>NC_086173.1:144795862-145111973 GCF_023053635.1 Elgaria multicarinata webbii
CTGTAGAAAACACTGCAGAGGACACCACGTATCAGTATACTGAGGTGCGACTTGAACAGGGTCGGACCCCGATCGGAGCTTGCACACTACTTTTATTCACATAGGGTCAGCTGACAACAAACAGAAAAGGGGGTGGGATACATTTACACAATCTGTGTACGAGAGGAGTGGGATACATTTCTAAACAGGATACCTTTACCTAGTCCCATCCCCCTTCCCTGCCATTCCACATCTCTTTGGGATGTGTGAGTCAGCTACTTCCTCTTGCAGGGTCTACAGAAAGCACAAAGGGCATCTTAAAACTCAATTAACCCTTACATTTCCTACAATCCCCCCTTTGAGACTCACTTCCTCTTTAAAATGATGTGAAGTCTCACTTATTTCTTTTACTCTCACGGGGGTATTGCAGTGTATTCTTCTCGTGTATTATTGTCTATAAGTACAGATTTTAAGCTTAGCCTTCCCAAGATGTTTCGAGATATATGCTTTTTCTTTGCTGGCTTGTGTGGGACCCCTGTCGGCTTCTGGTACTGCGGCAGGGGGACCTGCGTTGGTGTCCTCAGGGATGTATGGTTTTAATCTATTACAATGTGTCTATTCATTTGACCCAATGAGTTTTACACAAGCATGTGTGACCAGTCCAACTACATATGGCCCTTCCCAAGACGACCCCAAAGTTGTTTTATTCTACTTTTTCAGCCACACTTGGTCTCCGGGCTGGAACCGATGCAGTGGGGCGTCTAAGGGAAGCGTCTGCCGGGTCACTGCGTATTCTCGAAGCTGTAAAAGACATAACTGAAGGCCAGTTAAATGTTCTCGTAATTGGCTGTCTCTTATCTCTCATGTAACTCCAAATGAATGTGGCCGGGGAATGGGGGTGGAAATCTAAAAAGCATCTCAAAGGGTGACACTCTAATTCTTCTTCGTGGCATAACCCGTGCTTTGGTGAGGGCTATAGGTAATGCATCTACCTAAGACATCTGAAGTTCTATTTGTAATTTTTGCAACGTGCTCTTCAGAGTCCTATTCATTCTCTCAACCTGCCTTGAGGCCTGAGGCCTCCAGGGAGCATGCAACTTCCACTCAATTTGCAAAGCTTGTGCAAAAGCCTGTGTTACTTCTGAAGTAAAATGAGACTTTAAGTCACTCTCTAAACATTCAGATACTCCATACCTGGGGACAATCTCTTGTAACAGTTTAACAACCACAATGCGAGCTGTACAGTTTCTACAAGGAAACGCTTCTATCCACCCTGTAAGCTGGCAAACAATAACCAAAAGATATTTATATCCCTTGGAGGGCAGGAGCTCAGCAAAATCAATTTGCACTCGTTGGAAAGGGTAATATGCAAGCGGCCGACCACCTGGTGGTACTTCCTTTGCAGAAGGTCCAGCCTTCTGACATACTTGACAACTCTGGGTGACCCGCTTCGCTGCTATGGTGATCCCCGGGCAAAACATTTGCCTTTTAACATATTCAATCAGGGCTGTCATTCCCGGGTGCCCCAACTGGGCATGAATCATTACAGCAAGGGGGTGTACTAAGGCCTCTGGGATACAAATTCTTCTATCTGGGAGCCCCTTCCATCCTTCTGGGAGGTCCGTCACAGTCAGCTCTTTTTCTAGAGGCCTCCTGCGCCGCCTCATCTGCTAGCTGGTTTCCTTTTCGAAGGTATGGATCAGTGCTCTTCTCGTGTGCCCGCACATGCATTATGGAGACTTTTTCTGGAAGCTTAACAGCCAAAAGCAGTTGTTCTAGCAAACTCTGGTGTTGGACACAAACCCCCGAGTGGACCAAAGTCTAGCATGGGCGTGGCAAACCCCAAATGCATACAAACTGTCTGTATAAATGTTCACTTTTTGCCCCTTTCCAAGTTCAAGGGCTCTCATTAATGCCACTAACTCAGCTGCTTGAGCTGAATATTTACTGGGCAATTTCTCCAGGTACTTTCGAGCGGGTTTAATCATGATTACAGTACATCTGGTATATCTCTGTCCATCTTTAACAAAGCTGGATCCATCCACAAACATCTCAAGATCTGCCTTTGCAAGGGGCACATCTGACAGGTCGGGGCGAGGTTTGGTATCTATCTCAAGGACTTCTTCACAATACACCTGGTCCCTTCTTCTGCCCCTCTCCCTCTTTCTAAAATGCTATCATTTTCACAGTTCTCTTTTCCTTCGCCCTTTCTTCTTCTTCATCTCTTCTCTCAAACACCCCCCTTGCTATCTCTAGTAAGGCCAGCAGGGGCAATCTCAGAGCTCCCGGAGTCTTTTGGAGATTTCTCTGAATATCTGGGGCAGCCTGCCCGATAAATTGCATAGTCATTAAACGCAAATTCTCTGGTAGGCTCATATCAAGGTCCGTATATTCCTCGAACCCTGTCTTCAGCCTTTCCAAAAAGGCAGCTGGAGTCTTATTCTTCTCCTGCCTGATATCAAGGGCCTTACTGAGATTCGGGGCTTTCCTGGCTGACTTTCGCATTCCTTCTAGTAGCAGAGAAAAATATCTCTGGTGCCTTTCTCTTCCTGCATCACTATTCACGTCCCAACCAGGGTCTTGTGTAGGAAGGGCAGCTGTAATTTCATTTTCAGTGGCCCCAGGCTTCCCGGACATAAACTGCACTCTTGCTCTTGCCAATATCGTGGACTTAATCCCCGGCAGGCAAGAATTAAGGAGCATTTGGGAGTCATGCCATGTGGGGCAGTGGGTACTAGCGAGAGATTCACTCTCCTGACGCGGATGCCATGGGGGCCGTGGGCATGGTATATGGAGTAGGCACAAGATCATCATCTTCTCCTTGCTGAAACACTTCCTTTTTCACAGAATGTTTCAATGATTCTTCCTGAGGTTTTATTCTACGGATCACCATGACAGGGTTGCAGGCAAACACCCATTTGGGTGGTGGCTTAGAGGTGACCACAGTCTGCCAAGGAATCGATATAAGGAAATTGATCTAGTCTCCCTACGTCTGTCACTATAACATGAACAGCGCTAACAAGTGCTGGGGAGAAAGAACCCCCTTTTGGCCAAGAAGGACACAATACTGGCCATTCTCTAGTAAACAGTTGTTCTAACCTATCCTTTTTCATCTTTACTCCATAATCACCACACAAGTGCTTTAAAATTCTTCAAACAACACTGTAAGGGCGTGGGTTCCCCCCCCCCCCCTTGACGGGACTATGAACCACCCATCCTTTTATAGGGGTCCTAGAACTCACACAAACACTCACACAGACGTGTCAATCACTTCGTTCTCCGCCGGCCTCAATCCGCCTTTCAGCTTGTAATTGAGGAACCGCGGCTCAGAACTCCACCTTCAGGCGGACCGTGGGACTTTCTCCGAAAAGTCCTCCTTTTGTCCTTCATACACACACCACACAAGTGAGTCCCCCCCCCTTCTCTAGGTGCTCTGGTGTTTCTAACAAAACACACTCACCGGGCATATTGTTCACTCCATCCGTCTGGGACCGACCCTTAAGGTGCGTCTGCAGTGGCTCGAGCCTAGCCCGTCTCTGACCAGCGGGTTCTACGGAGCTCCGAAGCGCGGTCCCACGTTGGAGAGACAGCTGAACTCAGCCGGTCGCGACTTCTCTTCCACCGTGCCTTCGCAGCTTTGGACTACCGCAGACCGCTCAGGGACGGAGATCCGAGTCACGGCACCAGAAATTGTTAGAAATATGGCAAGTTCTTGTCCCTGACCTTAGGTACGAAAGACGAGCGTAGAAAACACTGCAGAGGACACCACGTATCAGTATACTGAGGTGCGACTCGAACAGGGTCGGACCCCGATCGGAGCTTGCACACCACTTTTATTCACATAGGGTCAGCTGACAATGAAAAAGGGGAGTGGGATGAAGGGGTGGGTGGGAAAAAGGGGAGTGGGATACATTTACACAACCTGTGTACGAGAGGAGTGGGATACATTTCTAAACAGGATACCTTTACTTAGTCCCATCCCCCTTCCCTGCCATTCCACATCTCTCTGGGATGTGTGAGTCAGCTACTTCCTCTTGCAGGGTCTACAGAAAGCACAAAGGGCATCTTAAAACTCAATTAACCCTTTCATTTCCTACAAGGACAATGCACCATTTAAAAAGGGCTCCTGGCCACCCTACCATTCAAATTCCTGTTTTGAATCTAGGGTGACCATATGAAAAGGAGGACAGGGCTCCTGTATCTTTAATAGTTGCATAGAAAAGGGAATTTCAGCAGGTGTCACTTGTATATATGGAGAACCTGGGGAAATTCCCTCTTCATCACAGCAGTTAAAGGTGCAGGAGCTATACTAGAGTGACCAGATTTAAAAGAGGGCAGGGCACCTGCAGCTTTAACTGCTGTGATGAAGAGGAAATTTCACCAGGTTCCCCATATATACAAATGACACCTGCTGAAATTCCCTTTTCAGTACAACTGTTAAAGATACAGGAGCCCTGTCCTCCTTTTCATAGGGTCGCCCTAAAAGTTTTGAAAATCTAATAAGGTTGGAGAAAACATGCACTGGTGAAAGCATACATACTTTGGCAAAGATGTATTCATTTCTCTTTGCAAAATTAAGCAAGTACTAGAATATATGGTGAAAGCGAGATTGAAGTGATGGGAGATAACAGATAGGATCTGGAAAAATGCAGGCAGAATTTGCCTTCCTGCTGCAGTCCCTTCTATCCCCCCAGCCCCCAAAGCTGGGACATAGTTGCAGCTAGAGGAGGAAAATGATAGGAATCAGAGAGGTCCCCTCCATGCTGGAAGTGCCTTCCGCTTGCACACTGGGTTTTCTGGATCTCACCCAGTATCCCTATACATCTATGCGAATATCTCTGGAAAATTGTATACTGTATTTTATTGAAGACTAGCTGATATATCCAGCATTGCCTGGGTCCCTGAATAATGTGTATTTGATAACAAATATCTCTGCTACTTATTTATCTTTAAGTTGGTAGGAGATTTTTATTTCGCCAAGGAACATAAGGAAACAGCTCATTGTAGCTTCAAAAGTTGAACACTCAGTCTTTGGGAAATAGATTCTGATATTATTATACAAAGTGTTTTCTCACAATAGCTGCCAAAGGCCAGTAAGTCTGGCCTCCCACCCAAGGCATGCTGGGAGTTGTAGGTGTAAGCCTATGTTGTTGTTTTTTATTAATTTCTTTAAAAATACTTAAAACCAAAAATTCCTGGTTTTAGATTTTTCTGGTACATTCTACAACCAGACCTATCAGTGTACCAAATTTCAAATTTCGAACACATCTGGAAGTGGGTAAACATTTCCAGACATACAAACCCACACACATACTTTCAGCTTTATAGGTGGAGACAGATAGAACAGGAAACTGCTTCACAATGGTATCCACATGGTACAGTACCCGACACATCAAATCTGGCCCTCTGGGGTGTGTGTGTGTCCCAATTTAACCCTCTGGGGTTCCCCCAAAGGCCCCGCTCCTTTTCCCAAGCCACCAATAGATTGTTGGTTTCCTGGCTTTTGTGCAGTTTCCCTCCATTCTAAAAGCTTGAAATGCCTTTTCTAAGGCTTAGGCCATAGCTAGATGGGGTGATATCCTGGGGATCATCCCTGTGCGTACACATGATCCCGAGGGGATCCCGAGAGCAGGGAGGGATGATCCCCTCCTTTCCCTCCTTTTTCCGTGGTTTTGGAAAGTGTGGCCCACCATAGGAATTTTAATTCCAAGTGCTGCAAGCATCAAAACAACAACAACACCCACCTACACAAGATTTCATTTATGCTGGAGATGTCCACTAACTGGGGGGTATCCCCATCATAAGTACTGGGAGAAAGGAAATAATTCTAATAATTCTTGGATATGATTTACAATTAGAGTGTCTGTTTATTAATGTACAATAAAGATGGTATTTATGTTCTAGAGACAAAGAACTGGTCTCTTTTATGGTAACAGCTGCCAGGATTGTATGTGCCAGACACTGGTGATGACTTATTTTTATTTATTTTTTAGCTATTCAGGAGTGGATAAATAAAGCATGGGATGATGCGTGCATGGACAAATTAACAAATCAGCATTCAAGTAGAAGAAGAAAAAAGAGTTAAATAGACTTAGCCATTCTTTTGACATTTTGATTATATTTACCAGCTGTATGCTATTGTTGTATACCATTTCAATATGCTATGACATTAACGTGAAAGGAAATGGAGAATTATTGTTACTTTAAAAAAGAAAGCAAGCAAGGAAGGAAACAGTCTCCCAAACCTGCTTTTTGCAAAAAGAAGCAGTGGACGAGCTTTTCTTCCACATTTCAGTACGTGATATATTCTTGAGCCATGTATCAGCTCTCAAAAGGTCAACTCTTTTAGGAAGACGGCAACCCAGGAAATGTGGGATTTGCCCAGATTATAAACAGGGACATGTACAGAGCTGGCATCAGGAGTAGTCATGGTCGGGGCCCTGTAAGGGGCCCATACTCCAGCAGGGGCTCACTGGCAACAGCCCCCTGGACTTGCTCCTCCTTGTCATCATGGCAACCTGCTTGTTCACCTGCCTTTTGCTCTGGCCCAGACATCAGAAGTGGTAAGGAGGAGAACCATGGCCTGCTTGCTCCCTGGCTCTCTACCTCTTAAGCAAGCAAGTGGTGGCAATGATGACAAAGAGGAGGAGGAGGAGGAGGAGGTGGTGACAATGGTGGTGAGAAGGTAGATTCACTGAGGGAGGGGACACGTTGAGGATATCTTGGTCAAAGGCCCTCCAAAACCTGGAGGTGGCACTTGCTTGTGTATCTTGTCCTTCCACCATCTCCTATGTACACAAACTTGGATATCAGGCACAACGGTCTACAACCAGAGAATCTGTTTTTGTTTTCACACAAGAACGTTGCAGCACTTAGGAGTGTGGAAATAGTAGTGCATGTTCTTCTTACCCATGAGGCTCCATGCTCAATCCACAGCATCATCAGTTTAAAAGATAACCCTGCTGTGAAACATTTCTGCCTGAGACCTTGGGAAAGCTATTGCCAGGCAGAACTGAGAACCCTGGGGCTAGACGGATTAATGCAGAGGTAGGTAGGGTGACCCTATGAAAAGGAGGACAGGGCTCCTGTATCTTTAACAGCTGCACAGAAAAGGGAATTTCAGCAGGTGTCATTTGTATATATGGAGAACCTGGTGAAATTCCCTCTTCATCACAACAGTTAAAGGTGCAGGAGCTATACTAGAGTGACCAGATTTAAAAGAGGGCAGGGCACCTGCAGCTTTAACTGGTGTGATGAAGAGGAAATTTCACCAGGTTCTCCATATATACAAAGGACACCTGCTGAAATTCCCTTTTCAATACAACTGTTAAAGATACAGGAGCCCTGTCCTCCTTTTCATATGGTCACTCTAGAGGTAGGCAACTCCTTTTTTTTTTTTGGACCACAACTCTCATAATTCTTAAGCATTGGCTGGGGCTGGTGGGAGTTGTAGTCCAGTATATCTGGAGTGTGTCAGCTTGCCTACTCTTCTGAAGAGAGTGTTCCAACAAATCGGTCTAGGAGTTTTTCTATGGAGACAAAGATAGTGCCAGTGGCCAGGGAGCTTTTTACCAGCTTAGGCTGGTTTGACAGATGTAGCCTGATCTAGAGAAAGCAGCCTAAGCTTTAGTGACACTTGCTTTGGCTTCGTTCATGCTAGACTGCTGTAATGCACTCTCTGTGGGGCTGCCCTTGAAGATGGTTCAGAAACTGGACTCGGTGCAGAATGTGGCAGCCAGAACACTTGTGGGAGCGGTGTTCAAAACATATTACACTGATTCTGTATCAGTCACATTGGCATCCTGTTTGTTTCTGGGCCCGATTTAAGGTCTTCATTTTGTCTTTTAAAGCCCTAAATGGTTTGATACCAGATTATCTGAGGGACCACCTGCACCCATTTGAGCCTGCAGAGTATTAAGATCAGGGTCTAAGGCCCTGCTTTCTGGCCTGCCAAAAAGAGTGGTGAAATTGGCAGTGACCAGAGACAGGGCATTCTCAGTGATGGCCCCACACTTTTGGAAGTCCCTCTCCAGGGGAGGTACATAAGGCTTCATCACTACTGTTTTTTCATTGACCTCTGAAGACAATTTTTATTTCAGTGCATGTTTTATTTACATGCTGTCCTTGGAATTATTTTAAAGCGGTTGATTGTTTTAATTAATGGGCTTGAAATTGTAATTGGTTGTATTTAATAGATTGTGCTGATGGTGCTTTTTTGATATTTTGGAGGTGTTTCAAGTCTTTTTCTTTCAGACACCTTGGGAGGGCATTGTGCTCTTAAGAGTGGATTAGGAATTCGTTAATTGGGAATTTTGGGCCAACCAGGGTTTGCAGTCACAAGGAAAAGGCCCACCTATGCTCCAGCTGCATATGTGTAGGGCAGCCTTCCCCAGCATGGCTAACAGCTGGGAACTGTGAGAGTTGGAGAATGCCGAATGGTGTGTAGCCAGCAGTGGTGCCAGCGTTTGAATGTATGGACAGTAGCGAGGTCCTGTTCTCTCCTCCCCTACGAGTTCAGTATATGCAGGATGTGTGTGTGTTTAATGACTCCACATGCCTTATACTAAGTTCCCCCAACCTGGCACTTTCCCAATATGTTGGACTACAACTCCCACCACCCCCAGCTTCACTTCCAGCATCCCACACATCAGGAGAGTGCCAAGTTTGGAAAGGCTGCTTTAGAGAATTCTGGGAGTTATAGTACCACACATCAGGAGAGAACCAGGTTGAGGAAGCCTGCCATGCTTCTTATACTCCTAGTATAAGAGTGTAACTGCTCTCACCTGCTTCTATTGACCTGAAAGCGGGTGAGCAGTAAAATCTCAGGAGGGTTGGGAAGGCTTACCAAGATACTCAGTGGCCAGAGGAGAAGGCTTCAGTGCTGTTCCCTAATCTTCAAATTAATTTGCCTTATATCGAGTCATATCATTGGTCCCTCTAGCTCAGTAGGGTCTTCTCTGATTGGTGGTGGCACTCTAGGGTCTAGGAGAGAGATCTGAGAGAGCCAGACCCGCTCCTTGAGGTGCCTTTAACTGAATATATGCCAGCGATGAAAACCTGGAGGAACCTACTGCGTGCAACACGTATATGCTGTGGGTCTTCTGGAACTATCAGGAGAAGAATCAATTAGGGAAATTGGCCAATGTATGCAAATATGCTTCATTTGCATAATTCATACGTTCACAGTTCACATTTCCCCTTCGCATTGTGCGAAGTTAGATTACCTCAGTGCAGAATAAGATGTACAGATGTGTATATGTGAAGGACAGAAAGACTAACAATGGAGTATTTTTAAATATGTATTTTGAGCTAAACAGCTTCCACCCTCGTCAGTCATTGTGCTGTTAAATGGATACCAAGAGTGGCAGTTTGTAATGCCTGGAGATGCAATTTCCAAAGGAGAAAAAAACGAGGTGCGACTGGTATAAAGCTTACGAACTGCCCTCCAGGTTCAGGCTGTTTGAACCAAGAGTTCTGGGTCTGTAGATCCAGACGTTTTCCCTTTTGTCAAGCATGTCAATGTCTTTTATTTGTTCTGTGGGAAGCAACTGTAAATCAAAGAGACAGAGCACAGAGTTCACACAGCTCATTACGCCCACCATGTCTCTAGTAGACAATGACGTGCAGACAGACATGATTGTACTGCAACAGATATACATATATATTTGTATAAGCAATCACTCTCTTCCTGTCCTCAGATGCCGCTGTTCCTAGTGCTGAGCTTGCTGGGGATACCACAGCCTGGGGAGGGGACGTTCCACCTGAACATCACAGAAGGTAAGGCTTTCCCTTCCGCTCCCTGCCTCCACACATCTGCCCCTCCAGCTCCTGTCCTGGAACTTTCAGCCAATGTAGGAATGACAACTACCTGAAAGGCTGCACTTCCTACTTATTATAAGACAGGTTTTCCAGCATACATCACCTGTGGAATGTCTCTTCAAAGAAGCATTCTTATTACAAGGATAATATAGCCAGAGTGACCAGATACAAAAGAGGGCAGGGCTCCTGCAGCTTTAACTGTTATGATGATGAGGAAATTTCACCAGGTGCTGCATGCATGACACCTGCTGAAATTCCCTTTTCTAGGCATCTGTTAACGATACAGAAGCCCTATCCTCCTTTCCAAGAGGGGATCTACACTAGTATATGAAACGTTGTTTTCACAGTCATTGAACGTTTTGTTTTTGAACCATTTAAAGTGTAGCAGTTTTTAAAACGTTTATTTACTTTTCTCTTTCCGTGGGAATGCATTCCCTTTGGCCACACTAAGAAAATAGATCCATTTGTAATTTCCCCTCCCACTTCCTCTTCTCTCCGAGACAATCCTCCCCCTACAAACAATCCAGCCAGCAGCCTCCCAAAAGTGAAACTGGAAGTGTCTGCAAAAAAAAAAGAGGCTTGAAAGAAAAGAAAAAAACGTCTCTAACTTTGGGTGTGGAAATTACATAATGATGCCCCCAGGAATGCGATTGGCTAATTAAGAACTACAGGAATATGTTTGATGTACATTTAATATGATGTACATTTAATATGATGAAATTATATGTGCATTTAATATGATGAAATCGGCCACATCATACCAAATAGAACGACTTATTTCAGAGAAGTTCAAAATAAAAACCGGAGAACAGACAACAATAAAACGTCACAAACTATACGTCATGTGGCGAAATGCTACCAAACGCACACTTAAAAATGGTAAGACACATTCTAACTTGACTAGTGTAGATCCCCTCCTATATGGTCACCCTAGCATAGCGTCACTCTGGGGCATTGTGGGAATGTAAAATTGTGACTTCCTTCTTCTCTGCTGCTGCCACATAGTAGGTTTGAGCTGAGCCATTGGTGTGTTAGTGGATGGGAGGGCCCAGCTCAAGTACTGCTGGGCTCTCAGAATTGCCCAATCATGCCAAGTGCTGCCATTCATCCTGCTTTCCTCTTATCTGTACGCCGCCTTGAGATCCTTGTGATATAGGGTGGGATACAAAAGTTTTAATAAATAAGTAAAGTCCTGTTACTCTGGCTAATGCCTGATCTGTTGGTTTGTCTCTGCATACCATGCACTGTAATCTTTTTACCTTTCTAGGACCTCTTCCCCGTCTCCAGTATACCTCCTCTCTACCCCCACCCACAGCCACACCTGTCTCCAAGGCTGATAAACTTCATCCCACCTACCTGCTTCCCTCGGATTATCCCCGTAGCGCTAAGTAGCGCTAAGTTTTCGCCGTTGTTGTTGTTTTTGCTACCGGGAGGCAGCGGTCCTTTGCATACCAGGAAGTGAGTTGAAGGGGGGAAATGTAAAAAATCATAAAAAAATCAACGGATGACCCAATTCAATTCACATTTGGTATGCTTGAAGCTCTCCCTAATATTTATTAATGTGCCAATTTTGGTGTCTTTATCTTTAAAGCTTACGCAGATGTAAACGTTTCTTTTAAATCCTGCTCCTGCGCCCCAGCGGAGGCTTGGAAGATATGCTCAGAAAGCAGGGGCTAAATAGGGCAAATCTTTTTGCTTTGAAGCACAATTAAAGCAGGATGCCTGGGAGTACTTCACAATAAAAGCAGATTATAAGGTGGAAAACTTCGGAGTCCTTTGCATGCAATTCACAGTGATTGCACAGTATAACGCTGGTGTGATAAAGCTCGATATCTAACCCCAGCCAAACTTACAACTTTTGCTTCCATCAGAAAATCTGAACTGTAAACATCTTAACAACTTTGTTCCCTGAGCAGCTGGAATGTTGATGAAAATTTCAAGCCATCACAGCAGTGTCACAGTCGTCGTCTTCTTCTTCTTCTTCTTCTTCTTCTTCTTCTTCTTCTTCTTCTTCTTCTTCTTCTTCTTCTTCTTCTTCTTCTTCTTCTTCTTCTTCTGTTGGCCAAACAGAAAATGGGTTTCATATGAACCAAAAAGGCTGCACATTAATTGCATAGGTCCAATAATAAGTAGCATCTTGATCTACACATAACCATAAGAGGTCAGATGCCATGGTGGCAGCGCGATCCTATGCATGTTTACATGTTTACCTACTACTTTCAATGGCCTTTACTCACTTGTAGTTCTGTATAGAAGTGCAACCAGAACTATCTTGCTGGTGTGGTAGTAAAAATGAAAACTAACCCTCTCCCATTTTTGAGCACACATCAGATTGGAGCCCTAAATAGACTATAAGCCTCAGAAATCAGAGCCACCAGCCTCCACTGCTTTGACAAATGCATACACATAAGACCACTTGTTGCTTCTGTATTCCTTTTCATGATTAGAAATTGGAGCATTTTTGGACTGAAGTTGCTGCCTGATCAGGGAAGTTTGGTAGTCTAGGCGGTGATTATAATTAGAATGGTTTTTTCATGTGGGTTTATCTTTTCAACATCTGATGAATGGTTGAAAGTGAGTTTTGCCTGTTGTAAAAAAAACCTGCTCCAGAATATTCTTTTAGGTGCTATATACGAGAATATTTATGAGAATTGAACAGTGAGGGGAACCACCCAGAGTGGCAGCTGTTATTGTCACCCACTTCTGAGATGGTGTGGAGAAGAAGAACGTTGAGTGTGCATTGTGGAGCAGAGAAACATAGGTTCACATTTTCCCTCAGGTGTGAACTGAAACACACACAGGAGTTACCCACCCGTGCAACTTTAGCAACAAAGTGAAAAAGCCAGGGTAGTCGACCCTTCCCCACCTTTTGCTAGTTTTCCAGGTAAACAACCCCAAAAATAACAATAAAAAACCCAGCTATGAAGAAAGTAGAAAGCGAGCAGAGGTGTGGGAGTTATCCAGTTTATTGCACTGTGACATTTATGGCTGTCTGCCTGCTGGACAGAAGTTTGGGGCAAAAAGGGGTGTGTGTGGCGTAATTACTTCCTGGCCTTCAGGGAACCATTTTGTTCCCTTGAAGCCAAGATTGCAGATTTGGAGAAGCTGAGAGAGGCACATGGGTTTGTAGATGAGGCCTTTGGGGATCTGACAGCAGTGTTCAGTGGGGGCAAGTGCCTGGCCATGCCTGCCCTTGACAGCCTGCTTGGCACCATCTCAATCCTAGGGTGACATTTCTTCTGAATTCACGGAGAAGGAGGGCATCACTCCAGGCAAGAAGGAAATGATCCCTTAGAAACGACCCATTCTTTGGAGGATGAATACTTATCTTCTCGCTCCAAAGATACGCCTCTGAGAAACTTGTGGTAGTGGGAGATTTGATCATTAGAGACATAGGCCTCAGCTAGACCTAGCAGTCTAGCGGGACGGAGGGGTGAAGATCTCGCAATATTTTTAAAGAAGAGCACACAAATGCTCATGCGCAGAAAGGTGTTTTTTTAAAAAAAATAAACTTAATTCCCCCCCTCCCCCCACTCCACCCCCAATGGGTGCAGGATCCCAGCTCCTCGTAAGGAACCTGCAATGCCCACCCACACGTTCCGCGGTCCCGAGACCGTGGAAATCCTGGGGAAAGGCTCCCTGTGCATCATGTGGACGCACAGGGACGATCCCGGGGATCGCCCTGAGATTTCGCCCCATCTAGCTAAGGCCATAGACAGCTTGGTTTGAGACAGGTGTGTAGACTGCATGGTGGATTGCCTGCCTGGGGCAAAGGTTGCAGATATCACACGTCATCTAGATGGCCTGGTAGATAGAGCTGGTGTTTGGAGTCAGTGGTTGTGCATGTTAGTGCCAAACCAAATTTAGGTTGCTAATTAGAGGTTGAAAACCAAGACTTCCGAGGTAGCTTCGTCTGAAATGCTGTATGTTCCACATACAGGGCTGACTACTAGACAGGAGAAACGGAGGGGTATCAATGTGTGGATGAGATGACAGTGTACGGAGGAAGGTTTTAGATTTGTTAGGCGCTGAGGAATGTTTTGAGACAAACCAGGCCTATGCAAGAAGGTGGATTCCAGAATGGAACCAGACCACTGGCGCTTAAGCTAAAAAATGGTGACAGACTAAGTTTTAAACTGTACCCTGAGGGAAGGCCAGTTTGGTTCGTGCTTAAGGGATATGTCAGATTTTTCTCTTTTGGCTTTGCTCATTGCCAAAGTTTGGAATCTATTTTTTACCAGCTCTCGAATCTTCCTATTGCAATCTTTTCCTGAGGCTTTCTCTGCTCTTTCTACCCTGCCCACTTAACAGCACCATCAAGTAAACAGAAAAATATTTCATTGGGGGCAAATTTGAAGGTGTGTGGGAACACACACACACACACACACACACAGCTCCAAAATTTACTTTTGTTAGCTACTGTAACTACTGAAATTGAGTTCAGAGAGGGAAAGAAGTCCATTTCATTTTTTTCAAACAGCCAATTTGCTGGTGAATATACATATCTTAAAATTAAATCTTTTCAAAGTTTAAAGAGAGTTTATTTTTAGCTGTAGTAATCAACGGGCGTTTAAAAAAGAAAAGAAAAAAGATAGCTGAGCCACATAGTCACAGCCTGACAAGACACAAATGAGCTAAACAGGAGAAATTTATTTATTTAGAATATATATATTTAGGCCGCCCTTCGTCCTCATGGAGACCAGGGTGGTGCACAATAGGCACAATTGTTTGTTTGTTTTAAAAGCTTATATCCCACCTGTTTCCCTGAGAACTCAAGATTGCAAATAGATAAAAATAAGCAAGATTTGATCATCAACATTTAAAATAAATAACTGAAACACATCAAATTAAACACACAATAAGATGATACAACGAAACTGTCACAATAAAACTGTTTAGAGGCAGCTAAAACTATAGATAGGGTGACCATATGGAAAGGAGGACAACGCTCCTTTATCTTTAACAGTTGAATAAAAAAGGGAATTTCAGCAGGGGTCATTTGTATGCATGCGGCACCTGATGAAAGTCCCTCTTCATCACAACTGGTCAAGAGGGCAGGGCTCCTGCAGCTTTAATTGTTGTGACAAAGAACTAGGAACCTAGGCTTCTAAGAACCCAGGTCCTAGGATAAAACAGCAGCGAAGGGACAAATTAGAGTGAAGAAATGGCAGGCAGCATGTACTTAACCCTTTCCTCTATTATAGAGCTGGAAAAAGTGCAAAAACTGGGAACTAAAATGATCAAGGGCCTGGAGCATCTCCCCTATGAGGGAAGGTTACAACAGCTGGGATTGTTCAGCTTGGAAAAATTAGGCTAAGGGGAGACATGATAGAGGTGAACAAAATTATGTATGGTATGGAGAATGTAGATAGGGAGACATATTTCTTCTTCTCCTCCCATAATACCACAACCCAGGGTCATCCCATGAAGCTGATTGGTGGGAGTTTCAGGACAGATGAAAGGAAGTACTTCTTCACACAGCGCATAGTTAATCTATGGAATTCACTACCACAAGATGTAGCGATGGCCACCAATTTGGATGGCTTTAAAAGGGGGTTGGATAAATTCCTGGAGGAGAAGGCTATCAATGGCTACTAGCCCTGATGGTTGTGTGCTATCTCCAGTATATGAGGCAATAAGCCTGTGTGCACAGTTGGTGGGGAACATGGGCGGGAGGGTGCTGTTGCACCATGTCCTGTCTTGTTGGTCCTTGGCTGATGGCTGGTTGGCCACTGTGTGAACAGAGTGCTGGACTAGATGGACCCTTGGTCTGATCCAGCAGGACGCTTCTTATGTTCTTACCTAGCGCTTCTCCCCTAAACGTTCCTCTTTGGGCTGTTTTTCTCCCAGCCATGGCAAATATACTTCTGGGACCACCAGTGGGGGGAAAGTAGAAGAGGAAGGGTGTTCAGAGGAGAGGCAGTGAGTGGGGGAAGTGTTAAGCACCCCATCCGCCGTTTCAGGTTATACCATCCCGCTGCCATTGACTAGGTGCACAGCATAGATTTGAGTTCCCAGATCCAGGCTTGATGCCGATCATCTAGTTCTGCCCCAAGTTCCCTTGGTATTTTTATCTGGCCCAGGCGAAAAATAAAGAAAAGTGCTTGCCGTTTGTTGATCTGCAGGTTGAAAGGAGGTTGGGGCTAAGCTGGCGTGATACCCCTGATTTATTCTTCTCTCTCAGTCCAAAGCACCAGTTTGTTTGTTCTTTAATCACACTGAGAGATTGGATTTGATAAGGTCATATGTTCGCCTCAGATTCCACATGGTAGCAATTTAAGGTTTGGTTCAGGAGGCCAGATGGAGTCAAAAGCTTTTCAGAACTCAACGAAGCAGGCAACAATAGCAGAAATCTGTGCTTCCTCTTTTACTGTGGTGTTTTCTTTTTTCTTTTCTTTTTGAGTGTGGATAAATGTCTTTAATGAATACGAAAAGAAAGTGTGGTTGGTGGTTTGCTGCATCTTTGTCTGGAAATGAAACCGACTTGAATGCCTGTTAATTACATGGCAATTTTCTTTGTTGAGCAGGCTGCTGAGCGCTTTGCCTTCATTACGGCTAACATAATTATCAGATGCTGGGGACAAACAACCAGGGACAGCGATCTCCATCGTGCCCTATTATTTATTTATTTTTAGCTTCCCGGGGGCATTTAGCTGCCCACCATTGTGGACAATGTGCCCGTAAACTGACCCAGCGCAGCAGTCCTTATGTTCTTAACGTTAGGACTTGTGGAGAACGTGTATCTTTATTTTGCTAAATTTCCAGGTCATCTCAACCCTAGAGCTTTGATTAAGACCAAAGAATTAATGAAATAATTAATAAAGTGCCAATCACCCTGATCCATGAGCCTCGTGTGGCGCAGAGCGGTAAAGCAGCAGTTTCTGCAGCTGAAACTCTCCCCATGGCCTGAGTTCGATCCCAGCGGAAGCTGGTTTCAGGCAGCTGGCTCGGGTCGACTCAGCCTTCCATCCTCCCGAGGTCGGTAAAATGAGTACCCAGCTAGCTGGGGGAAAGGTAATCACGGCCAGGGAAGGCAACGGCAAACCATCCCGCTATAAGGCCTGCCAAGAAAACGTTAGTGAAAGCTGGCATCCCTCCAAGAGTCAGTAATGACTCAGTGCTTGCACGAGAGGTTCCTTTCCTTTTCCTTTCCACCCTGATCCAGCCAGTGCCTATACGTTGGAGGAAGCTGATTTCCGCGCATATATCTTACCCAAACTGGATGGGGATTGGAAGTAGGGTGGCCATGTATGCTACTTTACAGAGGAAGGTCCTGCAACTAAAGGGTTATCAGTCCTCTATTTAAAGGTGTCCACTATTTGAAGAGCTATCTGATCCAAGTCTAGTTCAAAGATTAAAAATAAAGAAAATAAAGTCTCCATCAACACTTACACCCTGGACAGCAGACTGAGTAGGCACACAGGTCATCAGCTGGCCAGAGACTTCCCCAGTGTGGTGGAATATGTTGTATTATTTCTGTTTAATTTATAGTAATTATTTCTAAATTAGCATCTATACCTACAAATTAGCATATATGCACATTTTATGCAAATCCGTATCCTCTTCTGTATTCTTTTTTGGTGAGGCATAAGTAGCCACGTTAAGTGGAACTTAAAGAAGTCTGCCATATACTGTATATGCATGATCCCCCAACCCAGAACATCTGCTGGAGTTGTGTCCAGGGAGCCTTGGTCACATATTCTTACTCGTGCCAATCACCTGCTCAGCATGTGGAGCAGAGGATGGCTCAGTACCACACAGCTGATCAGCATTATTGCAGACGTCTGACTAGAGCACCCTGTACTCAGCCCCAGTTGCTGCGTGCATGTGGAGTTGGGCTATGCCTGAACATCCTATGCATGTTCACACAGGGGAAAAAATGTACAACTCCCAGCATGCCCCAGCCAGCCATGCATTCCCCAGCCAGGTTAGAATATTCATAATTCAGGTGGCAGTTTTGGTAATTGTTCTATATCCAATGCTTTCTCTATCTGAATGAAATTCAAATAGGGAGAAATTTTGCCAAAGGAGAAACACTGCAGTGGAGCCTCCGGCTGGTCCACTAGTCCACAGCCCCCCACCTCCCATTTAGCTTAAGTGGCTCTAGGATGGGGATGGACAAAGCTATCAATATCTGTTTCTCTGAATTTCTCATTTTTCCAACTTTACATATGGTTTGTCCAAAACTCCAGGGATATTTTTTTAAGTTGTATGAATATTTGTTTGCATTTGTCTTAATACAAAGCATGTCTGTATTCAGTTTTACCATTTTTGCAAGCAACGATCCTAATATAATGCATGTTTAGCATTATTTTCATTAACATACTCATTTTTATGTGCATTTTCCCCTAACAGACACATTTTTGTACACATTTTGTCATTAGAGCGCTCTCCTGCAAAATTCAGAGCAGCACGAATTTTGAAGAACCATTGATTTTTGGTTTATTTATTTATTACATTGATGTATTGGTGTGAAACTGTGAGACAATTTTTTGCCTCATTCCTACTCTAGGGCAACCTGATTCCCAGTACCCCCCTCATGATTATTTTCTGCCCTGTCAAGAGCTGAAGCTGGGTATGGATTCCCAGGAATACCACCATCTATTGCTTTTGCCTGCCCAGATGAATTCCCAGATACCACAACATGGCGATAAATCACCATCTGCTAACCGCCATGCTGCCATTCAAGGCACAACTTCACGGGCCAGCTGAACAGTTGGCAGTCCTATTAAGGAAAGCGTTTCTACATAAATCCCACCACATTGTGAGCACAAGAATAAATCTCTCTGGGAGGTATTGATGGTAATCAGTAGCTCATTGTTCCTCTCAAACCATTCCTTATAATTTATATAATGTGCCCATGAAAAAAGTCAGTCCCCAATAGATGTTTTTGCAATTATGTTTTACAATAATTGCTTGATTTGCATGTATGGTTCAGGTTTCCTCCTGCATTTACGTTGTGATTAGCACACCTGTTTCCTTCGCTTTTAAGTTTGGCTCAGTCAAAGCACAAAGGAAAAGTAGATGAGGGGAAGGGTCAGAGAAGATTTCCTGTTTCCCTTAGCAACCATCCAAGGGAGGCCTACTTCATGTTTTAAACCAATCTTGGCAATGTTGGCTAAGGACGATGGGGGTTGTTGTCCATCCTATATGGAAGGTGCAAGGTTGGGGAAGGCTTTGTGGCAGTAGGCTGGTGGCATGGCTTCACAGTGGTCAGTTCCGTAGGCTTCACGGGAATGACACAGAGCAAGATTCGTTCTGTTACTCATCCATGTGTGCGCACAGCCGCACATCACCTCTCCTTCCTCCATGCGTTCTGTCACGCTGCTCCCAGTCCCTGGAATCTTCTTTACCATACTGCTCATCAACTCACCTCCTTCAAGTCATTCCGTATTACTATTACTCATTGTCAACCCACCTGCCAAAACCTCAACCAAGCTCACTGGTACAATTAGGTAATTTTAGACTCTGGACTTAAGACTCTTATTGAGTGGGGATAGGGGCTCTTTAGATGAAATGTATATTATTCAATGGAGGCTGGTACCCCAATGTCAGTGGGACGGTGAATCCACTCCGGGTTTCAGTTAGAACCAGCCAGAACTCTAAAGGTTTTATTTATTTATTTATTTATTTTTGCATTTATATCCCGCCTTTTTTCCTGCAAGGAACCCAAGGTGGCGTACATGATCCTCCTCCTCTCCACTTTATCCTCACAATAACCCTGTGAGGTGGGTTGGGCTGAGAGTCTGTGACTGGCCCAAAGTCACCCAGTGGGTTTCTATGGCCGAGTGGGGACTAGAACTCGGATCTCCTGACGACCAGTCCAACACTCTAGCCACTACACCACCCTGGCTCTTTCTGATTATTGATGGTAATCAGTAGCTCATTGTTCTTCCCAAATCATTTAGAGTTCTGACTGGTTCCAACAGAAACCCAGAGTGGATTCACTGAAATCGGAGCCACCAGCCTGCACTGATATTATTTTACATTTTTCAAAGTATGGGGAGCCATCCCTGCTACAGTTGTGGGCCCTGCTGTTCATTCTTCTGCGTGGAGCCCATTTGCTCCAAATTCCTGCCCTGGTGGCACCACTGACCAGACGTCAGCCGTTTTGAGGAAATAACTCCCTTCTTTTCCTCAGGGTGATAGAAATGCCTTGGGCCAGTGTTACGGGTCAAGGTTTCCATGGCACGAACAAACTGTTCCAGTACCAAGGTTCATAACCTTGAAGAAATAGGGCCTCCATAACATGCCCACAATGTTCTCATAAGTCCCTAATCCTACAGACTTTAGGAGGTGAGTCCTGAACCTTTCCTTCAAATATGATTGGTTAAGAGGGAGGAGAAATTACTCCTTCCCAATGAAAAGGCAGGAACAGAATTGTGTATTATTCACACCAGCTTTTGGAGATATGGTGACCATCAGCCAATATCACCGGAGGGTCCCCATGGGAAGCCAACAAAGAAGACTTCTGGATGACTCACCATGTACATCAGCTTCAACCTTTGTAAACTACCTCAGTAACTTGGCTTCTGTTTTGAATTCGGTTTCCCCTGTTTTTAATAAATTAGCTTTATTAGGTTAACAGCATCACCGCGTCCAATGATTAATTACAGCTCTTCTCCTCTTTGCTGGATAATAATACCCACTTCTTTAACAAATCCTTTCATATATCATCCTAGTTACATGCACTCCTCCCTCCCCCACTCTCCAGTTCACTGCAAATCCCTGCCTGGCCTCTTTCCTCTCGTGCAAGCCATCCTCCAAAAATAACAACAACAAAAAGCAGCCTTTTGGACAGAGACGGTGCACAGTCTTAGTAGTATTGAGGACGGTGCACTTTGGACTCTTCCCCTTTTAGCCTCACTGTGAGGTAGCTAAAACCAGGGTTTCCCAAATCTCCCAATAGCTGAGCACTGTGGGGGTTTTGTTTTGTTTTCACTGAATACAAATTTGAGGCACTCTTTGTCTCCAACACCTGAAATAGATTTACTTGTAAAGAAATATCACCCTCTGTCTTTCTGCATGAACCACAGAATATGGAACTACCATGAGCAGATGCAGCCACAGGGCCGGCCCTGGCATTAAACAGAGTGAGGTGGCTGCCTCAGGCAGCAGGTGCTGTGGGGCAGGAAGCAGCAGCAAGGCCTTGGAAGACTATGCTGTGTGCCCAGACACTCTGCCCTAAGCTAGCCTGCTGCCCTCAGGTGCCTGGTCACTGTCCCTCACCAGTGTTGACGTAAAATTCAGGTGCTATCTTGTCCTTCACCTCAGGGAGCAAACTGTCTTATTTTATTTTATTATTTTATTTATTACATTTTTATACTGCCCAATAGCCTAGGTGCTCTGGGCAGTGCCTTGGCCAGTCTGCGACTGAAACCCAGTTTTCTGGGAAGCAGTTGCAGGACAGGCCTGCTGCTTCCACGTAGAAACCTGTTTCAGTTCATTTTTGATAAGGATTTATCCAGTTCGCAACTTCTGGACCGAACATGGATTCAGACGCAGCCCAAGTCATTTCTAAGCTTCCAATGTGATTTGTGGACCCCACCCCACCCCGCAAAAAGGGTTTTACAGCATGCATACATTTGAAAAATGCACATGAAAATGCGTACTTCTGACAACTGTGCACAAATACACATTAATCAATGGGAGAACAACAATGCATATATTTCACAGATGTGTGCAATTGATACATACATTTGGAAAAATATGCACAAAAATATGCATGGATTTTCACGGAGGAAGGAAAAAACAAACCCTCGTCATCTGACACAGACTTGGGTCGGAAGGAGCTTCAAGGTGGAATTCAGAGAAGTTTGGGGAGCTTGAGTTCTGCTGATCCACACCTCCCTCCTTCCAAGCCCTGCTTGTGGGCTTCCTGGAAGCATCTGTTTGGCCACTGAATGAGCCTTTTGTTCTGACCCAGCAGGATTTCTCTCGCATTCTGTTTTGAACGGGCCTCCTGAACTTGGGAGTGGTAAGCCCAGAGCAGTGACTCATGCAAAGACAGTCTGAGCAACTTCATTAGAAGGGCATTAGATATTGCTGCAGCTTTGCATCAGGATTACTCACCGCCAGGTGAGGTCACCCACTTTGGAGAGGGTGCTGTGGGCTTGCAGGCAGCCTTCAATTGCATTGCATTCAATTTCTCATGGCATATGAGCTGTTCTTTCATGACACGGTTGGTGAATTGCTGCTTTTGAGGCGGAGAGGGAGCGACGGGCCTAGCAGGGTCGCCCAGGTGGTGCCATAGCTGAGTAAGGATTTGAACCCAGGTCTTCTGAGTTCAAATAAGATGTTTTTATCCACTATGCCATGAGTAGGCAACGTGGTATCCGTAGGCGCCAGGGTGCCACGGGACACATTTTTTGGTGCCCGCCAAGATGCTCTACTTTCCCCACTTTTAAAAAATCAGTTACAGTTTCTTACCAGCAGCAAGGATTGCTTCAAAGCAAAGGGAGGGCCTCCAGCTGCAACCGTCTTCATTTCCCAGGAATGCCTCTGGGCCAGACGTGGGGCTCAGAGACATTCTTAGGAAATGAAGATGGTGGTCGGCTGCAGGCCAAGGCTTTTGTCCACGGTGTGCCCAACCACCAAGAGAAGGAAGAGGAAAAGAAAGATTCACTCCTGTCACCTCTATCTGGCAAGCAAAAGAGATGGTGGGGGTATGAGTGGAGGGGGTGAGGAAGTGGGAGAAAAAGAATCAGTCTTCTGTGAAATAGATTTCTGTCGCTGCTGAAAACTGTGGCTTCCAACAAGTTGTTTAGCGTGCTGGGGCTCAGACCCCCACCTCTGCCTTGTACTCAGTCTTTTGGGCAGATTACTCGTCCTTTGTGACTAGTAGCGCCTCCCATGGCAACCATTTCATGGTGGTGCCCTGGACAGTTCCTCAAATTGCCCAATGAGCCCATGGGCCCAAAAACGTTTGCCTACCCTGCAACTACGTATCCTCTTCTCCCATGTCATACCCTCTTTCTGCCTTTCCCATCAAATGTGATGCAAATGCACTCCTGCTTTTATGATACCTCTCTCTCCCTCTCCCTCCCCTTTTCTCTGTATAGAGTATATAGAATAATTTGTTATATTTATGGGTGCATACATATGGCCATTTACCAAGTAACAACTTGTGGGCATATAGCCATGTGGGGAGCCACCATCTGTTTGGTGTATCCGCCCATGTGGTGAGGAGAACTACACCGCTCCTTTGCTTCCCTGGATCCCTAATTGGTTGGGAGCATGCGATGAAATTCTCTCCAGGTGGGCCGATGCTGCGGATGAACAGCACCCTGTGTGGTTGCACACTCATCGTGGTAATTTAACTCTTGGGAAATGGTCCTCTGCATTCACCATCTGTTGATGAAGTTTGGTGACCTGCATTGGGTATCTACATAAAAGAGGCTATGTGATCCATAAGGCAGGATTCAAAAAGCTCCTTTGCCAAATATAAATGCTTGGATACATGTAGCAAATTACCTGGAGGACTGGTGGCCACCCCCTCGCTGGAGATCTTCAAGGTGAGGCTGGACAGCTGTCTGTTGGGGATGCTCCAGGTCTGGGTTTCCTGCATGAAGCAAAGGTGGTGGTGTAGGGCTAGGTGGAATGGATGCTAGTGGCTGTGATTTTGGTGGGGCTGTAAATCCATTCTGGGTTTCAGTCAGAACCAGCCAGAACTCTAAAGGAGCTCTCCAAGGTTCTTAACCTATTTAACCTTAAATAGTTCATTTAGATTCTGGCTGGTTCTGACTGAAATCTAGAATGGATGCATGGCCCCACCAAAATCAGAGCCACCAGCCCCCACTGCCTAGACGGCGTACAAAGACCCCTCCAAGTCTATGATTCTATGAATTAGCCTATTGTTTTGCTTCCAGCAACAGCTTTTCATCTTAAAGGGATTATTTTTCTTTTGTGGCATCCCATAGTGGAGGATTATGTAAACGGCGGCCATGAGCAGGGCACACGCAGGTGTGTGGGGGAGAAGCCATGATGGTTTCTTCCCGCACCACGATTGTCCAAACCCAGTCTTAGCATACAATCCTATGCATGTTTAGACAGAAAAAAAGTCTTACAACTCCCAGCATTCCCCAGCCAGTGTGCTTGGAGTTATAGGACTTTTCTCTGTTGCAACATGCATTGGATCACACTGTTAATTAGATTATGCTCTACTAGCTGCTATGTAGGTTTCAGGTTGCATTTAGGGATGCTTCAAGGACTGCTGGGACAAAGAAATATGCAATGGTTGATCCTTCATTTTTGAAAATGTAAAATCAATTTGTCACGTCCGTGCTGATGGTAGCTCACAGGCTAATAGCTAAAAGTTGGAAAACTGCGGAGCTTCAAACATGGAGCTGTGGCAAATAGCCATAGCAGTAAAATTGATGTACCATCTGAAATTAGCTAAAGGCAATGTCAAAATACCTGACTTTTAAAATAAAATACAGCATGGTTTTATTTTATATTCAAATTAGGGACATATACCACAATATTTTTTAAACCCTTTCCTTGAAGTAAGGAAAACAAAATAAATATAATTTGTTAATAAAAGGACATAAGAACAGCCCTGCTGGATGGGACCAAGGGTCCATCTAGTCCTGCATTCTGTTTGCACAGTAGCCAAGCAGCTGCCCACAGACAACTCACAAGCAGGACATGAGGGCAACAGCACACTGCATGCGATGAACCACAAAGAAAAACTCCAAGCAGCCAATGGATTCTACCTACATTTTTGTAATGTAAAGGGAGAAAACATTAAGATGGCAATTGTATGTCCCATAGACAGTGGGCTCCATCACACGTCGGAAAACACACTCCCTACAATCGCTTCTCCGCTCCTGGTTTTGTTGCTCAGTTACTTCCTGTTTCAAAACAGGAAGTAAACAACGAGCACAAGGCCTATTCAGTTGGGCATTGTAATCACGCTGCTTCTCCTGCACACAGCAGGAGAGAGCAGCAACTTCCAGTTTTAAAAATATTTCAGGCTTTCTGCGTTTTTTCTTGTGGCGCAAGAAGGGCCAGAAGGGGCGGAAGGCTGCAGGAGGCAGACGATGTCATGTGAGGGACCTGCGAAAAATTGTTTGAATATACTATACTTTTAATATACCAAATGTAATAATTTTATGCCAAACCAACTTGGACATAATTACATTTTATGTTCCTAAAGTCACAAAGTGACTTTCAATCTGTAAAAAGTTCAAATATTGCATTATTTCAATTTTTCTGAAAATTTCCAAACTCCCAATTGGAAATTTTCCAAACTCCCCCCCACCCCCCAAAACACGTTTTTTCCCCATGGCTTCAAAATCTCCAGAAATTTAACATCTCTAAGCTGCCTTACGCAGCTTCCTGTACTCACTCCAACAACCTTCCTTCCCACTCCAAAGCACCATAGCTAGATGGGAAAAATCGCCCATCTAACAACATAGGATTGTGGCCTAAGGCTGCAATCCCAAACACAATTTCGTCAGAATAAATCCCATTGAATTCAGTGGGGTTTACCTCTGAGTAGACATGTATGATTGCACTGTAAATGTACTACCCTCTCAATAACTAGATTTAAATTTGATGTATTGTTTGTTTAGTGTTGTATTTGGAAATTTAATTTAATTTTTTTAAAATAAAAATATATAAAAGCCAGCTGTTACCTATTTTACAGGTGTTAAGACTGCCCTTTGGAGTGGGGAGATTAGTTGACCGAAAACATATCAGGCCTTTCTTAAATTAGCATTTTAGTTTGTGCGCACACGTATTAAAGGAATATCTATTTATTTTATAAGCCTACCTACACACACACACTTTTATTTAACCTCACAAAAGCCTGGAGAAGTACTGCATGCTGAAAGAGAAAGTGTGTGATTGGTTCTAGGTCACCTAAGGTGCAATACTATGCATATTTTGAGAGAAAAAGGTAAGAACATAAGAATATAAGAAGTGCCATGCTGGATCAGACCGAGGGTCCATCTAGTCCTGCACTTTATTTATTTATTTATTACATTTCTGTACTGCCCAATAGCCGGAGCTCTATTCGCACAGTGGTCAACCAGCTGTCAACCATGGACCCACAACCCTCCTACCCATGCTCCCCAGCAACTGGTGTACACAGCACCAGTTGGTGCACACAACTGGTGCACACAGCACCATGCTCCCCAGCAACTGGTGCCTTGGATAATGGAGGTGGTACATAGCCATCAGAGCTAGTAGCCATCGATAGCCTTCTCCTCCAGGTCCCACAACTCCCAGTGCTGGACTTTCTCTGTCTAAACATGCATAGGATTGCACATCTAGTAAGTTTTGTGGCCGAATGGGGATTTCTATCCAAGCCTCCCTTGTCAAAACCCAAAGCCCTAATCACTGCATCACACTAGCTCTCATGATGTGCGCCACTTTTAATTTTTTTTAAAGCACCACTGTTTTTGACATGCAATGTGTTACAGCTCTTCTTTATCTTGCCTCCCTCTCCTTCTCGCCCTCCCCAACCAGGCTGCAAACTCATCTTCCCACCTTGGGACGGTGGTATCCGCTACCGGGGCTTGACCCGTGAACAGGTGAAGACTGCTCGCTTCCTGCCCTTTGACTATGAGATCGAATATGTCTGCCGTCCCGAACGCGAGATTGTGGGTCCCAAAGTGCGCAAGTGCCTGCCCAACGGCACCTGGACGGACAGCGATGTTGAGAGCCGCTGCTGTGAGTCTCATGGCTGTGGGGTAGAGGAGGTGTTAGGTTGTGACTTTCTTGCACATCTATGAGGGTGGTTAGGTGGGCAAGTGCGTAACAGAGGGCCTTCTCCACAGTGCCCCCATACCTCTGGAATAAGTTGCCGTGGGTTTGCCAGGTCCCATTGTTGCTAGGGTGACCATATGGAAAGGAGGACAGGGCTCCTGTATCTTTAACAGTTGCATAGAAAAGGGAATTTCAGCAGGTGTCCTTTGTAGGCATGCAGCACCTGGTGAAATCCCCTCTTCATCACAACAGTTAAAGCTGCAGGTGCCTGCCCTCTTTTGTATCTGGTCACTCTAGTATAGCTCCTGCACTTTAACTGTTGTGATGAAGAGGGAATTTCACCAGGTGCTGCATGCATACAAATGACACCTGCTGAAATTCCCTTTTCTGCACAATTGTTAAAGATACAGGAGCCTTGTCCTTTTCATATGGTTACCCTAGGCTGTCTACTTTGATTCAGATATTGAACTCCAACTGAGATTCAGAAATCCAGTGCTCTGTGCCTTCCTTTGACCATTATGGGAAATTTTAAACTGGTTATTGGATGCTATCTGTAGGCATAATAGACTCATAGGAGGGGATTATGCCTGCCAAATGTCAGAAAAATAGGTTCAGGGGTTTCTGTACTATGCACATTTATATTTTGGGGTGTGTTTTTTTAAAAAGGAAAATGCAAATAACTTTTTAAAATAATTTTTTGTCAGAATTGCATGAAATTTGCAGGAACTGTTGCTCCTTCTTAGAGGTCAAACTTGCCAAGTTCCTAATGAATAGGCCCAGGGGTTTTTGTGCAAGAGCAGCTTTGACACTGTAAGGGTATTCTAAAGAGGACACCCCTATCCCCACCTCCACCCCACCCCGTTTTCCTTGTGAACTATTGTTCTGGAAATAACAGACAGCCATGAGGTGCCCCTAAGTAAGATGCCTGTAAAGTTGCTGAAGGATAGGTGCAGCGGCTCACGTGGAAGGGAGCCCTCAGTGTTTTGGAAGGGAGGAAGTGATTAGCTTCCAGTTCCTTTCCCCCTGGCTTTGGGAACAGTTTGTGTGAAAATGACACACACCTTAGAGATGTCCCTAGTCAAGAAAGTTTCAGAAGGAAAGCTGGAGGGACTAGGAGGTTCTGAAAACCAGTTTAAGGCTTTTTTTTATAGTGAAGCCAAGAAGGCGGCTCTGGAAAAATGGTTATCTCATGGTTCCATCCTTGCTCTCCCCCAAAGCACAGTGATTGGAACACCTAGTAAAATGTATTTTAGGATTAGAAGGTAGAACTGTCAGTCACTGAACTGCACTCCGACACCCTGCTCATCAGCACTTTAGAGAAACTATTTGGAACGAAGACAGAATATCTGCTTTTCTGAGCATGCAAAACCTCATTCTGGCCTAGCTTCAGTTCTGGTGGTTTTGGAGGGAAGCCTGCTTCACCTCAGGAAGCACCAGAAAGGGTCCGAACAGTCCAATTCTTCTCAGGCTTCGGACTTCATCCAAATATGATCTGCATCATTCTTTTAATGATTTTTAGCTGTTTTTATATGCTCACTGTGCTTTTTTTATCCTTGTGGCTTTATTATTGCTTTTTTAGCCATTTGTATTATCTCGTAGTTTATTGTAAGGACACTTGAATCAAAAGATGGGGGCATAACTCTTACAATCCAAAGGTGAGGAACTTTTGGGGGCCCTGAGGGCTGGATTCCCAGAGCCTGCATGCCAGCAATGGTTGTGGCCAGGCCCCTTGTGGGCGTGGCCACCCCACTCATACACCCAAACACACACCCAAAGGCAAGAGGTATGCCTTGGGAGACACTACTTCAAGGCCCTTCCGGTCACGCTGTTGGGGGATGATGGGAGTTGTAGTCCAACATATTTGGAGGCACCACATTGGAAAAGGCTGCACTACAAGCAGAGAGCAGGAATGCTGAGGAAAGTACCTGCAGAGCAAAAAGAAGAAGTTACAGCGCCAAGCTACATACAGTAGTATTGGGTTATATTTCTGAAATGAATGCTTCTTTCCTTCCCCTTGCAGTACGCACCTGTCCCAAGATGCACCTGAGCCTGGAGAATGGGCAAGTACATGTCCGGGCAATTGAACGGGTGCCTGTTGAGGGCACCTGGGTGGAGTATCGCTGCAATCCTGGCTTTCACCTAGTGGGTAGCCCCCGCAGCAACTGCACCAAGGTGGGCCGCTGGAGTTCCGCCAAGCCTGTCTGCGAATGTAAGTCACAAGGCAGGAACGTAGAGGTGGGGAAACCCAGGCGGATGGAGGGCTATTTGAGGAGTGAACAGTTCTCACTCAGGGTGGCGGGATCTTTTTTGAGAAGTAGAGTTGTGGATTGCTGATTTCAGCAGAAGTTTCCAGGAGAACAATTATATTTTAGATGTCAGCAGTGGAGGCTGGTGGTTCTGATACAGGTGGGGCGGTGAGGTTCTAACTGAAACCTGGAGTGGATTCTCCACCCCACTGACATAAGAGCCAACCAGCCTCCACTGGGTATAAGGATTTAGACTGACATCACGACAGCCATATTTGATGCTCTTTTGCTTGTTCTAGCTTCTTTCTCTCTCTGAGGCTGTCTATACACAAGGAAAGCCCCAGGGTGGGTGTGCGGTGGCACTGTGTCGATTATACGACACAGTAGCCACCTCATACCCACCATGGGGCTTTCCCACGAAGCTGCGAAGGAAAAAAGTCAGAGACTTACCCTGACTTTTTTTCTCTGAACCGAGATAAGTGCGGCATATCTGCTGTCTATCCTTACTCTGGAATCACAGTGCAGGTGTGGCCTGGTGGATGACAACCCCTGACTGGTCGCTGTCTGCCCGGACAAAGGGCAGAGGGTGGACCCGATCACTGGAAGCCCCGCGCTTTTGCTGCAGTGCTGGGATTTGCCACTGCCACCCTGAAGCAGCAATTTGCGGGAGCCACTCACCACCATATAGGCATCCCCCTCTCTCTCTTCTGTTGAGAGTTTGAAGAGAGAAGGGGTATTTCTACTCAGGGTGGATGGGAGGGAAGCCTCATACTTTTGCCGTTCTGTAATCCCCTGGATTGTGTAAAGAAACTAGTGGGCAAAGTGTGTAGGAGTAACAGACAGGATACAACAAACACACCAGGCCCAAGGCTACTATAAAGTAGTGCCATCCATGGTGGAACGGCCATGGATCAAAGGGGTCCTACTGCATGTGGCATAATTGTGCTCCTCCCTTGTGTGTCCCACATCTCCCCCACAACTCTGCCCCCATTCCGGCTGCTGTATTTGGCCGGCGTATCTGCCATGGTGTCAGCCTATCTGGCATTCTGCCTGCATCTCGGGGCTTCTGCTGAATCCTAGAGCCCACCCAGGTAACCACCCCCATCCCCAGCAGCGGAACTCAGGTGTAGGATTGCGTCTTTATTTATTTACATGGTTTAGTTCCTGCCTTTTTCACAGAGGGAATTCAAAGTGGCTTTCCTAAGTGCACATCATACAATAAGTAAAAGGGGCAGGGGGGAAGAAAAGATGCAATATAAAATTACAACTGAATCAATTAACATCCAACAAAACGTCAGTGAGGGAGGTAAACATCACTAAAATAACAAAGCCAAGAGAACAATCAATTAAAAGGCTTCGGGAACAGTCTTGTCTTTCCCAGACATCTAAAAGAGAGAAGAAGGCTGGGGGGCGTATTTTCGGCCTGAGGGCTACACGCGCGCGCGCGCGCACACACACACAGAGGTTTCGCCCATATCCCCCAGTGCTGCAATTAAATTTGCAAAAAGCCTTCCTTTGGCTTCAATGGAAGGCTTTTTGCAACTCTAATTGCAACATGTGGTGGTGGTGATGGTGGGGTGATTTTGAGGGGGGAAGGTGTTGCAGCATGCAGAGAGAGAAGCATTAACTACCCTTCCCAGCTGTGACCCCACATAAATTAAACCTCCCACCTCCGCCCCCCCACGAAGTTGCAGAAAAAAAGCTTTCCATTGATGTCAATTGAAGGTTTTTCCCCCAAGCACAGTTGTTGTGGGGTGGGGTGCAGTGGGGTGGAATGAGGGGAAGAGGGAAGCCACAGGCCAGATGGGAAGGTTTCACAGGCCCCATCCAGCCCTTATGTTAGAGGTTCCACAGCCCTGGAATACAGAGTTGAACCTGATGAACCTCTTGGCTAGGGAATTATCATAGAATCATAGAATAGTAGAGTTGGAAGGGGCCTATAAGGCCATCGAGTCCAACCCCCTGCTCAATGCAGGAACTCACCTTAAAGCATACCTGACAGATAGCTGTCTAGCTGCATCTTCAATGCCTCTAGTGTGGGAGAGCCCACAACCTCCCTAGGTCATTGGTTCCATTGTTGTACCGCTCTAAAAGTCAGAGCTGCACTCTGGGAGGATCAAGAAGAGATTCTGGCCCTCTTCTGTGTGACAACCTTGCAATTATTTGAAGAGTGCTATCATGTCTCCCCTCAATCTTCTCTTCTCCAGGCTAAACATGCCCAGTTCTTTCAGTCTCTCCTCATAGGGCTTTGTTTGCAGACCCCTGATCATCCTCATTGCCCTCCTCTGAACCCCCTCCAGCTTGTCTGCATCCTTCTTGAAGTGTGGTGCCCAGAACTGTACGCAGTACTGAAGATGAGGCCTGACTTGGGCTGAATAGAGGGGAACCAGTACCTCACGTGATTTGGAAGCTATACTTCTATTAATGCAGCCCAGAATAGCATTTGCTTTTTTTTTGCAGCCACATCACACTGTTCGCTCATATTCAACTTGTGATCTACAGTAATTCCAAGATCCACCTAATAGTTGTTCCATCTAGCCCATTTTTAGCTAGTTAATCAGAATATCATGGGCACTTTGTCAAAAGTGCTGAAGTCAAGATATATTATGTCCGCAGGATTCCCACAGTCCACAAAGGAGGTTACCCAATCAAAAACTGAGATCAGATTAGTCTGACAGGATTTGTTCTTGACAAATCCATGCTGGCTTCTAGTAATCACTGCATTGTTTTCAAAGTGCTTACAGATTGACTTCTTTATAATCTGCTCCAAAAATTTCCCAGGGATGGATGTCAGACTGACTGGTCTGTAGTTCCCAGGTTCCTCCTTTTTGCCTTTTTTTGAAGATAGGGGCAACGTTAGCCCTTCTCCAGTCGTCCGGCACTTCCCCATCTTCCATGATTTCGCAAAGATAATAGAGAGTAGTTCTGAGAGTTCTTCTGCTAGCTCCTTCATTACTCTAGGATGCAGTTCATCAGGCCCTGGAGATTTGAACTCATTCAAAAAAAAATTAGGTGTTCCTTGACCATTTGTTTATCAATCTCAAATCCTGCCTCTTCAGCTTGTACTTCACTTTTTCCAGGGGGTGGGGACATAGACCCACTTTTTAGAGAAGTAGGAATTGAACACTTCGGCCTTTTCTTTGTCATCTGTTATCAATTTGCCATCCTCATTAAGCAGTTGAACCACCATTTCTTTCCTCTGTCTTTTACTATGCACGTACCTGAAGAAAGCCTTTTTATTGCTTTTAACATCCCTCGCTAATCTCAGCTCATTCTCAGCTTTAGCCTTCCTGATGCCATTTTGGCACTTCTATGCTATCTGTCTTGTACTCTTCTTTTGTAGCCTGGCCTTCCTTCCACTTCCTATATGTATAGGGTGTTTTTTTTCAGGTCATCTCTAAGCTTTTTGTGAAGCCATATTGGTTTCTTCTGTTGTCTTCTATCTTCTTTTCTTGTTAGAATTGCTTGTAATTGTGCCTTTAGAATTTCCTTTTTTAAAAACTCCCACCCATCTTGGACTCCTTTTCTCATTAGGGCCATTTGTCATAGGACCTTACTTATCATAGTTTTGAGTTTATTAAAATCAGCTTTCCTAAAATCCAGAGTACATGTATGGCTACACTCTTAAATTCCTTGATTTTAAAGGAAGTTTTTCTTCCTTTAAAATCAAGAATTCAAGTATGACAGGCTCACTTTCCCCCAGAGTTCCTGTAACTGCCACTTTATCCACTAAGTCATCCCTATTGGTCAGTATCAAGTCAAGGATAGCCAATCCCCTAGTTCCTCCCTCCACTTTCTGTAGGAGAAAGTTATCACCCACACGTGTCAGGAGTTTCTTGGAAGGGCCACTTTTGGCAGAATTTGTCTCCCAACAAATATCGGGGTAATTGAAGTCCCGCATCACTACTACATTGGATTTCCTTGAAACACTGGCAATTTGCCTTTCAAATGTTTCATCCTTGCCTTCTACTTGATTGGGTGGTCGGTAGTAGACTCCGACTATCATGTTCCTTTTATTCCTTGCCCCATTTATTTTAATCCAGATGCTCTCGATGGGGCTACCAGGCTCATCTTCCTGTATTTCAGTGCAGGGATAAGGATTTTTAACATATAGTGCAACTCCGCCTCCCTTTCTATTCCTTCTGTTCTTTTTGAACAAGTTATATCCTTCAGTTGCTATATTCCAGTCATGGGAGTCATCCCACCAAGTTTCAGTTACATCTTTTCAAGTTGTATTTGTCTTCATGTATTAACAGTTCAAGTTCATTCTGTTTGTTTCTCATACTCTGGGCATTAGTATATAGACATCGAAGACCATGTGCTTTATAGTCTGGTTTCGTTCCTACATTGTTGTGAACATTATTTTGGGGCACTAATGGAGCTGTTCTCTGTGTTAGGGTGCATGAGCCAGCAGTCCAACTTCTAAATTTTTTATTTTTCTACAATACTTAAACATACACCAATACAATTAAAGAAACAACATACTACATAAATGTTGAATAAATGTTGAATAACAATAATATAATGTCTATATAACATAATCAAACATAACATATAAGTGCTCCCCCCACCTCGGGATCTCATTCCTGATTCCAAAATCTCATACTTTCTTCTGCTGGTGGCTTCCCACTTCCCTTAAAAAACACAAATATTAGGAACTGTTTCCAAATTCCTTCAAAATCATTTGTTTTAGCTATACCCCTTCTCAATTTAATATTACAAGTCAGTTTATCATTAATAGCTAAATCCCAAACTTATTTTTACCATTCTTCAATACAATATTCCCCTTGAATCTTCCAGTTCCTTGCTACAATCAATCTTGCCGCCGTCAGCAAATTCGTTATTAATTCCTTAATTTCTTTTTTACATTTTACATCTTCCAATAGTGATAGTAATGCAACTTTTGGTGTTTGTTCTATCTTCATTCCCACAATTTCTTCAATCTCCAGAAACACCATCTTCCACAATTTTTGTACATATTTGCATTCCCACCACATGTGTAAATACGTCCCTTTTCCCCCACATCCTCTCCAACAATTTGCTGAATGCTGATTATTTATCTTGTTTAATCTAACCGGGGTTAGGTACCACCTCCATATAATTTTATAATAATTCTCTTTTATTCTCACTGACATATTTCTCAACACTCTTTGTTTCCAAAGTCCCTCCCAGCTCTGTTGTCCTATTTGTACATTCAAATCTGTCTCCCACACTATTTTCCCTGAACTATTCATCGACCCTTTCTCCAACAATATTTTATATATCTCACTCATTAACCCTTTTGACACTGTTCTTTTTCCCTTATCATTTTCTCTTTTAACTATTAATTCCTCAAACTTCGTAATTTCTCTGCAATCTCTATTTTCTCTTACCCACTTTTTGGTCCACTGTTCTAATTGCCAATAATTTAACCGAGTTAATTTTTTATCTTTTAAAACCTCTTCCATATCCTCTCTTGTATTCATTTCTCTCAACCATTCCCTTAATTTCATTTTATTTTTTTCTATTAAAAGTTTACTTAATCTGCCCTTCAGTTCCTCCGGGAAATTCTTTAACATTATTACCGGTGACAAAGGGGAGCTGCTTGGGAGCAACTCCCCTTTATATTTACTCCAAATTCCCCAGTGAAACCTCAAGAGCGGATTACCTATACTTTCAGCCCATTTTTCCCCTCCTTCTCTAAAAAATACATTTTCCAACTTCACCTCTATATTACTTGTAGTGTTGTTCTCCATCCATTCTAAATCTCCTACTCCTGTAATTGCTTCCACAATATGTCTTAACCTATTAGCTACATAATATAGGTTAATATTTGGGAGACCCAACCCTCCCTTCTTTTGGCTTACGTACCATTTATTCTTATTTACCCTTGCTTTCTTATCCCCATTACAATAGTTATTTATGATATTTTGCCAACTTTTTATCTCTAATTCTGAAATTTTTATTGGTAACATCCTAAACACAAAGTTAATCTTTGCTAAAATCTTCATTTTTATTAATGCTATTCTTCCAAACCAGGATAAGTTTAATTTTTTATATTTTTCCAATTTTACTAAAATCTTTTTTTAAACTATTTAAATTCTCCTTCTCTAAACTCTCTAAATTTTTTGTAATTTTAATTCCCAAATATCTAATCTGCTCCTTAACTCTCATTTCTATTCCCTTTCCTTCCCATTCCTTTTCTTCCTTTTTAGTGTAATTAAATAATATCATCTCTGATTTGGACCAATTTATTCTTAACCCAGTAATTTCCTCAAACTCTCTCAATTGCTGTTTAATTCTATCCATCTTCCTTATTGGGTTCTTTATAGTTAGCAAAGTATCATCCGCAAACATATTCACTTTTATTTTTTTTATATCGCCAATTCCTTCTATCTCCCCATCATCTCTTATTGCGTTCGCCAATACTTCCATAACCATTACAAACAGGACCGGCGAGAGAGGACATCCTTGTCTTGTCCCTCTGGCTAGTCGTATCTTATCAGTAAATCCGTCATTCACTACCACTACGGCTGTGTTTTGAGAGTATAACTGTTCTATTATAGCTTTAAATTTATTTCCAAATCCCATTTTATTTATAACCATCTTTAATGCCTGCCAGCTCACACAGTCGAAAGCCTTAAAAATATCCAATGCCAAAATTCCAGCCTTAATCTTGGACTTTTTTATCACCTGTATTGCATTTAAAACTCTTCCCACTAAATTGTGCATCTGTCTACCTGCTACAAATCCACATTGGTCTTCCCCTATATATTCAGCTATCAATTTGTTTAACCGTTTTGCTAAAATAGTTGAAAAAAAATTAGCATCTTGATTTACTAATGAAATACGTCTATATGGATCAGGGACAGTCAAATCTTTATCTGGTTTTGGAATTAAAATTATCAATAAATGTTCCCAAGATTCAGGTGTCCTCTCCCCTTCCAATATGGCATTGTATAGCTTCAATAATTTCGGTACCATTTTTTTAAAAAAAACTTTATAATATTCTGCTCCTAAACCATCTACCCCAGGTGATTTACCCCCTTTCAAATTCTCAATTACCTCTTCAACTTCTTTTTGAGTTATTACCTTCTCCATTAACTCTTTATGTTCTATTTTTATTCCCTTCTTTATATACTTATCTATATAAACTTCCAACTTCTTTTTTTGCGTATCCTTCCCCTTATATAACTCCTGATAAAATTCTTGAATTTTTTTTATTTTACCCTTCATTATATGACAATAATTCCCCTGCTTATCTTTCAATATTCCTATCCCATTCCTAGCTTTTTCCTTCTGTGTGAGTCTGGCAAGCAATCTATAATTTTTATTACTATATTCAAAATACTCTCTTTTCATATATATCAGATTTTTCTGAACTTCCTCTAAATTTATATTCTCTAACTCCTTTTTCTTTGCTTGTATTTCTATTAATTTACGCTTATTTTTAAATTGCCAATAATCTTTCTCCAAAAACTTAATCTCTTCCTCCAACTTTTCCTGCGCTGCAAGTTGTTGCCTCCTTAAATTACACATTTCTCTAATACATATCCCTCTTGTTACCACCTTCATGGTATCCCAAACAATTGCCCTTGCCGTTCCTCCTTTTTCATTAATTTCCCAAGTCTCTGACAGTTCCCTCTGCATTTTTCTACCACTTTATTATATTTCAATATTTTTGTATTCATTTTCCACCTATTTGCTTCTTCACAGTCCTTCCTTACTGTAAACTCTAGACTTAGCAATGCGTGATCTGTTACTTTAATTACCCCCGTTTCCATTTTACACACCTTAGTTGCAAACTCTTTTGAAACAAATATCCTAGAATATGTATGATGAACTGGGGAGTAGTAAGAAAAGCCAGGTTTTGCCCCACTAAGGGCCTTGCTAGACGAGGCCTTAGAGCGCCTTGAGACCCGATTTCCCTGCTGTGCGTCCAGATGACGCACAGGGGAATCCGGGCCCAGGCCGCACTGAGGCCTCCTCCAATGCGCCATAAGCAAAGTCGCTTATGGCGCACCTTTTTCGCAGCCCTGGCCTCAGGCCGGAGCTGCGAAATGTCTAGGAAGGTCCGCAGCTTTTTGCGGCTACTCGCTTGCGAGTAGCCGCGAAAAGCCGCGGACCTGGCACAGCACTCATACGAGCGCTGTGCCCATTGGCCTGGGGGGGGGGGAAGAGAGGGGCAGGGGGAAGGATGGCAAGGGGGGATGGCAAGGGGGGAGGGCGGGTGCCACGCCTTGCCCGGGCAAGCGCCGCTCACCTGCTTGCTCGGGCGGCGGCGCGCGGCGCTCTCTCACCCGCCCTCCACCCTTGCCATCCCCCCTTGCCCCTGTTTTAAAAAAAGGACTTACCAGTCCGCAGTCTTCGCACACGGCCCCTTTAAACTAGAAAAAAAAATGGCGGACGCTGCAGGGATCCGACGTCCCTGCGTGTTCGGCGTCTGGAAGCTGCGGCAGCGCACGCTAACGTCAGCGCGCTGCCGCCCCGCCTCCCTGCCAGGATAAGCCGGCAGGTCTAGCAAAGCCCTAAGTAAACGCCAACAATCCACATAATCTTTTTCTTTTACCAGTTTATTCAATATAGTAACATTATTTCTCTTTTCAACTCTAGTGGGGTTTGACCTGTCCAATCTATTATCCATAACCATATTAAAATCCCCAGCTAAATAACATACCCCTCCTTAAAATCTTCTATTTCTTTAAATAGTTCTATAAAAAACTCTTTATGTCTCTCATTAGGGGCATAAACATTAACTATTGTATACACTTTGCCTTCAATTTGGCCCTTTATCATAAGATATCTACCCTTATCATCTTTTTTTATAATATCTAATATAAATCCACTTTTTTTTTAGATCAAAATAGCCACTCCATTTTTTTTTGAAGTCCCCAAAGACTTTTCATAATAAGCAGACCAACTTCTAAGTAGCGTAGCCTGTGGTCCCAGAATCCGAATCTCTCACGTCAGCATCACTTTTGTAGCCAGTCATTCACCCAGAATATTTTTCTTTCCCTTTCTAATCCTCTTCCAAGAACTGGGAGGATGGATGAGAAAACTATCTGGGCCCCAAAGTTCTTGAGTTTCCTTCCCAGTCTGACGTGATTTCTTCGCAGCTCTGCTTGGCAATATCATTTGTCCCCACATGGATGAAAAGAAAGGGGTATGTGTCCGTGGGCTTTATGAGCTTCAGCAACCCTCCAGTCACATCTTTAATCTGTGCTCCAGGGAGACAGCATACCTGGTGAGTCCATGGGTCTTCACGACATACTTGGGTTTCATTCCCACACAGCAGGGAGTCTGCCACGACGACGACTCTTCTCGTCTTCTTGGTCAACTGACCTTCTGCCTCTTTATCCCTGTAATTCTTCCTCTGCAGGCTGTCCTCCAGTCTCATCCTCCAGTCTCATCCTCCACTTCTAGTTCTTCTACTCCTAACTGTCACCCTTTCCCCTCTTCATTGGCTTTCCTCACCTCAGCATTCTCCACATCTGCTTTAGCTTGCTGCTGCTCTTCAATCTCTTGTGCTTCTTGTTGCTGTTGCAGTTCTACCATTCTGTCTAAGAACTCTTCACCTTCTCTTATTCCTTGGAGGGTGGACACTCGTCGCTCAAGTACTCTAACTTTTCTTCCAATAGTGTAACCAACTTCCACTTGTTATGGGTGCGCGCCATGTTAATCTCAGGCAGGAACACAAACATTGCACACACTTTTCAGGGCACCACCACTAGAGACTCCTTTCCGTCCATATTCTCTATTTCCGTTTTGTTTCTTCCTTTCCGATTGTATTGGAAATGCCTGTGCTTTGTCCTGTCCTCTCTGAAGGTGCACAACGAAGTCCCCTACTATATGAGCGGATCTTACGAGAAAACAATTTTGTTAGGGTCCTCCCCCTTGACTTCCCCTGCTGAACTCTCTCTGACAAATTCCCCCTGACAAACTCCTGTTTGCTCTCCCTGTTCACTCGCTCTGATTGCTTGCTCTCTGGGAGCTGACTTCCTTTTGTAGATTCTAGTCCAGTTGGGGCAGCTCCTCTTCTCTGCTTCTGCTCAGCTTGGAGTCAGGAATCAGAATGAGACTCCCTGCCCACTCAGCTGCTGAAAGCAATCAGGCCACACCCCTTCAGGCCCTGCAGTAACAATCAGGACACACCCCTTGACTCAGCACTCAGGAACACATGGCAAGCACATGGCCACTTTGAATAGGCAGTCTCCTGGATTTACTGGAGGATTTACACAGAGTAGGAGTCACTGCCAAAAAGGCCCTGCTCCTAATGGTGAACTGGTATAACTTATTCAGTCGGGATACCTAGAGCGAGGCCTCAGGGGTTGAATGGAGCCTGCAGGGAGGAACATACGGAAGGATGTAGTCCTTAACACACCAGAGCCAAAATAGCTTCTGAAAGATAAGCAAGCATCAAACTAATTCTCAGTCTTGCTAATAAAAGTTTGCCCTTGCCAATTGAAATAGGGACTTTACTGATTAACCCAGTAAAGTTCTAGAGGATTCTCTACTGATAAAATCAATTAAGGCTTGCAGTCCTAGATGTTTTTAATCAAAATTAGTGGTTGTGTTGGCAAAACTATGAGTCCTCGCTCCCACCCACCCCCATCCTGCAAATTGCCATCACTTGATCTGGCATATAAAATAGCACGTCCTTGCAGCACACAAGTGGGGAGGGGTGAGAATACCTTCCCACGTCTCTCTTGGGTCTGATCACTTTCTCTCCCTGCTCCCTTCTGTAGTGTGGCGTCCTCCCGTTTCCAGGTCCGGGTCAGGTGAGTTGCTTTCTCATTGCTTTTCATCCTTGCTGTCTCGTGTCTACTAATCTGTCTCACCGCCATCCTTCCACCTTGCTAAATCTTGGTCTTGTCTCTTGTATAGTTTCCTTTGTGACACATGTGGGGCGGTGGGCACTCCCGTCCTGGCACCCAGCTCCACCTGCTCCTAAGGGACCCGATAACTGACAGGATGTTGCCTCCTTCTGGGATCCTGACCCCCAGTAGCATTGTCTGGCCCAGAGCTCCACCAGCATGTAAGAAATAGTTGCATGAGCATCACATGAGAGAACATACAGATTTGACATCCTTCTCTAATCCCAGACTGACCTACATCCCCAGGCTGGGATGACATGCATCTCACAGCTTTTCTGGGGCCAAGCTGGAGTAGCAGGTTAGTAAGTACAGTGGCAGAGGTAATAGTAAGTACAGTGGCAGAGGCCGTCAGGTAAGAAGAAGATGGGGGCTACATCTTGCTATCCTTTCGCTAGGGCTAAGGTTGGCCATTGTTCTGTTCAACACTCGCAGAGGGAAATAGGGCCAATGAAAAAACGTTTAGGTAACTAATAGCCTGCCTCTTAATAAGGAATTGATCACACCCGAAAGAATCAGCTTATTGACTAAACTCCAGATATGTGTGTGTGTGTGTGTAGATGGAGGGGGAGGTATTGGAAGAAGTGTAAATTATGACACACACACACCCTTAAGAATCAGGTGATAAAGCTTTTCCTGGACTCTCCCCCTTCAGGTTCTGAGTGCAGGGGGTGCATTTTGAATGCTCCCCCATGGGCTGAGGGAAGCACCTCCTTGTGCGCATGAATACAATAGGTCAGGAAGAAGACGAAGCTGAATCTTTCTCCTTGATGTGCTACTTTTCAACATGCAGGGAGGTGTGTGTGTGTGTGTGTGTGTGTGTGTGTGTATTTGTAAGTGTGTGAGACAGAGGAGTATCAGACATGTAACATCATACATGCCAGTGGCCACGCTGTCAGAGGATGATTGGAGTTGTAGTGTAACACATGTGGAGGGCATCAGGTTGGAGAAGGCTCGTCCTGTTAGTCTTCATTCCAATCTAGAACTAGACTAAAACCCGACGTGCAAATGGGCCACTGAATCTGTTTTTGAATGTGAAGGTTCAGTCCAGGAACTTGAAAAAAAATAATTGGCTTTACTTCTTCTGAGCACGCACAGAGTGCCTTTCCCTCACAGCTGAGCAAATAACCATCAGTCTTCAGACATCAAGGATGCTGGGCTTAGGGAGCATGACATCCATTTGATCTATACAACAATCCTGAGAGGTAGGCTAGACTGACAAAGAGTGATTGACCCCGTGAGGTTATTGGCTAAGTGTCTGCCCCAGTCAGTGAGTCACCTAGTGAGCTTCATGGCTGAGCGGGGATTGGAAATCCAGTCTCTCCATTCCCAGTCCAACGTTCTAACCAATACACTACACCAGTTCTTGTACATGTGCCCACGCAAGCCTCGGCATCTCTCTTTAAATGATGTTTAGCTGTCCGTAATTCTCCAGCTCTCCTTGATTTTAAATGTATTTGGGAGACAGGTGAGGAGGGAGAATCAATTTCCTGCTGTTACTCAAGCTGTAAATAGCATAATGGATAAAACATTTATTTCTGTGCCCCATCCTTCCCCACCCCCATATTCAAGTAAAGTTTCTGTACTCACCTGGTCTCTCACAGGAAGAGTCGCCCGCATTCTTTCCACGTGCCTTTGATGCATCTCAACTGTTGCTTTTCAAGGGCAGTGTCCATTTGTCTAAATGTGGGACACACCTGCCCGGAATTCTTGATCACTGTTGTTTTTCGATGCAGCATCACTTATGTGGCCAGAGCCTCCATCAGGCCCCATTTGCATGCACGCTTTGTCTCTCAGTCAAGTCGGCACCTTGTTGCAGAGATGCCACTCCCTCTGTTTTCCCTCTGGGTCATTTTTCATGCTGCCGAGAAGAGTGAGATCAGCTCTGTGCTCAACCCACAGGTTGGAAGCTCTTTGGTTTGGGCCTCCAATGTTGTCATTTTGGTGTAGCTCCCCTCTGTTGCCAGGAACTGGCTTGGGAGACTACAAACGGCTCGTCTTCTCCCTGTGAGTCATCACCTGGGTGGCCTTGGGAAGACGGGGGACATTGGAATCTGCCTTATACAAGGTCAGACTATTTATCGTCCAGCTCTATTTTGTCTACCCTAACAGGCAGTAGCTCTCCAGTAGGGCTGGCGTCAAAGGTAGGCATGGACGGGCACCTGCTGAGGGCCCATGTCCCAGCAGGGGCCCACTGACAAGAAGACCCCAGATTTGCTCTTAGGCAGCAAACGGTTTCACTGCAGCTGGTTGTTTACCTGCCTTTTGCTCTCGCCCAAACCATGTTGGTGGCGAGAAGGAGGAGCAGTTCATGCCCCTGCCTACTTGCTCCCTGCCTGCCAAGCAAGCAAGTGGTAATAATGATAAGAAAGAGAAGGAGGAGGAGGAGGAACAAGAGCAGCTGGTGACAATAGCAGTGAGAAGGCAGACTCATGGATGGAGGGGGCCCATGGAGGGTGTCTTGCCCAAGAGCCCACAAAAACCTGGAGCTGACACTGCTCTTCGGGGTCTGTGAAGAGGCCCTTAGCATCACTTGCTACCTAATCCTTCTAACTCGGGTAGGCAGCACATGACCTATGGGCTACGGGTGTCTCCCCCACCCACCCCAGCCTTCTTTGCAGCCCCAAGTGCCCCACCACTGCCAAAATATGGCAGCATCATGGCAGTAGCAAAAAAAAGCAGTGGTTTGCTGCTGAATGGCAGTGCTGCAGCAGCCACCCCCACCCCAGAAAAGGTGCACCAGGTTTTTAAGCAAACTCACATACCTGGAAGCCTCCCAGGAGCCTGATTTTACTTGAAAACAAGGTGTGTGCTCCCAACATGCCTTGTTTTCAAGGAGAACTGACGTTTCAGTGAATTTCAGTGGCAAAATCCGCAGCATGGCAGTAGGGAAGGGTACGGCCACCGATGGGTTGGCGGCCCAGAATTTGGGCCTTGGACCTGTTGAATGTGCCCAGTCCTGTTCTTCCTGGAGAGCAGAGCCTGGGCCCTTCATTTTGCATTCAAAGCAGGTGCTCGAGCTATGGGCCCTCCTGATAGATTGCTGTCCACCAGCAGCTTTGCAAGGATCTCGTTTGTGACATCCACATGGAGCGTGCCCAAGTGCCACAGTTGGCTTGAAACCGTTTGCTGCCTGAGGCAAAGGACAAGATGGTGCCCCCTCTCATTCCATGTACAAAAGCCAACTGGACGGGCGAGTGGATCTGTCGTCAATACTGATGATAAGACAGTATCCTCCACTGCCCCTGAAGGCTACAGGCTAACTTAAAGGGTGCAGAGCAGGACGCATGACACACAGCTCTCTCCTTTGACACCTAAGGTGACTGTTTCATTCTGCCAAATGGTAGGGCCGGCCCAGCCAAGTGCTATGTTCTCACACCCCACTATTCATAGGGCAATGGATCTCTTCATGGCAATGAATCTTGAAGCATCCCTCAAGATTGCCTAACCAAACTCCTTCGAGTTGGGGTGATTTCCGATCTGGTTCCCCTCCAACTCTGTTGCTTCTTGCCATCCCATCAGGGAACCTTGAGGAGCTCTGAATATGAGAACCAGGGGTGCTGTCCATATGTCCGGAACTAGAAGTCACCATACTGATGCAGAGGCCTGTATCTGTTCTGCACAAGCCGAGGACAAAACACAGACACCACAGGAATGCCTTCTCCAACCTGGCTATGCTGGCTAGGGGATGCTGGGAGTTGTAATCCAACATATCTGGAGGTCTCCAGGTTGGGGAAGGCTTCCATGGCATGTGCTAATGGATGTGGAATTCATCTTCCTGAGAGCCTGTTCTTGTTTTAAAGCAAGTTTGCAGCCATTATGGCTGAGAAGGCACATATAAAAGTGTAAAATGGACATTAGCATCAACCTCATGGGGACCATTGGTGCATCTAGCTCAGTATTGCTTAAACACTCACCAGCAGTGATTCTCCATGATTTCAGACAGGGGTCTTTCCCAGTTGTACTTGCAGATGCCAGGGTTTGAACCAGGTATCTTTTGTGTGGAAAGCATCTGCTCTACCACTGAGCTACAGCCGTTCTCTTGCAGCCAGTAATATTCTCATCTCTACAGAGGTTAGGACCAGTATCTACACTTATATTTTATAAGTTCTGGCTTTTGCTTTTGCTTCATACTATTCTGATTGCTTGCATCATGCATCAGATTCCTTTTGTCCTGTCTCATTTGTTCCATCCACCGATCTTTAAGGTAAACTCTCTTTTCTTCCTATTCACTTTTCTTTCTTTCTTTCTTTCTTTCTTTCTTTCTTTCTTTCTTTCTTTCTTTGAATCTAGAAATGCTTGAATCCTCCTGCCATAAAGAATGTTGAATAGCGAAAATCCAGCAACTTCCCCAACCTGTGATACTCTCTTCTGTCCAGAGATTAGGGCCAGTATCTACATTCATAGGTTCTAGCTTTGGCCTTTGATCCATACTATTCTGATTGCTTCTACCATGCATCAGGCAGATTCTTTTTTTTATCCTGTCTCATTTGTTCTATCAACCACTCTTTGAGATAAATCTTCTTCCTTCCTTCCTTCCTTCCTTCCTTCCTTCCTTTGAATCTAGAGGCACTTGAATCCTCCTGCCGTAAAGAATGTTGAATGGGGAAAATCCACTAACTTCTCCAAAATAACAATAAACATTTGCATTTATCTAGAAAGTGTCAAGTGTTCACAGTACTTCTTGTAAAGCGGACTAGTATTTATTCATTTTTAATCCCCATGTTGCAGATGGTGAGACTAAGGCTCAGAGGAGAAGGGCTTGCCAGAGACCACCTGGGGAGTTAATGAGAAAGGCAAAATTCTAACCAGGGACTTCCTGGTTTACTGTTTAAGAAACAGATGAGGCAAATACTTGCTCCTATCCATACACCTTCCACCAAGAGGGTCACATATCAATAGGTAAGGAGCGCTGCAGGCTGGTGCCAAATTGAACGCCTCCGTGTGCAGTGCAACCAGTTCCAGCCACTTCGGGCAAAGCACTCATAGATGTAGAGATCGTCACCTATCCACACTGTTCTTCCATTTTGCAAATGTTAGCTTTCACTTGGGAAATGGAGGATGAAGGCTGTGTGCCAGTCTAGGTTTTCTTAGCTCTATGCTTTCCACAGTACAAAAGATTCCAGCACGACCTTCAGGATTACATGCAGTTTCTCCACTAGCCTACTGGGTTGGGGCCAATAAGAGGACGTTTCTGTTCCACATCCACACTGCTTACAAAGAGAGGCCAGAAATCTACAAATTATGTTCCTTCTTCTGCTTAAAATAATAAATATCCCCATCCCACCCCGGGAAATATTTTTCCCCAGAAGAGCTCTGGAAATTTTAACAAAGCAGAAGGAGCAAAGCAGAAACGAACTAAATAGGACCCCTGAAGGGTGAGATAAAGATATTGTTGAGGCACTGTTGCTCCTAAGCCTAAATACAAGTATATGAGAAACAGTTACCAATGTTAGATGCCCACTACAGGTATCTGTAGTATAAGTGGGTTGCAATGTACTGCACTAGTTAGCTCCATTACTCTCAAGCCTTTACTTCTCCATCCATGATCCATCGTGTTATCGTAGAAAGAGGAACCATAACAAGGAGGTCTGCAGTTGAAACCGGAGGTATAGGAGACCTCGTAAAAAAAGGAAGGGTTGGAGTTAAGATGTGGATGTCTGGGTTCATATCCCCGTTCAGCCATGCAGCTCAGTGGATGCCTTTGGGACAACTCACTATCTCTCGGCTCAGTCTACCTCATTGTAAAGATCAAATGAGACAATTACATATATTAGCCATTCTGAGCTCCTCGGGGAAGAACCGGCAACAAACGTCATAAAGAAACAATGCATTTTCCCACCTAGCCTTTCACTGCAGTTCTTGTATGCACCGTCACGGAGGGACAAATAAGCCCCAGTGGCTTATTTTCCCTCCCCACGGGTGCCATTTGCAAGCCACCTAATTTTGCATAATTACGCTCGCCGAGCATGGGTTGTTCTGACATCCAGACCCAGCAAGGCTGGCTGGCTGGCTGAGTTGGTTTACAAACCACCCTGAAACCCTAGAATAAGCTGCCCTACAACATGGCGTCTTATTTTCCCTCCATGATTGTGTGAACCCAGTCTCTAATAAGTGGCCTCCCCACCACTGACCTAACTAGCAAAGATATTTAAGCAAGGGTGGGCAGAAGGTACATCTCCAGATGTTTGGGACTTCAACTCCCAGGAGCCCCTGCCAGCATAGCCAATGGCCAGGAATGCTGGGTGTTGAAGCCCAAAACATCTGGAGATCTCCTTTCTGCCCATCCCTGTGTTATAACAAACACCACTAGGCAGGTACAGCAAGAACTTTTAGCTTCACAGGAGCCATACTTCTCAGAGTGAGGTGGGCCTTCCCAAGGAGATAAAGTCATTGCTAAGGAAGATTTTAGCTGCCTTCTTACCCCCTTCCTACAGTTTCTAGCGGCTGCCTTGATTAAGCCAGAAAGCAACCATCTGTCCTCCCCTATCAGCACGTGCCCATCCACGTAATGACACCAGAGTGCTGAAACCAACCTCTGAGGTAACCTCTCGTTTTTCATGGGCTAGTTGCCTCTCTTGAATCTTTCCCTTGAGACTTGAAAGCACACCATGGGTCACGAGGCTCTGCCTGTTGCTGGGATTTGTCATCCACAGCTAGGAATGAGTAAGCACCCCCTTTGTACTTGTTTGGACTGAACAGTTGCCTCTCCTCTCCCCATATGCATCGGCACACTCCCTAGGAGCCTTCCGCGGGGCCCAATTTTGAGAAACCAGTGCTGCGTAAGTGGTGGCAACTCAAGCACCGTGCCTTTAAATCACCCAGTTGCTGCTGGAGATGAGGCAGCAACAGCTCCTTCCACCCATTCCCTCCCTAGTCCTGTGGGGCCTCTAGTTTACTCCCCACTCCTCATCTATTGTGCTGAACAAGATGAGTTCCATAGTGAGAGGGAGGGGAAATGGATCTTAGAACCAAAGAGGGAACAAACAGCAGGAGCTGCAGTTGCCTCATTTCCCATTGGGGGATTTAAAAGCATATGCTTGGTGTCCAGGTTGCAAGATGGCAACCGTAAAAGTAAGAAAGAACTGGGAGTACTTGCCTGGGTATAAGTGGGAGGTTCCACTACCTTCGTCTGCTTCCACCACCAGCAGCTTGAGGTCTATTGCAGAAGGGTTGGAATAGGGCAAGGCAACAGCCTTCCTCAGAACTTGTGCTCCAGATGTTTTGGAGCACAATTCCCATCAGCCCCAGCCAGCATGGTCAATGGTCAGAGATTATAGGAGTCGTAGTTCAATAACATCTGGAAGGCACCTGGTTGCGGAAGACTGGGCATGTTTAGCCTGGATAAGAGGAGATTGAGGGGAGACATGACAGCAGTCTTCAAATACTTGAAAGGTTGTCACACAGAGGAGGGCCAGGATCTCTTCTCGATCCTCCCAGAGTGCAGGACACGGAATAATGGGCTCAAGTTACAGGAAGCCAGATTCCGGCTGGACATCAGGAAAAACTTCCTGACTGTAAGAGCAGTACGACAATGGAACCAATGACCTAGGGAGGTTATGGGCTCTCCCACTCTAGAAGCATTCAAGGGACACCTTGACAGCCATCTGTCAGGGATGCTTTAAGGTGGATTTCTGCATTGAGCAGGGGGTTGGACTAGATGGCCTTGTACGCCCCTCCCAACTCTACTATTCTATGATTCTATGATTAGAATAGGCTAGGCCAGGGATGGACAACTTGTGGCCCTCTAAATGTTTCCCCTGCAATTTCCATCATCCATCACCAGTGGCTATGCTGGCTAGGGCTGACAGAAGCTGTAGCCCAAAAGGTGCCCTATGAACTAGGTCATGCTGTTGTTTCTGGGCCCAAATCTAGTGGCAGTGGAAGTGTGTTGTCGGTTGCCAGGCAACCATCATATTGTATCTCCTCTCCGCCCAAAAACCTGCCTTCAGAATGGCCTATTGTTGAAGACTCAAATGCCCCTCTTTGAATGGCAGGGGTGGTGGCAAGGCAGACTGTAGTTTCCAGCCCAGGGTGTTTTAGGCAAGGATCTGGAGGGGCAGCGCTTCCAAATGTCCACTGGTGGCCATGCTTGTACCTATCCAGTTGAAACAGTACACCCGTCCTGTCCTTCTCCTATGTGTATGTGGGAGAAAGATGCTACCTTGTCGTTCTGGGAAAGATGACCTATTCATAGCTCTGGGAGGAGAGTGCCATCCAATGAGGTGAATAATATTTTTTTCTTTATTTACAATATTTCTATACTGCTCAACATCTAAAAAAGATTCCAGAGCAGTGAACATAGGTGTAAACAGTAAAAAGAAAGAAGATTTTAAAAGCAAAGCAAAGTTGTTCAATTTAGAGAGATGAGAGGGGGATGCTTTCAAGCCAGAAGCCTATGAGAGCCCAAGCCCCTAGTTTCCCATATCAAGCCTTGAAAGACGAGTATGGCCTAGAAGGTCGTAGCAGATGAATTTGGGGGACCAAGATTCCTGGGTTGCTAATTCCTGCCTCCACATTTCTTTTTCTTTTGCTTGCCCTTTCCTCTCACTAAGCCTCAGTTTCCCCGCAGGGGGTGAACACTAGAGAGTAGCTGGTGAAAGTGCATTGATCTGCAGGGAAGCTCTTTATTCCTTTCTCTGTTTCCGTTCCCTTCCCAGCCACCTCCGCATGTGTCTGTGCCAGGAAAATGTCAGCAACCAGCAGGGAGGGGAGCTAGTGACATACACCACCTCCTCCCTATTTCCCAGAGCTGGGAAAAGAGCCGAGGACTTCACAGTGCCCCCCCCACTAAAAAAAAAAGTACATGTACTAATCAGCTAGGCTCCCCTTCCAGCAAATCCTGGAATCCTGGCTCCCACTGCTTCAGTTCCAGGCCAGAAATCCACGCACAGACACACACACTCTCTCTCTCTCTCCTGGAACAGGGAACAGAATCGAAATACTTCAAAGCCATTGCATTTAGCTCATGTTCCTATTGGCCCCCTTTATCTGCTGCTAAAGCCATGTAAGACAAGAGTTTCTTCTGGTCAGCTGGAAGTTAGAGGCATGATGTAGACCCTGGATCAGGGGTGGGCAACTTTTGTGGCCCTCCAAAAGCTTTAGCCTACAACTCCCATCAGCGCTAGCCAGCATAGCCAGTGGTGAGGGATCAGGGGAGTTGCAGGCCAAAACACATGGAGGGTCACAAGTTGCCCATCCATGCCCTAGTTGGAGCTCCCTCTGCATGCAGGGTTGGGATACCTTTGTCCCGGTTGTGATGACTGTGAACCCGTAGTCTTTGTTAGCCATTCCCATTGCATCTTTCCTCAGTGCTCTCCATCCCTTGCAGAAGGTGGCCATGCTTTCCCCTCAATACTCATGTTTTGATAAGTCCCATCTACCTTTTCTCCCCATACCTGCTCTGCACTATTGCCTCCCTCCTTCTTCCACTTGCCCTCCTGTACTGCCTGCCCCATGAAGCTTCTCCCACCCCCTGTCCCCACCTCTGACTCTCCTCTTAACTTTGCCTCCCTTCGTCAGCTTTCTCTTCACCCTGCCTTCTCGCCTTGCTCCCATCACCCGCTCCTTTCTACATCCCCACATTCTCTTCTTTTCAGTTTCTCCTCATCTGTCCATCAGCTCACCTCTCACCTCAGCTCTGTCTCTCCATGCTCCCTGCCTCCACCACCTCTTTCTCCCAGGCTTCACCACTAGCTTTCTCCACCCTTCCATCCACCTCCCATTTCTCTTTTCTCTGTCCTTCCTGCTCTGCCCTTATCTCTGTCTCTTCACTTGCTTCTCCCTTCTCTAGCCTTTTCCACAGGCTTCTAGGACTCTTGACACCAATCTTTTCTCCAACCCCCTAGGCCTTCTAATTTCCCACCCTTTAGTATTCCTCTCCGTCTTTGGTCACTCACCCATCTCTCTCTACCTTTCTTAGCACCTGCATCTTTCTCTCCATCTTTCCCTGGTTTTTCATCCTCCAAGCCTCTCTCACTTCTTCCCCCACGCCTCCATCTTCTACCAGCCATTTCTCTTTGCTTCTGCCTGCCTGCCTGCCTCTAGTACCCCTCCATCTCTTCCCCTTTCTCCTGACTCCCTTACCTCATCCCCGCCCCCATTCCTGCCTGTCTTCCTCACAATATCTCATCCCCCCATCGTGTCTTGCGGCTCCATTTCCAATGACAAGGTGGTCTCTTGCCAGCCAGCCAGCCAGCCAGCCCTCTTTTCTCCATCATCACTGACTCTTCACCCCTACTCTTCTCCTTCCACAGGTATCCCTCCATTCCCCCTCCCCCCTCCACCTCTACTCCAATCTCTGAATGCTTCCTTTCCCATACATCTCCCAGCTTCTCCATCCCCACTCTGCCTCCCTCTTTCTCCATCATCCCTAGTTGCCTCCCACTTGTCTACCTCTTCCCTTTCCTCATCCACCCAGGCACATTGCTCAGTCTGTCTTTTCCACCCACCCCGTTCTCCTTTGCCTTCCTGTTCTTCAGTTCTCCATCTCCCTTCTCTCTCTGTGTGTGTCTCTCTCTCTCTGTGTCTCTGTCTCTGTCTCTCTCTCTCCCCCTTTCCCGTTACTCCATCATCCCCGGGTGCTTCCACGCCTCCCTCCACCATCTCCACGGAGTTCCATCATGTCCCCCCTTTCTCCGCCCTTCTGCCTCTCCATCGCCTCCCGCTTTTCTCCATCATCTCCTCCATCGCCTCGCTTGCCCTCCCCTCCCCTCCCCTCGGCGGCGCGGTGGTGGGCTCATTGCGATTCCCCCCGCGCCCTGGACCACGGCGTTCCGCGCTGACATCAGCCCCCGCCCCCTCCTCCTCCCCCCCCCCCGCTCCTCCTTTTGGCTGGCTGGCTGGCTCGCTCGCCCGCCCGCTCGCTCACTGCAGCACCGACGCCGGGCAGCGCCATGGAGGAGCCGGCGCTGGCGCCCTCGCCGTCGCCACCGCTCAGTGCCGCCACCGCCACCGCCACCGCCACCGCGCGCCCTCGCCGCCGCCTCCGCCGCCCCTGACCTGCGGCCGGCCACCGCCATGGCCTTGCCCGGCCCGCGCCCCGCCGGGGGCCCCCAGGCGGCCTTGCTGGTGCTCACGGGCTGGCTCTTGCTCTCTCCCCCGCTGGGCGCAGGCAAGAAGAGGCTGCACATCGGGGCGCTCTTCCCCATGACTGGCGGCTGGCCGGGGGGCCAAGCCTGCCTGCCCTCCGCCCAGATGGCCCTGGAGGACGTCAACAGCCGCAGGGACATCCTGCCCGACTACGAGCTGCGCCTCGACCACCGCGACAGCGAGGTGAGAGGACCCCCCTCCCCTTCCCTCCACTCCCCGTCCCACCCCGTCCAGGGCGGGGAGGCAGAGGGGGGCTGTGAAGGTTGGGGGACACGTGCGGGGGGGGGGGTTGGGTTGTCATCATCTGCAGGTTTTGGGGCTGGTGGTAGTGCGAAGTTGGGCTGAGCTGAGCCCAGCCGGGTGGATGCGTTGTCCCGTGGCCAAGTGCAGCAAAGTGAGCCCTGGGCGCAGCAGGATGGCCGGACCCGCAGCAGCGTTTTGGATGTGGCTGGTGGACATCCCTCCAGCCCAGCCCAGCCCAGCCCAAGTACAGTGGATGTAGAGGCCAGCCTGCTTGGAGAGAGAGCTGTCGGTGGGGGTGCTGATCCTTTCAACTAGGGTGGCCATGGGAGGAGTGGAGGGATGGGAAGGCGAGGCAACCTTGGAAGGAAGGAAGTGGGGCTTTGGCAGTGTGTGTATGAGGTGGTAAAGAAGGGTCACTTGTCAAGGTAAAGTGGGTGCAAGGCTTCCGCCATGAGGGCAATGCTGGAACCAGGTTAACGGCAAAGGGCTCCAAGGTGAACGGGAGTGGGGGGAGCTTGAGGATCCTTCCTCTTTCACCTTGCTGGCACGTTGGGCCAGAGCCTCGCTTGGCAGAGCCCTTTGCAACCCTGGTCTCATGTCAAGGCAGCAAGGCGGCATCCAAGAGGTTGGGGGAAATGGTGGAGCTCGGCGAAGGCCAAAGAGCTCCAAGCTTGGAGGAGCGCCACAGGGGGCTTTGGGAAAGGGGCAGAGAGGCAAAAGGCTCTGATGGGATGCTCTGGCCCAACATAGCAGCAAGGTGAATGGGAGGGAGAAAGGGACGCGTGAAGGGTGCAACTGGAAGCAGTCACAGTGATGTGTACGGTGAGAGAAGAGTTTGGGGAGCGTGATCAGAAATGGAGCTAATAGGAAGGGGCGTGCAGGGACACTGGTGGGGTGAGTATGAGAGAGGCAGAGTCACATTGAGACTTCCAGACACTCCAGGGAGTGACACACCAGGATGGACAGGCAGAGGGACACTTGAGGAGACACACGTGAGGAGGAGGAGGAGGAGCCGGGGCAGGAGGAGTATTTAATTAGCATTGATCCTGTATCAAGAGAACGGAAGAATGTGCATGCAAGGATAAGAGCCGGAGTGGCGCTATATGGGGCTGGGGAGTATGGTTTTTGAGAACACTACTAAGCCTATTGATGCTTATGTGGTTTAAAGGTCTGTCAACCCTCTTATCTGTTGGCAAGATGGGCCAGACTGGAAGTGAGTGAGACTTTGGCCGTTTTAGTGGGAGGCTTGTCTCTTGGGCTGGGGGCCCTACATGAGAGGTCACGATGTGCCTGGAGGTGAGATGAGGTGGTGTCACTGAGACAAGAGGTGGAATGAGGCGGAGGGTCATCATAGCACCGCCAGTTGGTGTGGGCAGCCATTGCTGGAGCCTTGAACTGGATTGAAGGTTGTTTCTAGGGCTGTAGATTTGGATGGGCATTGATTCCAGTAGGAGCTACTAAGGGAGAGATAACCAGGGAGTCCCAGCACTTGCGTTGGCAGGTCTTTCTCTCCTGGGATACCTTTTTGAGCAAGAGGCACAGACTCCTTGAGGAAGAAAGCCTCTCAAATATGTGTGTTGGGGCGGGGGCAGGGGTTGAAGCACAGCCAGTATGAGATGTAGTCAGAGGGGAGTGCAAAATGAGAATGTAACCCAGCAACCTCAGAAACAAGCTGTGCACGGTCTCTAACCTGGCCAGGTCCTGCTGAAACTGAGAACGTGTTCTCAAGCGCGAATATGCCCATCTACATTTACAGTTGCACCACAGTGAGACCCTAAGCCAGATCTGGGCTTCAGAATAGGTCAAGCTGGTCAACCGTGTCCTCCACTCCCCAAATGTTTATTTGTTAATTTACATGCTCTGATATTCTAAATTGTGGCACACGCAAGAGGAAGTGTGTTATTTAGGTTAAAAAGTAATGGGGGGGCGGGGAATAAATGCAAAATAAAGAATTTAAAAAGTGACCAAAGTTTTGTCAAAGGATTTTACAGATGAACACTGTTGCATTTGTACAGCCAAATTTTGTCACACGCTGTCCCATTCTTTTTGCTTTCCCCCTTTGCATACTCTTGCCTTGTATACTAATTCACTCTGCCTGCTGTGCGTTTGTGCCTGCCTTTCTACCATCTCTTCTACCATCCTTTGTGCCTTTCTTCATGCACTAATCTTGTTTGGCTTCCAGTATATGTATTCCTACTTGTTGACAACTCATCCGGTTTACTGAGGCCCTTCACACCTCTGGTTTTTCTTTTCTTTTTGTTCACTGGGATAGTTCCAAACTCAGAGCATCAGCTGACTCCGTTGTTATGGCTGAGCATCAAAATGTGCCAATGGTCAAGAGTGGAAAGCAAAACCAAGTGGGGGATAGAACGGTGACACCGTGTGCCTCAAGCCTTCTAGGATAGCCTCACAGTCAGCTATCACCCGGGAGCAAGCCATTTCTGCATTCACTCGGCCACAATGACTCCTGGCTCTCATCACTAGTACTGAGAAGGCAACTGAAATGTAACCCTTCATTTCATATGTTGCTGTAGTTAGACTATAATTTACCCTCCCAGAATTAGCTGAGTGTGATAGAGCACCTGCTTTGCCTGCAGAAGGTCCCAGGTTCAATCCCCAGCTTCTCCAGGTAGGACAAGGAAAGAATCCTGCCTGGAACCCTGGAGAGCTGTTGCTGCCAGTCAGTGTCGATAACACTGGGTTAGATGGACCCTTGGTCTGACTCAGTCTAAGGCAGCTTCCTATGTTCCTTTGAGAGATGAACCCAAGCATCTTTTCCCATTCTTTACTATGGCCTTTGCTATGACACTTTCCCCTCTGTCGCATGTGTCTGTGGATTGGTTACATCGCCCTGGACATGTTCATGAGCAAAGGTGCCCCCCCCAGGCTATGCGCGCACATGATTTCGAAGTACACCCATGTTGCAGTACACTTGAGTTGCCGCCCGCGTTTTGCTGCAACAGCCTGCCCCACAGTCCCTTGTACTGATCTTGGCATATCAAATCCGGTTCCATGCCGGCTCCTTCATATCTCTACTCCCACAAACACACATGCACGCCCACTCTCTGTCTGGCTGTCCCCACGCACAACAGTATATGCCTTCCCTATTCCCAGCTGCCCGGGGCTGTACGCGTCAACCCCCACCAGTGCCCCATCCAAACCGTCACAGCAGCATCCTCATCCTTCTGTTTATGTACAAAGCACAGTCTGTCGTTTCCCCATCTGTCCTGTCCGGTTCTCAGCCCTGATCTCCATACACACACCTTGGTTCTGTCTTTCTATCTATCCCCGCATAGCCTTTAGGAGGGATGGTCCGTAGCTCAGTGTGATAGAGCACCTGCTTTGCATGCAGAAGGTCCCTAAGTTCATTCCCTGACATCTCCAGGTAGGGCTGGGAAAAAACCCACGTGAAACCCTGGAGAGTCATTGCTGCCGGTCAGTGTTGGCAATACTGGGCTAGATGGACCAAGGGCCTGACTCCGTATGTGCCTGTGTTTTACCTCTCCCTGATTGCAGCCGCCACTCATCCCGCTCCTCTATCCCTCAAACTATCTGTTCCTCTGTCCTTCCTCCCACACATGCCTGCCCCTCCCTCCCTCCCTCCCTCCCTGCCTGCCTGCCCTGCTTGTTCTTTTCCCCCTCTCGCTCCCCCTCTTTTGCTGCCACCTTGTGCTTCCCAGTCACCCACCCCCACCCCGCATTCTCTTTGTTCCCTCCCCATTGAAGCCCCGCTCCCTGGTGCTGACAGGTTGCCGTGGCAGCGCCTGCCGATGGGGTTGCCATGGAAACTGATCCTCTTTCCCGGGCGGCGATGCCCTGAATAATTCATCATCCCCTTGCGGTGGCGGCGCACAGCCAGGAGCAGGATGTGGGGGGCGGGGGGGGGGGAGAGAAGTAGCGGATGGGATGGCTAGCACATTTGTCCAGAGAGAGACACAGCAGGGCCGGAGTCAGACGGGGAGTGTGGAGGTAGGGAAGAACTACATAGAGAGCCAGAGAGGCATTTGCTGCATCTTTAGTCCCTTGGAAGGGGTGGAAGGTAAATTGACTGCTACATTGGCACCAGCACCCCCATACACCATTCAGAGAGCCATCGGCTCACCTCTTCTGTGCTCAGTGCTACCTTCTGCTTTATTGTCTGCACCACCCTTCCCCAACATGGCACGCTTCAGATGTGTTGGACTATAACTCCCATCATCCCCATCCAGCACAGACCATGGTGGGAACTGTAGTCCAAAACTTCTCTTGGGGAAGTCTGACCTGCACTATCATCCTCAGAATGAGGGTATTAGATCTCAGGGGAGGTTCATCTCTGCTTCTGCCTTCCTAGCTGGAGCGTCTGTTCCGGCTGCTGGACTAGGTGGATACCTTTGGTCATCCTTAATGGCCCCCTGTGTTTGCTCTTCCCTGCGTTTCTTTCTGCATCCTGACAACATAGAAGTGACCGAAGCAGCCTAACACAGGACCTAAGAAAGCTGGACCCAAATCCATCGAAGCTCCTCTTCAGGCCTTGTCCCAAGATCCGGCGTTATCATCTTTTCTTTTGTAAATGAAATTCCAGGGGATACTTCTGTCCGTCCATCCCCCCCCCCCCCCTTATTCCAAACATAGCTCAACATCTCTATTGCTAAGGCAGAACAGGCTGGCTTGTCTACCTATAGACTGACGTTGCTGAAAGAGCCTTCGCCTCAGACCCGTGGTCCACTAATACTGCCCTCATTCATCAGGCAACTGGGGCCTCTCTGGGCACATGAAACTGCCTTTTACCAAGTCGGTTCATTTCGCTCTCAGTGGTCCTGTTCAGAAGACACCTTAAACCAAGACTTTAACCACAGTAGTTAAGCCAGAAACCTGGGCTGTGTTCAGAAGACACCTTAAACCTTGGCTTTAACTACAGTGAATGAGGCTTTTTGCCTTTTTCACCGTGGCTAAAACCATGGTTTAAGGTGTCTTCTGAACACAGCCCAGCTTTCTGGCTTAAGCACCATGGTTAGAGCTGTGGTTTAAGGTGTCTTCTGAATAGGGCCATTATTGTCTTCACTGACTGGCAGTGGTTCTCTAGAGTTTCGAATAGGAGTTTTTTCCAGCTCTGTCTGGAGATGTTGGGGATTGAACCTGGGACCTATTGCATGCGAAGCAAGTGCTCTACCGCTGAGCGACAGCCCCTCAAGCCTTTCCCCCTCTCCGTTCACCAAGCTGCCTCCCTTCCTCCTCAAGAGAAGCCGTTTTCACCCCGCCCTACTGCATCATGCCTGAATGTCCACGGGCATCTAACTCTTCCCCATCCCATCTTCTCCACTGCTAATTTGTCAAGCGCTGATCTTCCCTGCCTCATCCACTTCCTAGATTGCAAGCCCTTTGGGCAGGGACCACATCGCTGCTGCGTCATGTACGGTGCCTAGTGTACAATTTGGCTGAAAAATAAACAGCTCATTAGGAGCAGCTGCCTCAACTTCATTTCCTCTTGACTCCTGCTGGATTTGCTCTGAATTCTGAATGGGGGAGTACCCAGGAGCATGCGGGCAGGTTAGGGATGCATCGGCATCCTTGTGACGGGATTTGTGTTCTCTTCACCCCATCTACTCACAGTGTGAACCTGGTGTGGCCACCAAATTCCTCTACGAGCTTCTCTACAATGACCCCATCAAGATCATCCTTATGCCGGGCTGCAGCAGCGTTTCCACCCTGGTGGCTGAAGCTGCGCGCATGTGGAACCTCATTGTGGTGAGCACCTTTCCCATCATGTGTTTGCTGTGCATAGTGACGGTGGGAATTGTAGGATAATTTGGTCTTAATTTGAACTAAGGTTCAGCCCAGCATCCTCTTTTGCAGCCATGAAATATGTGAAGAGAGTGCCTCTGAGCTTGTGCAGAGTGCATTTCTCTCAACACTGAGTTAACATGGTCCACCCTCTCCTCACACATCTGGGGATTGGGGGGGGGGGTTAGGGTTTTCAGATAAAACCTTCCAGAAAACTGCAGTGTTTTAACTGCCGCATCTCTAGAAATCTTTTTTTTGTGGGGAGTGGAGCTGGAGCAGGCTTTTATATTTAGTGGTCAGTACAGAATGTCTTCAGCGTCACTGATCCAGATTTCTGAACTTGTGTGAATGAAGAGTGAGTGAGGAACGGGTGGGGAATCTGGATCCCAAGGTTAGATGAGATCACCATTGGCATTGCAGCCTGTTTTGGGTTTTTTCCCCCCACTCAGTCGTGCCTCTGTCTTCTGCTTCCTTCTAGCTGTCCTACGGCTCCAGCTCTCCAGCCTTGTCCAACCGCCAGCGTTTCCCCACCTTCTTCCGCACGCACCCTTCGGCCACGCTGCACAACCCCACCCGTGTGCAGCTCTTCAAGAAGTGGAGCTGGACCAAGATTGCCACCATACAGCAGACCACAGAGGTGTTCACCTCGGTATGGAGCCCCAACCCTGAGCTAAAACCACACCCGTAAACTTCCGGGGCATTCTGCAACTTCCAACAGGTCCCAGGGCACTGACCCCCACCCCCAACCCTGACTATAAGCCAGGGCACCAGTCCTAACCAGGAGCGTTGGACAAGGTGGATAAACTGCCCTTGCAGTCTGTATTTATAAAAGCCAGTCCCCAAAGTTCCATTATTTCTAATGTTGACCAAGGACAAGGTTGGTTCCCATTAAGTTCTATGGAACCAGAGAAACGGACTGCAATTTGTGATGCAGTTAACAGACCAGTCTACCTTATCTTGGTCCAGCTCACCCCTAGTGCTTATTTTGACTGGCAGCGGCTCTCCAGCGTTTCAGGTAGAGGTTTTCCCCATCACCTGCTCCCTGATGGTTTCAAGTGGAGATGCCAAGTATTGAACCTGGGAACTTCTGCATATTCTACCTCTGAGCGGTGGCCATTCCCTTATACAGAAGGCTAAACCTGCTCCATGCCCTGGGTACAGAAGGTTTAGCCTTCTGTTCCCAAGGCAGAGATGGGCAACTTGTGGCCCTATGGATGTGATTGCCCTCAGCTCCCATCATCCTTCACCACTGGCTTTGCGGAAATGGCTGACGGGCGTTGTAGGCCAAAATATCTGTTAACACCACAATTTTCCTATCTCTGCCCCAAGGGAAGTGCGCAGGTTTAGTCCTGACAGCTGTGAATAAGCCATAGCAGACTACACAGTTATACTGCCTTTGACTGCAAACTGTTACTTCCCCCCTCCCCCTGTAAAAGTGAATGGATGCTGTTTTTTCCTATGGGGAAAGTAAAGTATAGCCTTTGGAGATGTTGCTGTAATAAAAGTAAAATAATCGCATTACCTATTGGAAAGGTTGGGTAACACCAGACCACAACAGAGGGACACTTCACACACACGCAGTGGTTTTTGAAGTATACCCACCCATGCTCCATAAACACTCCAATCTCTATAAAAATTGTCATCTGCTAGTCACTAGCAAAGATTAAAATTTATCACTCCATTTCAGGGCATGATTTCATGGTCATTTGCTTGAACAGCTGCTTTAAGACCCTTCTCCAAATACAAGAATCTGCTCTGAACATGGTATCTGGCATAGTCTTCAGCTTTCTGAGAATCTCAGTACCTAATGTTTCAGAAAAGACAAAAATAAAATGATCTTAAGTTGCTAGTCCACGTGTTTCAGAGGAAAACATTGAAATGGGCAAGCAGTGTTTGCTGAGAAGAGGAAGGGGACCTTGAAGGAGCTTCTAGTGGACAGGAAAGGGTTTTTGCTCCTATTTCCTGCTCTATACCTGGCTGTTGGCCCTGTCCCTTTTCTTATCCTAATTCAGTGTATCAACATCTCCTCTCCTTCCTCTCTCTTTATCACCTGAATCCATATCAGAATGTTCCAAACTGTGTGAGCCCAAATCTGTCTCACTGAATACATTATGAATGCTAATTGATCTCATTTGTCCACACTCTTTTGATTAGGAGATTTGAGTTTTCAGTTTTAAGACATGATTTGTCTACCTAAACAGATCTTGTGAATCTCCAAATTTCAGAAAGCTATCAAAGACCCCATTCCAGAAACTGAATTCACAATCTTAAGGTTAAACTCGTCCTCCTTGTTCAGACTCAAGCCTTAGCTAGACCTAAGGTTTATCCCCGGATTGTCCCGGGGTCATCCCTGTTCATGTAAATGACACGCAGGATATCCCGGGAGCAGGCAGGGACAATCCCAGGATAAACCTTAGGTCTAGCTAACTCTAAAATGCAATCCTAATACAATTTAATACCCTCTGTATAATGTTAATCCTCATTTGGAGTGGACATGACACTTCCTTCAGTCTTAACAATCGCAGCTTTGTCCTACACAACAGATAGGCAACTTAAAAGCCATGGATAGCCCATGGGGACTGAGGCTTTAGCATACTTGTTAGAATCCTGAAGTTTTCAGCTTTCTTTCAAAATAAGTTTATAGTCCTCATCATGACTATGATATAACTGAAAATATTATACTTGATGAGTAGAAACAATCATTCTTGATTATATTTATTATGCAGGCTGTCAATGCAGAGTGATATAAATGGAGTAGGGGAACTAGTCTCCACCCCAGGGAACTTACAGTCTAAAATTCAATAGCTGAGGAGAGGAGTAAGGGATGAGATAGAAGAGGCACAGGAAAAGAGGCGTAGGTGTCTCTAGAGTGCTCTGACAAAGTATATTTCTGGGCCTTTTTTCCTACTGAATCTTAATAAATGTCATCTAAGATCTCAACTGAGCTCTATTTCTCTCCAAGACGTCCTAAGAAGAATTACTGCTTCACATTTGAGACAAGGAAAATTGCATAAAGGGCCCTGAGAAAGAAGTGGAGCATTCCCACCAGCTGTGTTCCAGTGTCCGTCACATTTATGCAAATGTTAAGCAAATGAAGCTATTTTGGTGTGAACTGTGATCGGCAAATGGGTTGAAGCCTTTCTTGTCTCATTGTGGTACATTTCCACTAGCTCCCTTAGGGCTAAGCAACTCTCCTTCTCTTGAGAGTCTGTTCTCAGTCCGCAGCCAGAGCTAATTAGAAAATTTGTGTGACCACAGCTGATAAATGCAGAGTATGGCTGCTAAAAGAAGCATGTCATGGTTCTTGCTGAATCTTTTGAATCTTTATACACACACGCATACACACACACACACACACACACACACCAGAGTTAGGCACCTTTAGGATCAAAGTAATGCTATGTTGTTCATATTTTAAAAAAACAGTAAAAAACAACAACAACCTGGCCATTTTTTAAAAAGGTTTTATTAGTTTTCCAAAACAAAATCAACAAAGACAAGAGAGAGAGTGAGAACGAGAAAATAAAGAATAAGAAAAAAGGAAATAAATAGATAAAAAGAAATACATTGAATCTAAATTGAATTATTGACAGACGGTAGCACACTTAAGCAATATTGATATTTTTTCACTATTACTTTACAATCCAAGGTGTACATGGAATCCATGGTCTACTTAGAAGTTTTCTTTATAATTCTTTATGTCAAATTTATGTTTAGTCTCTTTTCCATGATCTGAGGAAAAGAGTCTATTTTCCAAATACTGCTGTGTATGTCAGCCATTTTTATTTTGCAGGTGAAGCAGCTGTAGGATCCTAATCCTGAACGTGGTTGTTATCTGGATTGGGCCCCTTTGTCCATTGATTTCAATGGACTTGTAACTAGTAAACTTAAGTGTGCTTACATTTGTGTTGGATTATGACCTAGCGTGAAGAGCAGGATGACTAGGCATGACTAGAACCTCAGTCAGGGGAAGTGAGATCTTCACATCCAACTTTTCCTCCATAGAGTCCTGCTTCCCTTTCACTAGATCACTATCGAATTCCTTCCTCCTTGGCCTCCTGCTTCCTCTGTCTCTTATAGGAAGCTTCCTAGCCATGCCTGTTTCCTGCCTTGCTCATGAGTAGGCCTTTTCATACAAGCAGGCTATTATCCAGGGGAGTAAATGGGGGGGGGGGGAAATAGTAAAAAAAAAATGGTGGTGGTGGGGAGTGATTCTCAGCAGGAAAACAGTGCAGGAAATAAAGGGTTAAAAACCCTCCTGCTCCATAGAAGCCCCGAATGGATTGCCTGGGCGGGGGGGGGGGGGGGGGAGCTGGGGCTTCTTTTTCTGAAAAAGAAACAGAGTAGCCACTTGTAAGCACATGCTTCAAAAGGTGTGCTTAACATAACATCTAGTTTGCCACTAAGGTAAGCCAAATTTTGTGACTTGATAGTCACCTATATTTTGCATATTTTGACCTATTTAGGCTGACAGCCATCCGATGCAGAGCAGGAAGAATGGTGGGGGCAATCTTTACGTCTGTGCTCCTCTCCCTCTTCATTTCAGCTAGACAGGCTTTTTCGCCCATTTAGCTGGAGCTCTGCAGAGCAGGAGGGAAGGAGGCTGGGGAGGCCTGGGGATACTTTGTAAGCTGACCTCCCCAGCTGCCTCCCTTCCACATCCACTGACATGCCCCTTTCTCTCCTTTCTGAGATCTCCAGCATGAATCTCTACACGTTGGCAGGGGGGGGTCAGTGAGCTCACATTCCTGGCACCAAGGTCAGAGTGCCGACTCTGACCTCAGATCCAAGAATCCAAACTATCCTATGCCCCACCTTCAGAACCTGTCTGGGGGCCATAGTATTGCTCCTTTAGTTTGCTTTTGCTTGCCATGGGAAGAGGCAAGGGCTTATGCAGAGCCCCTTTCAATTTCTGAGATTTCCCCTCACAACCATAGCAGGTAGAAACTTGAAAAAACTGTAAAAACCAAGATTCTCAGGAAACTGTATTTTCCTCTGGGTGCAAATGCTATGCATTTGCAATGATGTTGTAGAAGCACAGAATACATGCATTGCTGGATTTTTTAAAACCCTGAACTATGACTGTATCCCTTTAATTCAGTCTTGCTCCTAAGCTGATCCATTTCCCCCAAACCCTATTTCTTCATTGTCATGATGTCTCCTTCTCTATTCCCACAGACTTTGGATGACCTAGAGGAGCGCGTCAAAGAGGCTGGCATTGAGATTACTTTCCGCCAGAGCTTCTTCTCTGACCCCACTGTGCCTGTCAAGAATCTCAAGGTGACAAAAGCGTGCCTGGCTGTGGGTGGTTTTGGGCTGTGGGCCATGCCTGTCGCTAGAAGTGTAACATCCCTTCTTAGAGACCACCTTCTCCCTTGTGACCCATTATAATCTCCGGGACCCACCCTTCTGAGTTATACTAACTATGTATCAGGTTCAGAAGCAAGAGCACAAAAAACCCTCTCCCAATTGCATGGAAAGTTACCTTATATAGGATGACCCTATGGAAAGGAGGACTGGGCTCCTGTATAAAAGTGCGTAGAAAAGTGAATTTCAGCAGGTGTCATTTGTATGCATACAGCACCTGGTGAAATTCCCTCTTCATTACAGCAGTTAAAGCTGCAGGAGCTATACTACAGTGACCAGATACAAAAGAGAAAAGGAGTCCTGCAGCTTTAACTGTTGTGATGAAGAGGGAATTTCACCAGGTGCTGCATGTATACCTGCTGAAATTCCCTTTTCTATACAACTGTTAAAGATACAGGAGCCCTGTCCTCCCTTATCCCTCCCTTGGTATAAGGTCACCCTACCTTATACCAAGTCAGACAATTTCTCTATCAAGCCCAGTATGCCTCCCTCAACTGGCAGCAGCTCTCAAAGGTCCCTGGTAGAATCTTTCCCATCACCTGGAGATGCCACTGATTAAACCTGGGATCTTCTCCAGGTGAAACATAAGCTCTGTCCAGCTCTAAACTCAGTCCTTGCTCTTTGCTAAGCAAATACAATAGAATAGCCAATTTAGCAAGCAAGTGGTCAAACACAGTTGTTATTTTTTACTAGACAGGGTTTTTTTCAGAGTGAGGTCTGAGATGCAGCCGAGGTCAGAAGGCACGAGATTAAATCAAGTAAAAAATGCAGTCCAAAAGCAGAGTCAGGTAGAAGTCCAGCGGTCAATACCCTAGAGACTCAAACACATCACCAGATCAGGGAGGATGCAGAGACAAAAGCTGAATTCAGACATTATTTCCAGCAGCTCATAAGTTACAAGTGAGAGAGCTGATATAGCGGGAACCACAAGAGCCCCATGCAGGGCTCAGTTGCATCACATTAGAGGCTTGTCAGATGTCCCCCTCATGAGGAGATCCCAGATCGGTCCTCTTCACTAAGCAAGCAAGCACTTCTTTGCCTGGCCACCATCCTACTGTAGAACTTAAGGCACGGCATTTGCGGGGGACTAGGTGATGACCCAGCATCCCCCTCTGCCTCAGAAGCTAATCTCTGCCTCTCCAGGAAGCATATCCAAAGGCATCACCCCTGAGGGACCTGGACTGTCTTGAGTAGTGCCAGAGTCTTCTCAGAGGCTAACTTGCTTTGCAGGTTCTGGCACCTCTGCTGAAGATAACTCCAGTGGCAGCATGGCACCTGGGACCAGGACAAGCACTATTGCTTGTATGGAATTTGTGGGGTGCTGCATATATACGAATGACATCTGCTGAAAATCCCTTTTCTATGCAAGTGTTAAAGAAGCAGGAGCCCTGTCCTCCTTTTCTTATGGTCACCCTACACCGGGTGAAATTCTCTCTTCATCACAACAGTTAAAGCTGCAGGAGCCCTGCTCTCTTTGTTTTTGGTCACTTCAGCTAAAGAGAGCAGGGCTCTTTCAGCTTTAACTGTTGTGATGAAGAGGGAATTTCACCAGGTGCTGCATGCATACAAATGACAACTGCTAAAATTCCCTTTTCTATACAACTGTTAAAGATACAGGAGCCCTGTCCTCCTTTCCATAGGACCACTCTAGACTTGGGTGTTCCTTGGAGAGTCTTAATGATGTTGTTATTAGTATGTGCATCACTTTCCCCTGAAATAAACAATCTTGAAGAGAGTGATACACACAAATACAGAAATCCATAATTAATATAACAGAAAAAGCAACATCAGTATAAACCATAGGCAGCACATCAGTTGAAATAAACATCAGCACCATCAAAGTATAATCTAAAAACAAATTCTATAAAAGGTGTTCATCCACAATACACAAAATCTTCAATTCCACCCAGTCACAGCCTAGAATGAACATCACAGTTGGGCCATTACTAATGGCTAGGAAAATAAGAAATTGCATTTTACTCCCATAACACAATTTCCTTTTTTCTTCTTCTTCTTCTTCTTCTTCTTCTTCTTCTTCTTCTTCTTCTTCTTCTTTTCTTTCTTTTTTTTTTTTGGAATACAAAACCCGGCTGCCTGCATGAGACGCTAATGGAAAACACTTGCCTGGTGCTGAAAAGATGACGGTGGGCTCATCTACATCAAGCAGGATATTCCACTATGAAAGTGGTATATAAAAGACAGGAGCCACAGTACTGCTTTACAGCAATACTGAAGTGCACTGAGAATCGTTGGGGCCCATGACACATACCATATACCGCTTTCATAGTGCTACATCCTCCTTGGTGTAGATCTGTCATGGGCCCTAACAGTTGTCAGTGCACTTCACTACCACTACAAAGCAATTGTTTGGCTCCTGCCTTTTATATATCGCTTTCATACCACTTTCATAGTGGAATATCCTGCTTGGTGTCGATGACACCAGTGACATCTGAGCCATCGCCTTACCCTGGCACTCCAGGGGTTACTTGAAAAACTGAAGGGTGTCTAGTTACACCTGCTTTACTATCAGGAATTAATCCCCCCTAAAACAGAAAGCATAGCTGCCTCCACTTACTGGGTTAAAGAGCAGCGGAGCTCACGCACAATGCCAGAGGGGGAGTTGCTTTGGTTGTGAGATCTAACTGGGATACTGACTGAAACTCTGCCAGCTTCCAATCTCTAACCACTCAAGCTCCCTGGAGGGTCAGCGTATGCTTTCTGAGTAACTTGGTTGCGAGGGGCCGGGCGAGATCTGGGGTGAGATAAGTTTAATTAGAATCCGCAGATCAGAACACACAGGTTTATTTAAGCAATTAACATACACGAAGAACGCAGAATTGCATTGAAGGAGATAAAAAGGACAAAGTGGCTCTAGTTTTAGCCGATACCATAGGCAGGGGGATGAAAGCCTACTCGGCTACAGAAGATACATAGCGAGTCAAAGCGTCAAAGTCTCTGTCTGCCGCCTTGGCAGAAGATGCAAGAAGAAATCCAGAGGTTGTTGCTTCTGCTGACTTCAGACTCCTAATAATGCATATTCATAGGAAACGTGGCTGCGAAACTGATGCGAGGGCATAAGCTGATGTACGGAGATAAAGGGAAAGTGGGGCGGGGGCGGGCTGAGATGGTAGAAAAAACACCACCCTCACCCTCACCCCACCCCGTCCACAGTATGCAGCACGGCAAGTCTAGGCTTGTCTGAACCAATAGACGCTCAGTGCCTGGCGTTGAAACAAGGGACAATTCCCACATATGCGAAGACTAGTCAGGTCCACAAATGGTGGCTCTATGCAGCCTTGTCCCATAGAAATGGGGACAAGATGGCTCATTCATTTACATCCTTATAGGTGACATACCACTTTTACCATTCCAGCACTGCAACAGCTGGCCCTTGGAGTTCAGAGTTTAGCCCCCCGAGACTGGGGATGTGTCAGTGACATTTTGCGAGACATTCTCTGTTTCTCTGAGCCGTTGAGGCAATTCTATATATGGTGTATCTGTATCCATCTTGGACAACTGTCCACATATGTGTCAAGCACCCCCCACCCCGGCCCGTGAGTTATTTGCATGAAGGGGACATAGAAGGAGCAGCAGGGCTGCACCTCTGGCCCCATCTCTGATACCGTCTCACTCTCCTGGCCTGCTTCACGCCATCCAAGCATTGAACATGGACGTCTGCATAGGGGAAGCCAATCTTTTTAGGCGTCCCTGCAGTCAGGAACCTCCGTCGTGCAGGGTTCCTAACTGGTATAGGCTTCCCCTACGCAGATGTCCACGTGCAACACTTGGGTGTTGGGGGTGGGCCGGTGGGCCAGGGAACCACATGGTCTTGAAGCGGTGCTAGCAGAATTGCCCTACACGCAGAGTGGGTGGGGCAGTGGGGCCAGTTGGCATGGGCCAATGATTTTGAGGGGACCTACTCCGAGTCCCCCTGGGCAAAGTTGCTTGATTTTTCTGTTGTTGATGATGAATTTGCCCAAAAAAAAGCACGTAAAGCATTTCTGAATGTGAAGAAGTGATGTCTTATATACAGCTTGAATAAAAGTGCTTGCCATTACCTTTTTTTAAATCGTCCTAGATCATATGTATTTAGAACTGATTAAAAAATACTTAATGAGCAGTTTGAAATGGGGCCTACATTTCCCATTTGGCCTGGGCCTATTACCAGCTTTGCCCGGCCCTGCCTACACGTGTCTTATACGTGGTGTTGCATGGGCAGCTCAAGGCTTTAGGGGCTTTGTGTGGGGGCTGTGGGAGATTTGTCCCTGGGGCCCAGTTTATATGTCGCCATCTGACAGTGCAACCCTAGCACATTTGCTTGAAAATAAGCTCCAATTCAGAGTGCTGATTTCAACTTGTAAAGCTCTGAACAGTCTGGGCCCAGGTTCTTTGGAAGGCCATCTACACCCATATGGTTTGAGACTGGCATCAGAGGCCTTGTTCACTGACCCGCCTATGAGATCTATTTGTTGGGCAGGGCCTTCTCTGTCGTGGTCTCTAATCTGTGGAACTCCCTCCCAAGGGATGTACAGCTGGCCCCTTCACTCATGTTGTTCAAGGAGGCTTTGAAGACCTGTTTGTGCCAAGTGGTTTATAACTGATGCGATTTTATTATCCATGCCGCTGATTCATTTCCTTTGCTGCTGGCGGAGTCGTACTTTAAAGTTTTGTTTATCTTTGGGTTTTTGGAATTTTAAAGTCTTCATACGATGTATCATTGTGATTTCACGTCCACTGCCATTCGGGGGCTTTCTCCAGGAAGGTAGCCTATAAATATGTAAGATGAACAAACAAATAATTCAGTGGGTCTTACGTCCAAGTAAGTGTGCATAGAATTGCCTGCTTAAGGAGGGATCAGCTGTGATCCATTGCCCTACATCCCAGTGGCCTCTGCTAACCCCTGTGAAAGGGAGCCAGGCTCCATCCCTGTCTGCAGCCAGTCTCCGAGCAAAAGCCGATGGAGAAGCTGGTTTTCAGCGCTTGCTTGGTCTGACTTGCCCTGTGCTCCCAGCCAGGATAGATCCGCAGGTGCTGCCCCCATGCACCCGCTTCAGGCCTCACCGTCTGCTGAGAAAAGGAGGCACCCGCTGAAATTCCGCGCCTGGCTGGTTCTGGTGGCAGCTGCCGTCCCCTGAACTGACAGATGGCTAGACCCACCCCCCATCCTCCTGACAGCTTCTGCTCTGGGCAGAACCGATGCCACCACAATGAACAAGTCAGATACTGCAGCAACACTTCGCCTTTTTTAAAAAAAACCCCACTAAGCAGGCCACAGCTGCGATAAGTGTCCAGCAGCAGCACTCCAAGGGAGAGCCGCCGCGTTCATTCCTGCGGATGAAAATAAGAGCTCCATGCGGGGACGCCGTTTGGGTGGTGCAAACCTTGCCTCTCACTGCAGGCACTGCGCCATCGGCTCCCCACTGACCGGGACCCTAAGGGGATCAGCCATAGCAGCCGGCATTTTCTGTGTTAATAATCTCAACGTCAGATAACCAGGCTCGGTATGGTTTATTAATCATTAATGGAACAGCATTACAGATTCCTCGGCGCTCGCTCTGCAAGAAAAAAACAAGAAGCAGCGTGCGTCTCTCCCCAAGTGCCTCGTCTCCTTCAGGCATGCAGAATCCATAGCTGGGCTCTTCTGACCACAATGTCTGCCAATCTAATTAGCCGCAGGTTCAGAACAAACAAAAGCAAGGATTTCTTTAGCCCCGCGTATAATTTCCTTAGCAATTCTCTAGCATCGTACTGTATATGGTGACTGACACCAATAGCTTAGTTGGCTTTTCAGGAGGCTCAGTCAAATTCAAATTAGTCACGATCGCTAAGTGGAATTTCCATAATCGGAGGCAGGACACCTCGGTCTGACTGGGACAAACAACAGGGAATGGCCATCACATTCATGCTCTGCTTGTGAACTTCCAGAGGTGTCTGACTTGCCTCTTTTGAAAATGTGATTCTGGTCCAGATTGACCCTTTGTCCAATCCAACAAGGCAATTCTTGCATCCTCCCAAACCCAGTGCCCTCCAAATGGGTTGGACTAGAACTGTATGTTTCCGAGCCCAATTCAAGGTGCTGGTTTTGGCCTATAAAGCCTTACACGGCTTGGGACCACAATACCTGACGGAACGCCTCTCCCGACGTGAATATACCCGGTCACTACGTTCAACATCTAAGGTCCTCCTCCGGGTGCCCTCCGAGAGAGGCTCGGAGTGCGGCAACGAGGGATAGGGCCTTTTCAGTAGTGGCCCCCAGACTGTGGAATGATCTCCCTGATGAGGCTCGCCTGGCACCAACGCTGCTATCTTTCCGGCGCCAGGTTAAGACTCTCCTCTTTATTCAGGCATGTGGCGGCACATCCTAATTACCCACATGTTTAGTTTTTAATCGGTTTTTAATGCTTTATGTGTGTATGTTCTGTGTTTTAGAGTTTTAAATTTTGTATACTTGTTTTTACCTCAATTTTAGAATTTCTGTAAACCGCCCAGAGAGCCCTGGCTATGGGAGCGGTATATAAGTGAAATAAATAAATAAATAAATAAATAAATTAACTCCCATCACCCTGAGCTAGCATTGTCATTGATCCAGCAAAGTCTTGTAGGCTTCCCCAATCTGGTGCCATTGGCCGTGCTGGTTGGGAATGATAGGAGTTGTAGTCCAACCCATCTGGAGAGCACCAGGCTGCATGGTTTTGTTTTAGCAATCTCTGAGAAACCCTTTTGGCAATTATCTTCCCACTGGTTAGGTCATTGTATCGCTGGGGTGTCAAGGAATCAATATATTAGCCGGTGTTTATGTTTATCAGTGTATGGATCAACATAATGGAAGAGAGAAGCAAAGAATTCCGGGAGTCACATTAAGTATAGCCTGTTCTCCCTAGAAACACATTTCTGTTTACACATTCAGGCCAATAGAAAGCAGTAAACATGATGTCCATGGAAGTGTTTTGTATCCATGTATGCATTTAGATCCATTCCAGGTTTATAATATGCAGGTGAAACACCCCTGCCCACCACCAGAATGTATGGAAATACATTGATTGTAGCACGGCTTACGTGTAAGGAACCTGAGTATAAGCACGCTCAACCATGCATGCTCGTAGCATACCCAAGGAAACATCTCTTACATTTTTGTGTAGATGGGTAGTGATTTGAGTTGTGCATCTGGGTTTATGGGATGGCTGCTCGTTGCTGTATCATTTAATCTAAGACTGTGGAGTGTGTACATTTGGGAATGTGTGGGAGAGAAACGATGCAGGGATTCATGCCCATGCACTTTTCTGGGGGTTGGGAATGAGAGCATTGGCCTGTTTTCACTGTATGTGGTACAGAAATGAGTTTGGTTAAGCAGGTCTCTGGTCTCTATATGCTGGTAACGATATGCATATGGGATTTTAAGGGGGAAGGGCAGGCTATACATTTAAAGAATGAATGTATAGGTGTGCATTTCATGAACATGTGTCTGTGCGCTTGGTAAACTACATGCTCCCATGTCTGTGATTGATATCTGATTGTACCTGTCTCTGGGGGAATGTCTTCCAGTCATCTGATCCCATTTCCTTCCCTACAGCGCCAGGACGCTCGCATCATCGTTGGCCTCTTTTATGAGACTGAGGCCCGGAAGGTCTTCTGTGAGGTGGGTGCGCAGAGCTGGGGTTTCCTCCGGGAGTGCGTGAGACTGCAGGGAGGGGCCCCCTTAACCCTCATTCCATTTGTGGCCCTAGAGGTCATAGCAGGCATGATGTTGCTGTTAGATTGGCTTCCAGATTGCTGTTGCTGGCCTGTCCTTCTTTAGGGTTGCTGTGCACACCTAGCTCAGTTGTCCTCTAGCACTTAGCATGTGATGGGGGGGGGTAGTCCTCCCCCACCCATCCCACCCACAGCAGAGTGGTAGCCCATTTCCCAGTGGTGTGATCTCACGCTGCTAGGATCTATGTGTGTGTGAATGAAACGACCATGTGGTTGGGCCAATAGCGCAGTCTGTTCCTACTGGATTATGCTCCCCCTAGGGTGGCAGTCAAATTAGAAAGAGCCGTGATTGATCCTGTCCACATGGTTATTTAATGAACATTAATTCAGCAGTAGTCTCAGGATAATGAAATGGCCTCTGCACTGTGTTGTGTTTGTGGAAAAGGTGTGTGTGTGTGCGCTATGTTAGAACAGGTGAACAGTGGACAGAGGCTGATTGTATGAACAGAGGCGATGGCGTTATTGAGAAGGAAGCGGGGAGAGGTAGCCAGGGAACAGGGATAGTTGATAAGGTGTGGACAGGGAAAGTCGGATAGATGGGTGCGTTTGCATAAAAGAGTGTATAGATGGAAGGCTGTGCACAGTGTACAAGGAGGTCCTTCTGTGGGATACAGGAAGAGAAGAGAGATAACAGATTTCTCATTTAAAGTCAGAGTGGGAGGCAAAAGCTCACAGAAGGAGCAAGTGTATAATTAGTGTGGCATGGAAGAAGTTAAGAACCGAGGTCCTAACTATGACTTGTATGCAAATATGGGTAACAAAAACCTGCAGATATGTGAAAAACAGGTTTAGGAAGGGGCAATTTGGAACAGAGGAGCAGTGGGGGCTGGGAGGTTCCAAAAACATCACTAAAGTGAATGGAAGTTTGGTGATTTGTATAGCTAGAGCGCAGTATATATCCACCGGGGTCTGAGAGGAGCAGCAGACTAGAATATGCTAAGGTACATGTGGGATGGGAGACTGGATATGGAGTAGAAGGATCTGTAGCTGAATAGAGGATGAGCCTAAAAACAGAGAGGCAGACATACCAGCTGTGTGCCTGGCCTTGAGTGACTTGCCCTACTTGTTGGTTAATCTTCTTTTTTCCTCTTTTGTGGCACTGGGGACAGGTATACAAGGAGCGCTTGTTTGGGAAGAAGTATGTCTGGTTCCTGATTGGCTGGTACGCCGACAATTGGTTCCGCATCAAGGATGCAAACATTAACTGCACGGAGGAGGAGATGAGGGAGGCAGTGGAGGGGCACATCACCACCGAAATTGTCATGCTGAATCCAGAGAACACCCGCAGCATCTCCAATATGGTGAGGAAGAGCCACAAAAGGCAAGGGACTTAGGGACGCTGGATAGAGAGCTTGTCAGGACTTGCAAACCTGTCTGGAAGTCATACTCTCTGGTTTGGAAACCTTCACCCTACTTGCTTGGCGGTAAAGGAAATGCACTCTGTTTGGGCACTGGTGCAATTTCCCTAGGGCAAAAGGTGCTACTTGCATGGGCATTTTTGAAGCCATTTTCACTTAATATTTGCACCAGCTGCACTGGCTACCCAGTTGCCTCCCAGCCCAATTCAAGTTTTTGTTTTTAACCTTGAGTGCCTTGCATAGCGTCCTGGAAGCCTCATACCTCTCTGTTTGAACCCAGGCCTTATTGCCCGTGCCATCTTTGCAGCAAGTTTGGTCTGTGACGGCCAGGAATTGCTCTATTACAGTAATTACATTCATGTGGATCCAAGTGAAGTCATACTTAGAGTAGACCCAGATGAAATAAGTGGGACTTGAGTTGCTCATGATTGATTTCAGTAAGTCTACTCAAAGTATGACTACGTCTAGATCCAACACACACACCTTGTCTTACGTACGGAACCCCCTTCCTAAAGAGTAGAAGACAGCTACCTCTCTGACAGCATTTTAAGAAGGGTATAAAAGGCACATTTTCAGTCAGGCTTCAGATTGACTATTTATTTATGAATTTATTCAGCTTCCTTCAAAAGGGGGTTTCAGGGCAGTATATACAAAAATCAAACATTCAGTACAATAAAAGAAGCAAAAAGTATTTCAATCTGCTAAAATTGAAATTTAAAACTTCTGGGCAAATGAAAAAGTTTTAACCGAGTACCCAAAAGAGTACAAAGTTGGTGCCAGGCATACCTCCTGTGGGAAGGTATTCCAGATATTAGGAACATCAGAAGAGCCCTGCTGGATCAGAGCAAGAGCCCATCTAGTCCAGCACGCTGTCGACCAGGGACCCACAGTCAGGGCACGGGTGCAACAGCATCCTCCCAACTTAACAATCCAAATACTGACAATGTTGTTTTCTCTGGCTCTTTTTATGCAGTTGTTGATATTACACTAATGCTGCATTTTTGACTTTTAAGTAGTATTTTTGTTGTGATATAAACTACTTTGAACCTCTTAGGAAAATGGTATATAAATATTTTAATTAACAAAAATTCAGGCATATTAAAAATAAAGACCACAAAAAGTCAACAACAGACCTTACTTCTGGAGGATTTTTTTTTGCTTCAGATCTTTTTCCCTTTTTAAAAATTTAAACTTTGTTCCTATGCATTCACTTATATATAACTGAGTACAACAAATCTTTGAGATCATCCTATTCTCAGAATTTGATAGTACGGTTTCCATGTCCTGTTGTTTGTCTAAAAATTTTACTGTTGCTCCTTTGAAAATACAGAAAAATAAAATCCTAATTTGAAAACACTGATAAAGAGGAATACTTTCTCTTATCAGGCTTACTGATCAGTTCTGCATAAGAATGGAATTCTACTTTTTCTTTTCCCTACTCCAGACGTCACAAGAGTTCATTGATAAGCTGACAAGGCGAGTGGAAAAAACCCCAGAAGAGACAGGGGGCTTCCAGGAGGCCCCACTGGCCTATGACGCCATCTGGGCGCTGGCTCTGGCACTCAATAAGACCTCCGCTGAGCTGGTGAAGAAAGGGCTGCGACTCGAAGACTTCAATTACAACAACCGGACCATCACGGATGAGATCTACCGGGCGCTCAACTCCTCGGCCTTTGAGGGAGTCTCGGTGAGGGGCCCTGAGCCTTATCTCCTGAGCATATTCTGTGGTTTATGCCATGACCCCACCGTCTAGCTGCAGACAGGCCTGTTAATATTCTGAGCCAAAAAGCCTACTTCTGCAACTCGTGTAATTGTACAAAATATGGTTCCTTGGCCTCACATGGGTGTATTTGCATTCTTGTTTCAAACCTAGTATTTTGATTTTTGCAGACTATGGGTGTGTGTAGTGGTGGTGGTGGGCTTTCAAGAAGCATCACTGTTGAGGCAGAAAAAGAGAGGTGGGTGAACAAATATGGTGGGTAAACAACCTTCAAATACTTGAAATGTTGTCACACAGAGGAGGGTCAGGATCTCTTCTTGATCATCCCAGAATGCAGGACACGGAATAATGGGCTCAAATAACAGGAAGCCAGATTCCAGCTGGACATCAGGAAAAACTTCCTGACTGTTAGAGCAGTACAACAATGGAATCAGTGACCTAGGGAGGTCATGGGCTCTCCCACACTAGAGGCCTTCAAGAGGCAGCTGGACAAGCATCTGTCAGGGATGCTTTAGGGTATTCCTGCATTGAGCAGGGGGTTGGACTTGTAGGCCCCTCCCAACTCTACTATTCTATGATTCTATCAGGACAGGATATATAGGAAGGAAAGGATTATGGGAGACCATAGGTGAGTGCAGGGACTGAGCCCAGCCCCTCTGCACATGTGCCCCAAGAAGACCTGGGAACTGATTCTGAGTGAGAAGGGCAGGGGGAAGTGGAAGGAGTTCCTGCACGGAGCAGGAGGTTGGATTCGACGGCCTTGTAGGCCCCTTCCAACTCTACTATTCTACGTTTCTATGAGTCATTGAGGTGTCAAGGTTACCTGTGCAGGGTGGGGTGAGAATATTGGTGCCAGAGATGGTGATACTGAACTGCAGTCTAATGAGTTGGATGGTAGCCTGGCTGGACCGTCCCCTGAGCCTGTGGGGATGGAGGCTCCGAAGGAAAAGGAGGAAGGTTGGTTTGGGAATAAGAGGCCCCAGAGTCAGATGTCACATGAAAAGGGAGGAGCAACACAGGGTCATGAGGTGCTGTAAGAGAACTTGCAGTGAGCCAGGTGCCCCCGTAGAAAGGCACACTTTGAGGGCGGGGCTTGGTAGGCTGCTCAGTCTGAGAGGTGGGGGCTGTAAGAGCCAGCAGCAGTGTAGTGGCAACAAGTGGCAACAGGCATGCATGGTGTTTTAACCCAGATAGTCTATTATGCAAAGCCTGCTAGAAAAGCTGGTTAGCAATTGCTGCATAAGGCTACTGACTGTATGTAGCCTGAAGCAAGAGCTGTTCGTTTGAATTTTGCATAATAAAAGCAATTGTCTGGAAACAGGGCTTGATAGCTTGACTACAAATGAAGCAAGGGGCCAATGAGAGATAAATATCCGAAGCAGGGCACAAGAATTGTACTAGTCCTGCCTATGGCCACAGAATCTTTTGGCTGAAATAGCTTGCACATTTTTAGATGTGTCTTCATAATAATGATGGCTAGAACCTTGAATGACTCCCCCCCCCCACCATAGAATCGTAGAATTGTTGAGTTGGAAGGGACCACAAGGATCTTCTAGTCCAACCTTCTGCAGTGTGCAGAAAAACCAATTAAACCATCCATGAGAGATGGCTGTTTAATGAAAGCGGAGGTTTTCAGGGACCTAACTTCTACCCCAGAACCGAGACTCAGGATCAAAATATTGCATGAGTGGAATTATGGAATGTGGTATGAACAAGCTGAGCACAGCTTTCCAACTCTGGATCTTGGCACTGTAAAGCCAATGAGCCAGTGTGGTGTAGTGGTTAGAGTGTTGGGCTAGGATGCGGGAGATCCGGGTTCTAGCCTCCCACTCAGCTATGCAGCTCAGTGTGTGACTTTGGGTTGGGCACTGACTCTCAGCCTCCCATAGCTAACAGGGTTGTTCTGAGGATAAAATGGAGAGGAGGAGGAGGACCACGTGAGCCTCCTTGGGTTCCTTGCAAGAGGAAAAAGGGCAGGATATAAATGTACTAATAAGTTATATTTCACACATGCTTTCCAGAAACTCCTTCCCAGAAGAGATAAACAGCTGTTCTTCTGTTGGAATCCGCTGCTCTTTCACAAAAAGCACCGCAGGGAGACAGTGGAGGATCCAGACCTTACTGTTATTATTATTATTATTATTATTATTATTATTTATTTATATAGCACCATCAATGTACTGCTCCCCTGTATGGCTGAATCTTGGGGACACCGTCTTAATGCACTTCCCTTCTCTCACCAGGGACATGTGGTCTTTGATGCCAGTGGCTCTCGGATGGCCTGGACTCTCATCGAGCAGCTTCAGGGTGAGCAAGAGTCATCATTGTGCTGGATCCGTGTCAGCTTGAGTGGAGCTATTTCCTCTTTTGGCACTTTTCTGCAAGGCAGCTATTCTCCGTAGCGTATTGTGGTTTGGATTGTGGACAACGATCTGTAGGGCTCTAATTGGATGGATAACTGGTATTTGATGCTTTGAAACTATGGCACACAATACCCACCCTGTACCGTGCATAATTTATTTATTGATTTATTGCGCTTCTATACCGCCCAATAGCTGAAGCTCTCTGGGCGGTTTACAAAATTAAAACCATTCAAAGTATAAAACAGTATAAAACCATTATATAAAATACAATATAAAAGCACAACCAAGATAAAAACAGCAGCGATGCAAAAATACAAATTTAAAACAGCAAAGTTAAAATTCATTTATAGACTGTTAAAATACTGTTATAGACTGTTAAAATACGACATCCTTCCGAGGTCGGTAAAATGAGTACCCAACTAGTTGGGGGAAAGGTAACCGCGACTGAGGAAGGCCATGGCAAACCACCCCGCTACAAAGTCTGCCAAGAAAATGTCAGCAAAAGCAGGCGTTCCTCTAGAGTCAGCAATGACTCAAGTGTTTGCACGAGAGGTTCCTTTCCTTTTTCCTAAAATACTGGGAGAATAAAAAGGCATAATATTTTTCCTGACCACCACCCTTCAAATTACCCATTGCCTCAGCTTAGAACTATTTTGTTATTGAATTGAATTTAGCAATACTTAAATAGCTTGAAAAATCAGTCCTTCAGTTGTTCGTTTCCTCTTGCCACGCAACCCACTGCTTGAATCCACTCTCTGAAATGCCTCCCTCTGCCAACAGATGGCATCTATAAGAAGATCGGGTATTATGACAGCACCAAAGATAACCTCTCCTGGTACAACAATGAAAAATGGATCGGTAAGAGACGGAGAGATCTCCTTTTTGGGGTGCGCCGATGAGAATCAGTTCTCCGTGGGGATTGAAATAATTTTGAGAGCTTGAGGATGTATAGGTAATAGACTGTTTTAGACTGTAACCCTGTGGGCAAGACTGTTGTTGTTTATAACTTTTATATAGTGTCTAGTGATTTTTAGATGCGGTGGTGATGGTAGTAGTAGCTGCAGCAGCAAATGGCACCAAACAGAACTTGCTCAGGTCTTAGGTAGGGTCCAGTAATACTGATTCTCACTTTGGCCCTGTTCAGAAGACACCTTAAACCATGCTTTAACCACAGTGGCCCCGTTCAGACAACACGCTAAACCATGCTGCTTAACCACAAAATGGTTAATGGAATCCATTAACCATTTTGTGGTTAAGCAGCATGGTTTAGTGTGTTGTCTGAACTGGGCCAGTGACTAAGGCAAAAAGGCTTATTCACTGAGGTTAAAGCCATGGTTTAAGGTGTCTTCTGAACACGGCCTGGCTTTCTGGCGTAACCACCGTGGTTAAAGCCGTGGTTTAAGGTGTCTTCTGAACGGGGCCTATGAATGCAAGAGGTCGTGAGGTCAGTTCCCAGACAGGCCCATGCAACTGATGGAAGAAGGTCCAGAGCTGTAAGGGTCGGGTCATAGCTCTGGGTTAGGAGTGTGTGCTTTACATGCAGCAGGGCTCTAATATCTCCAGGTAGTGGAAAGTCCCCCGATTAAAACTCTGGAGAAGAGCTGCTGCCAGTTAATGTGTTGTCAGTGCAAAGCTAGGTGGACCAAGACCACCATAGAAATATGTGGTAAAAAGTAAATAAGAAGTAGATCTCCAAATGCAGGATTGGGCTAAAGGGGGACCCCAAGTCTGAGAAAGTTGAAGACTCCTGGTTTAGATACCTCATCCTTGAGGAGCATAGGTGTCCTCATCTCAGCCCTAGACAGTCTGGGAGGAGTTCTGTAGACATGGGCAGTGGCTCACCGAATGTCTTATCGAAGCAAACAGTAGAATACTTCATAGGGATAGGTGGAGGAGCACAATCCAAGGAAAGGAAAGGGGTAATAAGAGACCGTGGAAGGCGTTCAAAGGAGGGTCCCCTTTCCACGGCTCCGTATGTGTCACGTTTAATTTCCATGGCCACTTTTTATATGGCCAGATACTGCCAGAGGTTGTTGTCTTTAGGCATAGAGGCTGGTATTTGTGTGAATGTTACAACTTGACTTCCAGTATGTGCCGAGACAGCTGCTCCATATTATTTATTTATTAATTGCATTAATATCCCACCGTTTTTCCTCCAAGGAATCCAAGGCAGCGTACATAATCCCCCTCCCCTCCACTTTGTCTTCACAACAACAACCCTGTGAGGTGGGTTGGGCTGAGAGTCTGTGACCGGCCCAAAGTCACCCAGTGGGTTTCTATGGCTGAGTGGGGACTAGAACCCGGATCTCCCGACTCCCAGTCCGACACTTTAGCCGCTACGCCCCACTGGCTCTATCTTGGAAAACATGGGTTGGGTCAGGAGGAAGTGGTGAGCACTGGTTAAACCATTCCGGCCAATCAGCACATAGAACCATCCATGTCCACGTTGGCCTCACTGTGTCAAAATGGCTGACGTTAATCAGCCCTCAGGCTTGCCGAGGGGGTGCAGACAAACCATGTGCAGAAAAGAAAAGTGACAAATCCTCTACATGGGTCTTAGAGGTGGAAAAAAATACAAGGTGAAAAGGCTCCTGCACTTCTCTCTTCTCCCCATATCCTGCAGGGGGCGTCCCGCCAGCTGACTACACCAAGGTCATCATCACTTTCCGGTATCTCTCCCAGAAACTCTTCATTTCTGTTTCGGTGCTGTCCAGCGTAGGCATCCTATTGGCCATCATCTGCTTGGCCTTCAATATCTACAACGGGCACGTCAGGTGGGTGATGCTCAACCCACATGGCCACTCTTCTGCTGTAGAGAGAAGGGCTGTAGCTCCAGTGGTAGAGCACCTGCTTTGCGTGCAGAAGGTCCCAGGTTCAAACCTGGGCATCTCCAGGCAGGGCTGGGACAGACTCTCTTCTGAAGCCCTGGAGAACCACTGCCAATCAGCGTAGAGCAAGAGTAGGGAACTTGTGGCTCTTATCAAGTTGGTGGACTCCAGCACCCATCAGCTCCAGGCAGCATGGCCTTAGTCCAACAACATCTGGTGGGCCTTAGCTTCCCCACTCCTGGTGTGGACAACACTCAGTTAGATGGACTTGATATAATATGCTTAAGGCGCAGTCCAATCCGTGTTTAGACAGGAAAAAAGTCCTACAGCTCCCATGCATAGGACTGTGCCCTTGTCAAAACTAGAGCTTTATCCTTCAAAGTTGTCCCAGCTTTCACATCTGGAGGCCTAGTAGCCCTTCTTTGAAGAATAAAACTCTAGTTTTGACATCTTGAGACTGAGTCTCTCCTTTTCATCAGGTAATTTTGGCTGTTCTTCAGTTTGGTCTAACCCTGACTTGTTATAAGACAGCTTTCTACATCCCTCCATTCAACGCTGCTGACTCAACCCATACCTTTCTGTGGGATATCTTGGGTTTGCACCTTCTCCTTGCCCTTTGCCTCTACTCTTTATGCAAGGGCCAGACCGGCCTTTTCTCTGTGTCCCATGGACCACATGGTCGCAGTTTCCCTTTTCCTCAGGGCAGGCCCTACTATGAAGCGGCCTGATGCAGGCGCAGCAGGTGCTGGAATATGGAAAGAGAGGCAAATTGTGCTGTTTTTCTCCTCCAAAGGGCCCATCACTTCTTTGTCTGCTGTTCAGCCATGCAGGTGACCAGCAGGACAGAGAAGCGTCTGCTCTCTTGCTCACTCGCACACCTCCCACCCACCTGACCTGCTTGGCCAGTCAACCCAGCTGGCTCTGCCTGCCCACCCACCCAGCTTACTTCTTTTTGGTGTGCATCCATGTGCCCAGCTCACCAGCGCACCACCTGTCAGGGAGTTCCACCTGTAGGTGCCACACGGCACTTGCAAGGTTGGCCAAAGTATCACGAGTGGTCCGGGAACTTCTGGGACCTCTCGTGATATTTTGGCCAACCTCGCGCAGGCACTGCACAGCTGCTAAAGGTGGAAACCCCTGACGGGCGGTGCGCTGGTGAGAAGGACTTGCGTAAGCACACCAACAAAAGTAAGTCGGCCCGGGGCAGGCATGCAGGTTGGGTGGGAGGGGAGTCGGGGGCGGGTCCCAGCTTCAGGAGCCAACCTGCCTAGGACCAGGCTTGCTCCTTCTGACGCCACCATGGCACTTGAACTGCAGGAGAGTGCAGAGTCTAGGCAAGATACATTAATGTCTTGTTCCCAGTAGCCTGGAGATAGAGGGCAGCGGGGACGGGGGCCCTTTGTGGTATAGCCCCACCCTCCCACTTTGGGTCTCTGACAGCTTCCATCCCTTCACAGATACATCCAGAACTCACAGCCGTATCTCAACAACATGACGGCAGTGGGTTGCGCGCTGGCACAGGCCGCTGTCTTCCCGCTCGGGCTGGATGGCCTCCACATCAGCAAGGACCTCTTCCCCTTTGTTTGCCAGGTACATTTGGGCCACTCTGGGTTAAGCACTGTGGAGCATCTTGTGATTGGACGTAAACTTTACGTTTAGAATTGCACACACAAGGCCAGTTTCCAGTTTCAGTAGACCCTTTTTTTTCCCTTCCCCAAGGACAGAGGTCTTCCAGCAGAGGCTGGGCAATGATCTGCTGGGGATGCTGTAACTCTGAGTTTCCTGCCTTGAGCAGGGGTGGCTGAACCAGATGGCCTACAAAGCTTCCGCCAACTTTGTGATTTCATAGCAGAATTTGGGGTTGCCCATAGAAATAAGTGGAGAAAATAAAATAAAAAAAATTAAGTAGCTGTGATCAGACACCACCATGTATATGCTCGCACAGACAAACTCTCTCTCTCTCTCTCTCTCTCTCTCTCACACACACACACACACACACACACACCAAAAGTTTGTTTATATGAATGGAGGCTGGTGGCTCTGATATTGATGGTACTGTGAATCCACTCTGGGTTTCAATCAAAACCAGCTGGATCTCTGAAGAAGCTATCTAAGGTGTTGAACGTGTCTTGGGGCTATGGTTCCGCACTGTGGATAGTTCCTTTAGAGTTCTGGTTGGTTCAGACTGAAACCCAGAGTGGATGTATAGCCCCACCAAATTTGGAGCCACCAGCCTCCACTGGTTTAATCTAGTTTATTTATGATTGCAAGCCATCTTGAGTGCCATTTTTATTGGTAGAAAGGCAGTGTACAGATCAAATTAAATAAATACACAAATAGCAAAAGGAAGCAATAAAAAGTTAGGAAGTTCATGTGCTTTCTCAGTAGTTCACCCTACCCCAACCTGATTCTCTTGAGATGTTTTGAACTTCAACTCCCATCAGCACCAGCTAGCATGCCCAATGGTCAAGAATCCTGGGAGTTGTAGTCCAGAGCATCTGGAAGGCTGCAGGTGGTGGTGGGGTGCTGAACCTATTTTGTGCAGGAAATGTGATTTTTTAAAAAAAAAGCTTTTAAACATTTCAAAATGCGGCAAGTCATATGCAAGGCTTCTGCAGGCAACTGACCTCTTGATTTGGGCTAGAAAGGGGGCACAAAGGTGCAATTGAAGGAGATTGTCTTTTGCTTCAACCTGCTGTTCTGTAAGGAGGTTTTTAATCTGGGAATCCAAGCTAGGCTCAATCCTTCTTCTACCATTCTTCATTAACAGTGGAGTATGTTACAGGGCTGTTTATAAACTCTCTCTTTTAGCCACACTCCTCCAACTCATTACATGGGGATATTATTTCTTGCTTCAGGCAACGAAAAATCTTAATTAGTTACTGATACATGGATAATCTGTGTGATGTCAGCCTGTGCTGTTGTATTTTACCTTTAAAGACAAGTAGGTGGCAGCCTTGACACCTTCACTAGGGAAATGTGAGGGGTTAGCTATCAGTCTCAGCCTATCTGATAATCTGGAGAGTATTAGACAAGTGGGTTGTGATACCCGTCTCCCACAACCTGCAATAGGGGGCAGAATAGCACTATATTACATCACTGGGTCGTTGTCTCCTAATCTCTCATCCTCCGCATGTCTCCAGCCCACATGGACAGGATGACTACATTGGAAAACACTGTAGGGTTGTTGTGTGACACTTTTTTAACCTGATCCACAATCCCACAGTATTAACAATGGAGGATACTGTACTTTTTCAGTTGCAGCACCCCCAGTCTGTAATATAGGAATAACGCACTGCATTCAGACTGGAATTTGAATTAGCAGAGCTGTTTTTAAAATGCTTTAAAAGAAAAAGAAAAGAAAACTTTAGATACCTTTTCAAACGAAATAAGATGAAAATTGCAAAAAGCACAAACTCACTTTGCTACTATCTTTTATTTTGAGGGGTGGACACACTGTTGTCAAATCACAGTTATAGTAAAATCTTGCAATACAAATTTTGTTCTTGCCCAGGGGTTCTGTGAGATAAATTTAGCATGATCAAGGATCAGCAGGTAAACGAACACATGCCATTTCTCCAGCACAAAGTCCCGCCATGGATTGTGGATTCATCCTTTTTATAGGCCCAAGATGAACCTACAATTTAAAAAGGACTCTGAGATGAGGCGTGTCTTTTCATCATCTACTTCAACATTTCAGGCAATCGCTACATTTAATATAAGAGCATTAACCATACAAAAATACATAGTAGTTGCAAGCAAAAAACAATGCTTTTTAAGTTATGTTCTAGGAGCATGCCCATTTTAAAGCTCTTATCCAAGGACATTTCTGAGCTTGAAGCAAAAAAGAGCAGAGAAACCAAGGCCATAGCTAGACCTAAGGTTTATCCCTGGATCGTCCAGGGGTCAAACCTGTTCATCTAAACAGGGGATCCAGTGCTCAGGCAGGGGTGAACCCTGGATGATCTGAGGATAAACCTTAGGTCTAGCTGTGGCCCAAGATGAGGACTGATGTTATATCCTCAAATCCTTGTGCTCTGGCATTCATATTTATAAACTTTCTTATTAGTGGTTTATAGAATATTTCTCTAAATGGAAATTTAGAACAGGCCTTCTTAACAATGTGATTTTTTTTATAAAAAAAACCAAATTTACTTCATAGTTTTGTTAGCAAGTTTTAAAACTTGACTTAAGTTCCCAAATTGGTTCTCTTCCGTAGATTTATTGTTTTAAATTTGAAGTGTTTGTCATTTCTGTTTACTTTTCACAATGCATCATGTCATATTTTCTTATTTACATCATAAGCAAATATATGAACAAGAGTTCAGTAAGGAGTTTTAAAGCTGCCGCCGCCGCCACACACACACACACACACATACACACACACACACACACATTTACCTCCAAATCTTTATTAACACTGGTGACAACTTGACTCTTATTATTATATTCATTTAAAGCATTTTACCCAGCTCTTCAACCGGTTCTTAGGCATGCTGGGAAAACTAGGGGTGGTCTTACTATGCAATTGTCTCCCCCCACAGGCTCGGCTTTGGCTCCTGGGCTTGGGTTTTAGCTTGGGCTATGGCAGTATGTTCACCAAGATCTGGTGGGTGCATACCGTTTTCACCAAGAAGGAAGAGAAGAAAGAACGACGCAAGGTCAGGTATTTTGTCTGTTTACCATGCTGTCTGTAACTGGTTGCATAGGGAGAATAATTGGAGGCACTTTAGTTCTTTCTTTCTTTAATATTATTTATAAAACATGAAAAGGCCCAGTTCACACATCACAACAACCCAGGGTTATTTATTTAAATCCTGAGTTGTGAACAACTGAGAACTCCTGCCGCGAATGGGAGCAGTCAAACAACCCAGAGATGCTCTATCCATGGGTTGTTTATTGTGATATGTGAACCAGGAAGTGTTTCTTGTCTCTCCTCCAACAAGCCAGAGAAATGCCTTATGGAGCATCCCTTTGTTGTTTAGCTGCTCACATTCAAAGCGGGAGGGATCTGGTGGTGCACAGTAGCACGCTTGCTTGTTTGCAATAACCCGGGGTTGAAAACAAACAAACTGGGATGGTGTGATGTGTGGGTCAAAGTAGGGATGGGGCTGCACAAAGACAGAAATGGCAAATTCTCTCAAGGAGTCAGTGCCAATCCAATGCTTTCACAATTATGGGTGGCTGATTTGGGGTTATTTACAAGATTCTAATCTTTTCCAGAGTACATTAATCCCAAATCCACCTCCACTTCCTTGTTCCATTCTGAAAATAGCTAATGGAGATTAGAGTTTCTCACTCCACCAGATCTTTTGTGTTTCATATCTGACAGGTGTGTCTGTAGGTTAAAGAGTTTTGAGTGAGAGGTGGTTCATGCAATATAGCAGATCTCAGGTGTTACTTTACCTTTAGACCCACTCATCTACAGGTTCCGGGAGCGGTGGGCACACATTTTCTCTGTGAAAGGAAATTGTACCTTGAACTCATAACCGCCCTGTAGCTTTAGACAGCAGGTAAGAGGGCCATCACAAAAAACATGGGGGGCCAGGCCATCTCTGCCCACCCCCTGCAATTCAAGCATTGTGTCAAGGCACCCTGTCGCAATGCAATTTAGAATGGATATGAATCCCTTCGTGTACACCTTAGTTTAAATCAGCCTTCCCCGACCTGGTACCCGCCAGATGTTTTGGACTACAACTCCTATCATCCCTGAGCATTGGCCATGCTGTGTGAGGCTGATGGGAGTTGTAGGCCAAAACATTTGGAGGGCCTCAGGTTGGGGAAGACGGGCTTAAATGGTGGCAAAGTGGCTTTTGGAGAGGAAGTAGATCAGTGGTGGAGTCCTACCTAGGTGTAGATCTTTTCTCAAAATCACATCTGATGAGATCTGAGGACAACAGAGAGACAGTGACCATTTTAAACATTTTTCATAATACGTAAACTCCAATTCATCCTACAGAATGGATTAGCAATAGGGAGGGAAAAGCGCTTAATCACACAATCCAATAATGAACTGTGGAATGCATAAGATGTGGTGGCCGCCATCAGCTTGTATAAATAGCGGATGGGTCTATCTGCAGCTATATTAGCCATGACAGGTAAGTGGAACCTCCATCTCCAGTGGCATCCCATCTTTGAATACCAAATGCTGGAAACAAGCAACAGGAGAAGGGGCTGCTGCCTTCATACTTGGCCTGTGTGCTTCCCAGGAACGTTTGGCTGGCCTCTGCGGTAATCGCTTAATCTCATAACCACTGAGGTCATCCACAGAATCTCTCCTCCAAATGCCCCCAGCATTGGAAATGAAATAGATGACAACTAGGGCAGGGGACAGAGAGTAATTACCATCATTACTCTGACTGGCCATGGCTTGTATCGTCCAACCTGACAAGGGTGGGCAGCTGGTGGGATCACAAACAATGCCAGAACCCATGGTTTGTTCTACGTGTGTGTGTGTGTGTGTGTGTGTGTGTGTGTGTGTAAAACACCCCCTCCGCCAGCCCTTGCCAGGTTCAGACAATACAGCAAGCTGCTCCCGGTGAGTTATTTTCCTGCCCCGATCATGCAAACAAGCTCAGAGACCTCATGGTTGTGGTGCCCCACCTTTGGAATTCTCTCTCAAAGTTGCTTTGAGTGCCATTTTTGGGTAGAAACACAGGGTACAAATCAAATCAGTCAGTCAGAGAGGCTTGTCTGATGCCGACAATATTATATCATTTGGCACCAGGCAAAGATCTTTTTGTTTTGAATTCTTCCAGGCCTTTAAAAACTCTTAATTGATCAAATCCTCCTTGACTTTGTTTTATTTTGTTATGGCTTGATCGTTTTATGATGTCGTTTTATTTTTAAAGTGCCCTGAGAACTATGTGAGTGAAGGTGCCGTACTTAAATCCCTTAAAGAAACAACTAAACAACTTGGAACTAGGGCTGTGCATAGTGTCGGCGTCATTCCCGATTTGCCTCAGAGGCAGGTTTGGAGCCCCCGAAACAGCCCCGATTCAACTTGGGGTGCTTCGGGGGTTGCCCACCTCTCCTTGGTGCCAACGCCTAGGCGAGATTCCTCCCCCCCCCCCCCACCCGGCAACTCGACCTTGCAAGTCCCTGGGTACCAGGAAAGCCAGTAGCGAGGCCGGCCATGAATCCTTCGGACTCACCTCGCTCTCCCCGCTCACCTGCTGCCACCACCATCTCTGCCACCGCTGGCATTTCCTCCTCCGCCTCCTCGCTCCTGCTGCCATTGCCACTGCCATCGCCACCTCCTCCTCCTCACTCCTGCTGCCATCGCCGCTGCTGCCGCATCTGAGAACCAGGCCGCGATTTTAAGATATCGCGGAGGCTCTGATTAGTACCTCTGTAGCCACAAACTACGGTGGCCACAGAGCCCCTGTGAAATCTTAATATCACGGCCTGGTTCTCAGATGTGGCGGTGGTGATGGCGATGGCGGCAGGAGCGATGCAGCGGCAATGGCGGCAGGAGCAAGGCGGCAGCGACAATAGTAGTGCCTCGGGCTGACCCAGAACCGACTCTGAACCTAGGCGAGGCGGGCCTTCTGTTCTGATCTAGCAGGGCTGCTTGAATGCCCATCCTTCTAGGGTCTGTGACGTTTTCTTATGTTCCAGACGGCCCCTTTGAGCTGGATCTGTCCTCATTCGCTCTTCCCTCTTTTCTTGCAGACCCTGGAACCCTGGAAGCTCTACGCCACCGTCGGGTTGCTCGTTGGGCTTGACTTTGTCATCCTGGCCATTTGGCAAATAGTCAACCCGCTGAAGCGCACCACTGAGGTAACGCATTTGTGTGGTGCAGATGTGGGCAGGCTTTAAAGGCCCTGGGGTTGGATCCAACGGAGCTGTTCTCCAAAGACAAGGCATTCTGTATCCGAGGCTTAATTGGGAAGAGGTTATAGCTCAGTGTGATCGAGCACATGCTTAGTGTGCAGAAGGTCCCAGGTTCAATCCCGGGCTTCTCCAGGTAGCACAAGGAAAGAATCCTGCCTGAAATCCTGGAAAGCCACTGCTGCCAGTCAGTATCAGCAGTACTGGGCTAGATGGACCCATGGTCTGACTCAGTAGAAGGCAGCTTCCTATGTTCCTATGACAGGGCTAAACTGAAGAATCCTTTGTCAGTATAAGTTGTAAGTTGGTTCCAGAACTCTCTTTCCCAACCTGGTGCCCTCCAACTCCCAACATTCCTGACCACTGGCCATGATGGGAGTTGCAGTCCAAAACATTTGGTGGTCATCAGGTGGGGGAAGGCTGTCCTAGAGTATTTGAAGCACTCATGAAGAGGAACACCCCTGAGCATACGCAGAGTGCCTTTCTGTCCACCACTCAACAACTCCAGCTTGTCCACAGACATTTAGTGTTATGGAACAGGGTTTGCTTCCAAACATGGCTTTTATTGTGCAACTGTCCTGTCTTGTTCACAGAATTTTAGAGAGGTGTTTCCCCCCCCACCCCTGGATGTGGTTGTCTTCAGTTTGTAGCCTTCCCGTGTTTCACGTCTTCCATCTTTTTATTTACCCCCCCCCAAAAAAAAGGAATCTGTTAAAGGAGAAAGGACAGAATAGAATCATCGAATAATAGAGTTGGAAGGGGCCTATAAGGCCATTGAGATTTCCTAAGGCCTTTTGTTTGGTAGCACTAGCAGCCTGGTTGATTTTGACCACGCGCCACACTCTTCCTTCTTCCTTTAGCCCTCCTCCCCACCAAAGTCTCTTATAGATTTACTATCTCCTGCCCACATCTCCATGTTTGCCCTGATCTCTCTCTCCTGCCTGTTCTCGGATATACCTGCTCTCTCTCTTTCTTGTTAACATGTACGGTTCATAGCACGCCTTTCCCACCACTAGCACACTGCAGTATAAGATGTTTGCCCAAGGCTCAGCTTAGTCAGCTTTCCTGAAGTGTAAACCTGTTGCTTCCTGTTCCTTGTACTTGCTCATTAAACCCACTGCCCCTCCCTTCCCTGCTACACAAACGCTTCCTTGTAACAATTTTCGGTCATGTATCCTCATGGGTGACAATCCACATGCAAGAATCCCATCTGGAACTCTCTTCTATGGAGAAATTTCAGAACAGCCTTCCCCAGCCAGGTGCACTCCAAATATTTTGGACCACAACTCCCAGCCTCCCTGACCGTTGGCCAATGCTGACTGGGGCTGATGGAAGTTGTTGTTGTTGTTGTTGTTTACATTTATATACTGCTCCATAGCTGAAGCTGTCTGAGCGGTTTACCAAAGTTTAAAACAGTGAAGGATAAAGCATCTGGAGGGCAGCCGGTTGGGAAAGGCTGCTCTTGAACATGTGAAACGGCTTTCAGATCCTCAACCTGGAGGTCACAGGGTGGCACTCCTGCGGATCTACCACCATTCTTTGTAGCAAGGGGTGGGCAATTTGTGGGTCTCCAGATGTTTTGGCCTACCAACCCCTCACCATTGGGTATGCTTCCTAGGGTGGATGAAACATTTAAGCCAAAACATCTGGAGGATCACCACTCTTGCTTTATAGGCAGACATTCTGGAAACCTGGAAGACTGCTAGTGGGTTACTACTACCTTCTGAAATTATTAAAGAAAAACCCCTTCCAGTCAGCTAGCCTTACACTACAGTACAAGGTAGCACTTAGGTGGTCTTGAAATCCACTTCCAAAATCCAGGTTGGCATTTTAGGGTTGAAACAGATATAATACAGGAGATCCTTCAGCAGTTCTCCTGATGGTTCCTTCTCCCCAGTTAGAGCAGCAGAAGAAAAAAGTCAGACATGGTACAGAAGCTTGTCCCTTTTTCCCCATTCCAGGCCTAATCACAGCTTTAGGGGGTGATTTAGATCAGGGAAACATCATAGCAGGAAAGGGTTTAATGTCCCTTTCTCACTGCCACATTAACAACTCACTCCATAAGCAGAAAATCAGAAGATCTGATCACAGTTGCAAGGTGATCAACTCTGTTACAACTCTGGTAACTTAGTACTAGTGTCATTTATTTATTTATTTATTTATTTATTTATTAATTACATTTATATACCACCCCATAGCCGAAGCTCTCTGGGCGGTTTACAAAAGTTAAAAACAATCAACATTAAAAACAGATATATAAAATTTAAAACCACCAAAAGTATAAAAAACAACAATGTTTAGAAATATCACCCTGACTAAGCATCACAAGAAATTGTTTGTAATGGTTATAACTAATATGGTGCAAATAAAGACTGTTTGAACTAGTCTCACCCAAAGGCTCAGATTTATGAGCTTCCTGATTACATAATAATCAATGTAAAGTTTTACAGGCTTTCATATTTACAGTTATAAACAATGAGACATCACTTCCCAAATGCCTGCAGCCTCTTCTTCAAATCACTTTTGTTATCCTAAAACAAGCTTTCCCAACCACATGAGATCCAGATGTTTTGGACTTCAACAACCATCAGCACCCTTCTGCATGGCCAAGAATGCTGGGAATTGTAGTCCAAAAAAGGTTGGAGAGGCCTGCCCTGATAGCTTTCCTCTGAATCCCTTTCAAGTTGTCTGTGTCCTGCTTGAATCATGGTACACTGTAGAGGTTTAACAGGTTGAGTAAAACCATACTGCCATTGCTTGGATTTGGGGGCAGGTCTTTAGTACAAGGAGAGCCTCGTGTGGCTCAGAGCGGTAAAGCAGCAGTTTCTGCAGCTGAAACTCTCCCCACGGCCTGAGTTCCATCCCAGCGGAAGCTGGTTTCAGGCAGCCAGCTCTGGTCGACTCAGCCTTCCATCCTCCCGAGGTTGGTAAAATGAGTACCCAGCTAGCTGGGGGAAAGGTAATAATGGCCGGGGAAGGCAACGGCAAACCACCCCGCTATAAGGCCTGCCAAGAAAACGTCAGCGAAAGCTGGCGTCCTTCCAAGAGTCAGTAATGACTCAGTGCTTGCACGGGAGGTTCCTTTCTTCCTTTAGTACAAGGGAGGGGGTGGAATTGTCATGGGATCCTTTCTCCCTTTTACAAGGTATCCTGGACATTGTAGTTCTGGGCTGGGTCTCTCCCCCTACAAAAAGATATTCCTCAGCATTTCTTGGAGTGGCTTTCCCCAACCTGGTGTCCTCCAGATGTTGTCAGACTGCAGACTGCTGGCCAGGAATGATGGGAACTGTAATCCAGCCACTTCTGGAAGACACCAACTTAGAGAAGGCTGCCTTACAGCATGTCATGGCTTAGTACATATTTTCACAGCTCTGCTGAGGGCCGGACGACACATGGCAGCTTTAGGATTGTGCCTTTGAAGGTGTGTCCAGGCCAGTTATGTGTGAAGCAGGGTGTGCAGGTGTGTGCAGTCTCAGGTACAGAAGGAGAATGTGAGTGAGTGAATGGTGTTTTACTGAACACGGTTGCAAGCAGTGGAGGCTGGTGGGTTTGATTTTGGTGGGGCAGTGAATCCATTCCAGGTTTCAATCGGAACCAGCCAGAACTCTAAAGAAGCTATCCCAGGTGCTGAACCTATTTTGGGGGCTCCTCCTTTGGAGTTCTGACTGGCTCTGAATGAAACACAGAATGGATTCGCTGCCCCACCAAAACTGGAACCATCTGCCTCCACTGACTACAAGGTTGTTTTTCCCTTATCAGGGCTTTTGATATCGTCTGGGAGAAAAACACTGACGGGGAGGATTTAGTGCACCTACACCTGTGGCCACACACCCCTTTTGTACTTTTGATCACATCTCCACCCGCCCTTGCTTTACATGTGCTTGGGGTAGGCGTGTGCCTGCTGCTGTCTGGTATACTTTGGCCCTTATCATACAGCTCTCAGAACTGTTGGCACTGTGACCCATTGTTGACTGATGTTCAGTCTGTTAACTGCTTTGGCTATAAAATCCTTCTTAGCAACGCAGCTGCCAAGCCTGTGATCCTTCCTATATCTCCAACCTGCAGGAATTCACCAAAGAGGAGCCCAAAAGTGACATTGACGTGCTAATCCTACCCAAGCTGGAGCACTGCAGTTCCGAAAAGATGAACACTTGGCTGGGTGAGCCTCTCCAGGAAAGCTGAGAGAGTCTGTATCCCTACTCTCCCCCCCCTGCCCCGCACACACACATACACACACACTTCCCAATGCCTAGGCCGCCTTTCCTTCTTATTTATAACATTTATCAGCTAACGGCTAGTATCATACTGCCCTTATACAAATCGATGGTGCGACCACACTTAGAATACTGTGTACAGTTCTGGTCACCACACCTAAAAAAGGATGTTATAGAGCTGGAAAAAGTGTAGAGAAGGGCAACTAAAATGATTAAGGGGCTGGAGCATCTCCCCTACGAGGGAAGGCTACATCAACTGGGATTGTTTAGCTTGGAAAAAAGGAGAGTAAGGGGAGACATGATAGAGGTGTACAAAACTATGCATGATATGGAGAATGTGGACAAGGAGACATTTTTCTCCCTCTTTCAAAATACTAGAACCCGGGGTAATTCCATGAAACTGATTGGTGGGCGATCCAGTACAAACAAAAGGAAATACTTCTGCCACAGGATGTGGTGATGACCACCAATCTGGATGGCTTCAAAAGGGGGTTGGATAAATTCCTGGAGGCAAAGGCTATCAATGGCTACTAGCATTGATGGTCGTGTGCTATCTCCAGTATCCGAAGCAGTAAGCCTGTGTGCACCAGTTGCTGGGGAACATGGGTGGGAGGGTTGCTGTTGCACCATGTCCTGCTTGTACATCCCTGGCCGATGGCTGGTTGGCCACTGTGTGAACAGAGTGCTGGACTAGATGGACTCTTAGTCTGATCCAGCATGACACCTCTTATGTTCTTATGTTCTTAAAAGGCTGTTAAGGTGGTATGCAACCATTTAAAACAAGAACAGTAAAAGCATTAATACTACACATTTTAAAAGGCTAAGTTGAAAAGATGCATCTTCACTCCCTTTCTAAAAGGCCAAGAGAGTGGGGGTGTATGTGATCATAATTCCTGAGGGACCGCATTCCATAGTTTAGGGTCAACACAAGAGAAAGCCTTTTCATGGGTGCCTGACAATCAAGCCTCTGTGGGTCATGGTGACCTCAAAAGGACTTCCCCCTGCAGATTTTAATACCTGGGCATATTCAGCAGAAGACAGTCAGTCCCTTAGATTGCCAGATTCTAAGCTATTCAGAGCTTTAAAGGTGAAAGAATTTAAAGCCTTTGAACTGAGCCCAGAAAGCAATTGGCAACCATTGAGGTTTTTCAGGGCAGATGCATTGTGGTCCTGATACTGTGCACCAGTTAGCAGCCTGGCTGCCGTATTTTGCACCAATTTATTTATTTATTTATTTATTACATTTCTATACCACCCAATAGCCGGAGCTCTCTGGGCGGTTCACAAAATTGAAGCTTCTGGATGCTGTTCAGGTGTAGAGTGCATTGCAGTAGTCTACCTGTGCTGTATCCCTGTGATGTTCCTGACCTCCATTAGCTCTGCTTCCCCCATGCCACTCCTAATATAGGCCAAAAGGGCTCAGCTCACTTTCCCATAATGCACACATCTTCCCCTCTTGTCTCCAAGCTTGTTCCCTGTACCACCATTCCTATTTCATGGCTTCTTAACAGTCGCCTCCAGATCTTCCTCTTGCGCAAGCATCTTCGGTCTCTTCAAGGAACGCCTGTAGGGGCATTTGGAAAGAAATGCCGGAGGGCTGAGGGGCAGTGCAGGTGATTGGGGGTGAGGGTTTGAGGCTGAGGTGGAGATTGCAGTGTGGTCCATGGGAACATAGGCCAAGTGGCTCAGTTAGGGATTCCTGGCATGACAGGTTGGGGTCTGGTGCTCCCTCAAGCATTGCCTACATACACCAGTTGCTGGGGAACATGGGCAGGTGGGTGCTGTTGCACTCATGTCCTGCTTGTGGGTTTCCCATGGGCAGCTGGTTGGCCCCTGTGTGAACAGAACATTGGACTAGATGGACCCTTGGTCTGATCCAGCAGGGCTCTTCTTATGTGGAGCAAAAGTGCCCCTACACCCATCCTTCAGTTGCCTTGCATTCCTGCTGCTTTTAAAGTATTTTTAAAATAATTGATGATTGTATTATTGTGAATTATTTTATTTTTGATCATAAAGTGTCTTGAATATTTTATAGAAAGGCGAGATGTCAAATAAATCAATAGTAAACCAAGTGCAGAGTCTTCTGACACCCACACCCCCAATGTCCTTCCTGGACACCAACATTCTTCCTTCCTCTTGGTCTCTTCCACCACCCCTGCACGCAATTACACCTCCATCTTTCCCTGGCCACAGGTATCTTCTATGGCTTCAAGGGACTGCTGCTACTTCTGGGCATCTTCCTTGCCTATGAGACTAAGGGTGTCTCCACGGAGAAGATCAATGACCACCGAGCTGTGGGCATGGCGATCTACAATGTGGCTGTGAGTGGCTCGTTCCTGATGCATTTGGAACACAGATGGTGGGCTTGGATGTCTCGCAGTCTGCTGACTGAGCTAGCTGGGCTGGCAATGACTGAGAAAGAGAGAGAACTGAACCTGATCCGTAGTGATGAGAACTCCGTTCTCCTGAACCCTGAAACTTCAGGGAGAAGAGCCAAAGTTTTGCCCAACTTCCCTGCATGTTGATGGTTGTATAAGCCACCCTGGTTTGCTGTTCACATCGGGTTGGATCCAGATCCTTGGTTCCACCAGTGAAAGGACACCGCCCACAGAATGGTACACCTGACTTCCCTGCTCTGCAGCCCTCCATGCTCCTATAGATCTGCTCTGGAGGGTCCCAAAACCCTCCAGAGCAGATTTGTAGGGCACACGGGGGCTGCACAGGGGAGGAGAGGTTGTAGAAGTTCTGTTGTACAAGCAGTGTCCTTCTGCTGACAGAAGCAAGGATCTGGATCCAACTCCTGATTTGATGTGTGGACCAGTGGGGATCACAGCAGGGCATGTGTTGTGCGAGCTGTAGGTTCTAGTTTGGTGTTACATCAGCGAGCCCAGTCCTTGATGAAACCCCTCTGGATGCATGCCTATCAGCGAGCCCAGTCCTTGATGAAACCCCTCTGGATGCATGCCTATCAGCGAGCCCAGTCCTTGATGAAACCCCTCTGGATGCATGCCTATCAGCGAGCCCAGTCCTTGATGAAACCCCTCTGGATGCATGCCTATCAGCGAGCCCAGTCCTCGATGAAACCCCTCTGGCTGCATGCCCATCAGCGAGCCCAGTCTTGAAGAAACTCATCATTGAGCATGCTCATCAGTGAGCCCAGTCCGTGATTAAACCCTTCTGGGGATGTGCCCCTGGTTTTGGCCACTCCTGCATCACACTGGCTGCATGCTCGCTCTCGTTCTCCTTAGGTGGGTTGTGCCTCCCACATCCAGCCTCCACTTTGTGGATGGAGAAGCTCGTTCTATGCTCGGGAGGCCTGTTTGGTCTTGAACATCTGGGTTCAAATCAGTCATAAGAACATGACTCAAATGTGGCCATGGACAAGCTGCTGTCTCTTAGCCTTGGTTCTTGGCATATAGTATTGCAGTGATAACAACCTGTTTTTGTGGGGTATCGGTGGTTTGCATGAGATATAGGCCATTATTTGTCCTGAGCCGTAGGGACAGGGTGGGCTATAAAACTGCAACCGCTAAATTGCATTGCATTGCATTGTCTCTGCTGTCCATCCTCCATCCTGACAGCTGCAACACTGTAGGACCTGCCCTGCGAGGCTTCTGGACTGGCGCAAGCTCCCTAACCGGTTTGGACCTCTCCTTATTGCAGGTGCTGTGCCTCATCACTGCCCCTGTCACCATGATCCTTAGCAGCCAGCAGGATGCAGCCTTTGCTTTTGCCTCCCTCGCCATCGTCTTCTCCTCATACATCACCCTGGTGGTGCTCTTTGTGCCCAAGGTAAGCTCTCCCCCCCCCCCCTGGAATCCTGAGGATTTTCTCCGGACGTTGGGTCTGCCAAGGAAGCACAGGCGCTTCTGGGGCAGCCTCAGCCTTTTCCCATCGGGTTGTCGGGCTCTGGGTTTCCCATGCAGTGAGCTGCGGATACACAGCTGAGCACTGGGTGGGGCTGGGGCGGCGGTTGCTTCCAGATGCGGCGTCTCATCACCCGGGGAGAGTGGCAGTCTGAGCAGCAGGACACCATGAAGACCGGCTCCTCCACCAACAACAACGAGGAGGAGAAATCGCGGATGCTGGAGAAGGAGAACCGCGAACTGGAGAAGATCATCGCGGAGGTAAAGGAGCAGGGATGTTTGGGTTGGGGGTGGGGTGGAGAGCAGGGATGTTGGTGCATGTCTGCCCCTGTGTTGGGTATGGAAAGGAGGACAGGGCTCCTGTATCTTTAACAGAGAAGGGAATTCCAGCAGGTGTCATTGTTACACCTGGTGGAATTCCTTCTTCATCACAACAGTGAAAGCTGCAGGAGCCCTGCCTAGAGTCATCAGATACAACAGAGGGCAAGGCTCCTGCAGCTTTCACTGTTGTGATAGAGAGGGCATTTCACCAGGTTCTGCATGCCTACAAATGACACCTGCTGAAATTCCCTTCTCTATACAACTATTAAAGATACAGGATCCCTGTCCTCTTTTTCATAGGGTCACCTTACCCCTGTGCCCTTGCTTGCATTTCCTAGAATTTGTGGCTGGCTGATTGTCCTCTAGGCCTAATCTTTGTACGTTTCCTTTATACTTCCATATAAAGGCAAAGAGAATCAGGATGTTTTATAAAAACTAAACTTGAATGTGTGCACAACATCTCACTCTGATGCAGGACATCAGGCCCGGGGTCCAATTCCGGCCCTCCAGGTTTCCTCAAATGGCCCCATGCCCCCTTCTGGCCCCAGCCCCTTTTCCCCAACCACTGATCCTTTAGTGGTTTCCTGGCTTTTGTGTCGTTTCCCTCTCTCCGAAGCTGGCAGCAGGAGCTTTAAACTAAAATATGCTGGTATTTCTTTGCATATAGGCCCCGCCTCTATTGTCTTTGGCCCTGCCCACCACTGGAAAGCACACACGCCGCCCCTCAGAGCTTCTCCACAGAGGGATTTGGGGTTCAACACCCCTGGCCTAAATCTTTCCTTTGCCTGTATTATTATTATTTCAGTAAACCACATAACAACCCTATAAGGTAGGGCATTCACAGGTGGGTCAAGAGAATGGATCTTGCTTTGGTTTCCAGGCAACCTCAGGGCTGGCTGTCGACTTTGTCCATGAATGTGTCTGCAAAGGGGGCAGTAGCCTTGTGGCAGGGCAGGGCAGGCCCAGGGCAGGTTGCCGCCTGAAGCGAGCAAGCACCTACCGTCTTCCCACCCGACAGCGCCGACCGGAGGGAACAAGAAGCAGTGGGACCAGTGTGGCCGGTGGGCTGCCCAAGCAGTCTGGGTGGGTGGAGGTGTGCAAGTGAACAGCCGCTTCTTGGTCCTGTTGGCCACATGCAGGTGCCCTGTCGGACCATGAAGCAGCCGGCTGCTTCCACACCTCCTGCCCACTTGGACTGCTTGCTTGTGCACCCAGCAGGCGCAGTCAGCTGCCTGCCAAGCAGTGTGGGTGGGCAGGAGCCAGCTGGGAGGCATACAAACTGGCGTCTGCTTCTTGGTCTCGCCGGCCACCTGCATGCAGCTAGCGGGACCAAGAAGCAGTAAGTGCACCTGTGGGTGCAGCCGGCTGGATTGCCGCTCTTCTGATACAAAGCCCAGTGAGGAGAGACTGAAAGAAGTGGGCATGTTTAGCCTGGAGAAGAGAAGACTGAGGAGAGACGTGATAGCATTCTTCAAGGACTTGAAAGGCAGTCACACAGAGGAGGGCCAGGATCTCTTCTTGATCCTCCCAGACACGGAATATTGGGCTCAAGTTACAGCAAGTACTCTTCAAATACTTAAAAGGTTGTCACATAGAGGAGGGCCAGGATCTCTTCTCGATCCTCCCAGAGTGCAGGACACGGAATAACAGGCTCAAGTTAAAGGAAGCCAGATTCCAGCTGGACATCAGGAAAAACTTCCTGACTTTTAGAGCAGTGCGACAATGGAATCAGTTACCTAGGGAGGTTGTGGGCTCTCCCACACTAGAGGCCTTCAAGAGGCAGCTGGACAACCCTCTGTCAGGGATGCTTTAGGGTGGATTCCTGCACTGAGCAGGGGGTTGGACTCGATGGCCTTGTAGGCCCCTTCCAGCTCTCCTTTTCTGTGATTCTGTGATGCACCCGGATGCATCAGGCTGCTTCGTGGCAGGGCTCCCCCTCCCCCTTTGACCTGAGTGGTTGGGATTTTGCCTCCTCTGCCTCACAACACCTCCTCTTTGTCCCCGGCAGAAAGAAGAGCGCGTCTCGGAGCTCCAGCAACAGCTCAAAGAGCGCCAGCAGCTGCGCTCGCGGCGGCGCTCCTCCAACTGCGACAACCACTTCAACAACTCGGCCTCGGCCTCCGCAGCCACCGGCCCCAACCTCTACCAGCCCAGCCTGCCGCTCGTCCGCTGCCTCGTGGCTGAACAGGCCGACAAGCTGGGGCGCAACAACTGTGACGGGAGCCGCGTCCACCTGCTCTACAAGTGACGGACCTCGAGGGCGCCACTGAGGGGGAGGGGGGGCGTCGCACCTGTGTAGCCCGGGGGTGGGCGGGCAGGGCGGGCAGAGGCTTCTGAAGCAGCGGGCGGGTGGGCGGGCGGGACGGTGTACAGGCGGCTGGGGAGTTCGTTTTTAATCCTAACCTCTAGTCTTTGTAAAATACCTTTGTGTCTGTCCACCTGCCTGCCCCTGGAACCTGGAATCCAGGTGCCAACTCTATGGAGACTTTATTTTAGCGGTCGGGAGGACCTGCGCTCCCCTTCCTGGAGTGGCAGGGGGGTGGGGTAGCTGGAACTGTGTCTGTCTGTCAGGCGGAAGGCTTCGGTGGCTTTGCGGGTTCGCACGTCAGAGAGGGAGGAAACCGATCCAGATGATGAACAACGGCCTCTTATCGCCTCTGCCCCTGTGCTCTTATCTAGATACAGATACTGGCAGCTACGGTTAGACTGTGACATTCAGCCGTGCCAATTCTGTGTAGAGTTGGGCTGCAGCGGAGCGGTTGTCCTGAGTTACTGACAGTCATACTGTAGTTTGCACAAATGGATCCGTTCGTCTTATTTACAGCAAGTCTCTTCCTTCCGGCTGCAGCCCGGTTGCCCGCAACAGGTGGGCCCCGTAGGTCGGAGACCGTCGGCCTGCATAAATAGTGTTTAAAAGTGATCCATTTTACTCCTGAACCAAGCCAGTTTGTAGCACAGTCCATGCCGTCGTGCACAATTGGGTCTCCTAAGCACTTTCGTATGAATGAACCTGTAACATGTTAGCCTAAACAGTTCCATTCCGTTAGTCTGGAGTGAATTGATTTTGTACAGTTGTTGTCGAAACTGGCCGAACAAGGCCTGTGATCCAATTCTGATTGCCAGGGCAAGTGACCACAACCAGCCACACATGCACACGCACATTGCCCGCCTGGTCGTGCCTAGAGCCGCTTTGTACTTTGGGATCTCCCACAGCACTCCTGGGATAAGACTGCAAGGAGGTCATCTCAGCATGTAAAGTTGAAGAGGGATGCACAGGGATGATGGAGGAGAGACTTGAAGATAGTTAGTTTGTAGAGGTGGTGGTGGGGGAGGCCTATACATTCCCAACTGCAGAATACAATGGGTAAAAATGGACCTCTTCTCGAAACCTACAAGGCACTTTCAGAGAGAGGGAAAAGCAGAAACATGAAGAGGTTGCCTCGCTCCAGAAATGGGGATTAGCCACAGGAGCACCGTGGTGGTTCCCTTTTACCAAAGGTTCTTAGAAAGAAAACAACGTTCCTAAAAAAAAATTGGGGGTGAACACTTCACACGTCTCAAGCCTGAGAGCTGTTTTTAAAGTGTGGTCTGCTCTTGCGCAGAGGCTTCACCCTCCTGGGTTGGGCAGTGGGGTCACGGGGAAAGGCCACAATTGCCAGTAATGCCTTCATCTCTCTGCCACCCACCCCACACAAGGAGCCACGGTGGAAGACAAGAGTTGGCCAGGCTGCCGATAAACATTAGGAAAGGGGGTGGGCAGCAGCTACTTGACGACCAGCCCTGAGGCGTCTCAGTAGCGTACGTGTGTATGTGTGTGCAAGCATTGTGCCTGCATGTGTCGGTTCCAGTTTCTCCCCACACGTTTCCATTTTGAGCACTTTATTGTCCCAGCAGGCGTGGGGAGTAATTGAGTGCTGCCCGGGGTGGGTGGGAGCTCAGATGCCTGCCAGACATTTCCCATCCGGCATACAGATGTTCTGCAGTAAATGATACAACATGAGGCTTGGACTCTTGAGTCATCTGTGAATTAGATGCTTTCATGAACATGCGTTCCCTCTTTCTGTTCTTGTGCCAGCTGTGAGCAGAGCACAAATTTGGCTTTTGTGCGACTGGGGGCAAGGGTGGGGATCCTAAGAAGTCCATGAAAAGGAATTGTCTTTGCCCTACGCTTTCTCCACGCTCATAGATATAAGCCATGAATTCCCTGGCTTACAGACCAATCTTATGAATGAATGAATGTCTATTCAGGAATATGTCTCAATGAGTTGGATGGGACTTACTCCCAGGTAAGTGCATATATAGGATTGCTACCTTATTTTTTTATCTTTTTAAAGAGAAATGGCTTTTTAAAGTGCAAAACTGCTGGGGATTGAGGATGTGGAGGTTTTTTGGTGCCATTCCAGGCGCTAGCCATTTAGTGCTGAGCACAGCTGGCTTCTGCAAACTTGCAAACCTAGTTCTTTTTTGCGGGGAGAGGGGGTTTCCAACTTGGCCCCACTACTCTAGAAATGATGTACCTGACTCTAGTATAGCTCGAGTGATGAGATACAAAAGAGGGCAGGGCTCCTGCAGCTTTAACTGAAGGGAGAATTTCACCAGGTGCTGCATGCATACAAATGACACCTGCTGAAATTCCCTTTTCTGTACAACTGTTAAAGATACAGGAGCCCAGTCCTCCTTTCCATATGGTCACCCTAGGTCATGGGCTCTCCCACACTAGAAGCATTCAAGATGCAGCTGGACAGCTGTCAGGGACACTTTAATGTGGATTCCTGCATTGGGCAGGGGGTTGGACTCGATGGTCTTATAGGCCTTCCAACTCTACTATGATTCTGTGGGCTCTTAGAATTCCTGGTTGGTAATATCTCAGATGTGGATTTGTTTATATGCATATTATTCTAGGATATGACTTGGGGCTCAGTAATTGCTTCTGGTGTCCCGCACCACACACACCACCACCATCATAATAATTTTGCATCTGGCTCCCACATCTCAATGGACCTAGTATATTGACTGTCACCTTTTAAAATCAATTCATACCTGTATGTTTTGGGTTTTTTGGTGTGATCTTGCAGGATTTTATTATTTTTTAAATATGCAGAGCCATTCTGGAAAAATATTTATTTGTGGGAAAGACAGAGGGAAAGGGGGAAAAGGGTATTTGGGGAATCTCTTCATTCAGTCCCCTCGGTAGCAATGGCAGACAATCTCCGTATTGTCAAGTGTCTATCATTTAATGAGGTGTGTGTGGCAAGGGTGAGTCAATAGAAATCAGTTTGATCAGCTCAGGGAAAGCCATAAGGAGAGAGAGAAAAATAAACACACCATCAGTCCAGAGCAAGCCCTCAATGTGTTCTTTAGAAATCCGTGAGATTGCACTTCGGATAGATTTATTTTATGTACATGGCTATGTGAAATGTAACATGCCAGGCTCAGAAGGCAGACTTGAAGCTTCTCGGGGCAATGGGCTGCATTATTTTGCAAGCTGGACTAATTCCCATGCAAAATGGTAGCAACGAGGCAGCTCTGACGAGCATCTGAGAATGAGACGCTACCAATTGTGGGACCAGTAGCATAAGTAGGGATGAAGCCATGTTGGCTCTTGTACAGCTATGTAGAGGGGAGAGACTAAGACCAAAATAAAAAAAAAACAATTTCTGGGGCACTAGCTTTGAGGGATGCGAAAGTGGGGCGCCAGTTTCATTTTTGTTTATTGAACCAGCCCTTGCTGCTGCTGCTGCTCCGTTTATAGCCGTTTGATCTGTCTGTATTGGCAGCTGATCATTTTTATCTGCAGGCTTTTCACTTTACCAGCTGATTTCTGCATTGTAGGCTGCTGTTAAAGGCACAAGAACAAGCCAGGCTGGTCTCCCCCCCCCCCCCCACCAGCCAGTTGGCAAGTCTAGTCCAATAACAGTTACGGCTCTTTGCTGGAGACGGAGATCCCAAGCCCAAAACGGATTGTCCTTGCTGATGCATCGGTTACCGTCTCCCACTGTTCTCTGTTGCCAAGCAGGCCCTGGGGCCTTTAATAACCATATGGTAGGTAGAAATTTAGCGGGTGAAGCCCTTCTCTCCAATTACTGGATGTTAGGGAAAGCTTTGCTGTTTGAAATTATTATTATTATTATTAATTTATATAGCACCATCAATGTACATGGTGCTGTACAGATTACACAGTAAATAGCAAGACCCTGCCGCATAGGCTTACAATCTAATAAAGTTGTAGTAAACAATAAGGAGGGAAAGAGAATGCAAACAGGCACAGGGAAGTGTAAACAGGCACCGGGTAGGGTGAAGCTGACAGTATAGGGTCAGAACAAACTCAATATTTAAAAGCTATAGGGAAAAGAAAAGTTTTTAGCTGAGTTTTGAAAGCTGTGATTGAGTTTGTAGTTCTCAAGTGTTCTGGAAGAGCTTTCCAGGTGTAAGGGGCAGCAGAAGAAAAAGGACGAAGCCGAGTAAGGGAAGTAGAGGCCCTTGGGCAGGCGAGAAGCATGGCATCAGAGGAGCGGAGAGCACGAGCGCCTTCTGTGCAGCTGTTCAAGGCACAGAGGCTGTCAGGAAAACAGCAGCAGCCCTGCTAGCAAGTGCAAGTAGAAGAGCCAGGGGGAACCCCGGGAGGTGCCGCAGGCCGGATCTGGCCCGTACACTGGCGGTTCTGCACCCCTGCTCCAAACCTACCTGGAGTTAAAAGCCCACAAGCTAATTCCACACACAAGTTCCCATCCTTGTCCCTGTTCCATAAGCTAGAGAAGCGATCAAGGCCTGGGATCTGGGCTTGACGTTCGCCTGATCTCAGGGCCAGCACCAGCAGTTAGCATCACCAGGCCCATAGTCCTGACCAGGGGTCCATTGCTGACCTCACGCTCCCACCCCAAGCCCTGTCAACCTCTTCAAGTGCATGAACAGTGACCGGAGCAAGCAGCAGCTCCTGCTTGCCTCTCCCTCTCCTTCATGGCAATGGCACAGACTGGGCTCAGAGGCAGAGGACAAGTGAAGGGGCCACAACAACAGAGAGGCGAGGACCCGTGGGGAAAACCTCAGGCCAACACTTCCTGGTCAATACATGAAGCAGAATGAAATGGTAAACTGGACGGTACAACATCAGGCCCCATGTGTGTGTGGGGGGGGGGTACCATCTTCAATGGCTTTCCCATGTATCAAGCTTCACGCCTGTAAAAAAAACAACCCTTAGCACATCGAGATGATTTAGCTATAGCACATTCCTTGCTCTGCTAGTTTTCTGATTGCAAGGAGGGTTTTTCATTTGTTTCATTTTGTCATAGAGAAGCATTCCAAAAACGCAGCGCGTGCACACCCATCTGAAATCATATACTTCAACCTTCTTGAACCTCGTGCCCTCTGGATGTTTTGGATTACACCTCCCAGCATTCCTGACCATTGGCTATGCTGGCCGAGGCTGATGGGAGCAGAAGTCCAAAATATTAGGAGGTCACCAAGTTGGGAAAGCCCAGTACGTGTTCTACTTCGGCAGGCCTCTGCCATCTTGTTCTGCTGCAATGCACAGACCGAGTGTAGGGCTTCAGGAGAACCCGTATCGTACCCCTGCACTGAGAAGATGTCACAGGCTCCCATTTTCACTGCCCTGCTCCTTCCGAATGCAGTCAGGGGATAAAGGAGGAACTAGACCATGGGATATGATCTAAAGGAGACGTGCACCTGGCTGTCCATGGTGGGAACTTCCTGTGCAGTTCCAGCAGCAACTCTTTGGTAAAGTGCTAGTGCAACCACTGCCTCTGCGGATAAAGTTGAGCCAGGTGAGTTCAGTTCCTTCCCTGCCCCAGCATCCTGAACGAGGCAAGGTGGTCTCTGTGCAATCAGAGACTGCAACTGGCACAGCAAACAGAAGGAGAGGCAAAACCCCTCTCTTCCTCTTTTTAGCCCTATGGCAAAGGCGGGTTCTTTGTATAGGAGTGGTTTCCCCAGGTGTGATTTCCCATTGAAACATACATGGAGGGCATCAAAAAGATGAAAATGCCACAGATGATTAAGCCGACTGTAACCACGAGGGCTACCGCCAGGGCCACATAGAAGGGCCAGCCGGAGAGCCCGCGGCCTGTTCCTCGGGGGGCCGGCCTCCCGACATCTACGCTCAGGCTGATGGTGTCAAGGGGGGCCCCTGGCTTGGGCCCGACTCGAGCAGCGCCCCCCTTGTTCCCGCCAGGCAGGTACAGCAGGCCGCGGCGGCGGTCGAAGCGCACCGAGCCAGGGGGAGCGGGCATGGCGGAGAGCTGCTCCAGCAAGTCCCCGCGGGTGGGAAGGCCCGGCAGCCCCTTGCGGGAGGGCAAGGTGGTGAGCGCGCGGCAGACGGGGCAGGTGAGGCTGTTGACATCCTCAGAGGAGACGTTGATGCGCGCCAGGCACTCCAGGCAGAAGATGTGGCTGCAGCTCAGTTCCTTCGGCACTCGGAAGAGCCGGTTGTAGGGGGTGAAGCAGATCACGCAGTCGAGGGTGCCGGGGTCCGCCCCGTCCTCCTTGCAGTCCGTCTGCTGCGACAAAGGCTCAGGCTGGAAGCTGATGTTAGGGTGGGCCATGGCTGCCCCGGTCTCTGCGCTGGGCCCGGAGACGGACGAACCAAGGGCCTCGGCGTCTTGCGTCAGCAGTCAGCATCTCTGCTCAGTTGTCCAGGAGAAACAGGCTGGGCCTGTGTTGACATTTCTGGGAAGGAGAGTGAGAGAGGCCAAATATTTACCCTAAATGATAAGGGACAGTGCAGCCACAATGGTTCAGGGAGCTGCCACCTCCAGGTGGATTCAAAAGGAGGCACGGCACTGCAGCTGGATAAAAGGTTAGGAAATGCAGACAGGTGGAGGAATGCAGTTTCCAACCACAGTCTCTGTCTCTGTACCTCACATGCACACAGGCAAACTACCTACCTTTCCATCCATATTCTCTCTTGCACATGTGCGCATGCAAAGCACCTCCTTTTCCAACCACAGTTATTGCCTCTCTCCCTCACATATGCATGCAAAGCACCCCCGTTTCCAACCATAGCCATTCTCTTCCTCTCCTGCACACATGCGTAGCGTTTTTATTACAAGATTTTATGCCTGCTATTGTCAAGAATTTGAATTTACAATTATTGGTTCCATTATCCCCAAACCTTATTGCCACTGTTTAGGCAACAGACAATGTATCTGTGATGACAGAATGTACAGGGAGCGGTTGAGATTTAGGTAGGGTGACCATATGGAAAGGAGGACAGGGCTCCTGTATCTTTAACAGTTGTATAGAAAAGGGAATTTCAGCAGGTGGCATTTGTATGCACTCAGCACCTGGTGAAAGTCCCTCTTCATTACAACAGTAAAAGCTGCAGGAGCCCTGCCCTCTTTTGTATCTGATCAAGAGGGCAGGCCTCCTGACTCTTTAATGATTGTAATGAAGAGGGATTTTCACCAGGTGCTGAGTGCATACACATGCCACCTGCTGAAATTCCCTTTTCTATACAACTGTTAAAGAGACAGGAGCCCTGTCCCCCTTTCCATATAGTCACCCTAATTTAGGCAAGGATTTTCCTATTTTGAAGCCATTGTTCCATGATCCCAGCCTTCCGAACTTGGTTCCCTCTAGATCATTTGGGCTACAATTGGGGGATGCAACACATCTGGAGGGCACAAGGTTGGGGAAGGTTGCTTTATCCCATCCGAGAGCCTTCTCAACCATCTGGATACCTAGCCATTCTTACAGAATTGCCCCAATTGCTATGTAAAGGCACAACACCTTTCTGAAGAGGTCAGTCTTGCACTGGTGCTCAAAGGAGTCTTGGTTTGGCCTGTTCCGAAGCAGCCTTCTTAAGGGAGTAAGTTCTGCAGGAGTTGAGGTCCCTACCCTGCGGAAAATCTGCTTTCTCCTACCAGAAATTTTTCTTCCTTAGTGTAGGGTGACCATATGAAAAGGAGGACCGGGCTCCTGTATCTTTAACAGTTGCATAGAAAAGGGAATTTCAGCAGGTGTTATTTGTCTATATGGAGAATCTGGTGAAATTCCCTCTTCATCACAACAGTTAAAGGTGCAGGAGCTATACTAGAGTGACCAGATTTAAAAGAGGGCAGGGCTCCTGCAGCTTTAACTGTTGCGATGCAGAGGGAATTTCCCCAGGTTATCCATATATACAAATAACACCTGCTGAAATTCCCTTTTCATTACAACTGTTAAAGATACAGGAGCCCTGTCCTCCTTTTCATATGGTCACCCTACCTTAGTGTAAGGAATAGTCATGCAGGGGGCATCTCCTACTGATCTTGATGAGGCCGGGCTCACAGAGATAAATAAGGTACGCAAAGGCCAGGCTGGTGTAAGGATCTAGAAAAAGAAAAACATGTTCCTTCCAATTCCCCCTCACCTCCCAGACTGCTAAGGAAAAATTAGAGGGGGAAACCGAAAATTAGAGATTTTGGGCTCACAGAAACAAATAAGGTATGCAAAGGCTGGTCATGTAAGGATCTAGAAAAAGAAAACCATGTTCTTCCCAATTCCCCCTCAGCCCCCAGCCTGCTCAGGAAAAATTACAGGGGAAAACCATTCCATTAAATATTTTCTTTCCCAGTTTTTCTACAAATGTGATCAAAGGAAGAACAAAATAAGTTACTTGGTTGACAAGTACTTCGAAACTACTGGAAGCAAACTTTCGAGTTACACAGAGCTCTTCTTTAGGCAAAAGCATGTGTCAGATATTCAGCTGATATAAACCTGGGAGAAAGCAAATGTTGATGTTACAGCCCTTGCAGCTTGCCTCACACTTGCGCTGTTGATGCTGTGATGTTCACAGACGGACTCAGGCAGGAAAGGGGTGCACGCTTTGGGGGCACATTCAGCTTGCAAATCTTTCCAGCCTGCGCACATGCTCCTTGAGCCGCTGCAAGAGTAGTGTGAGGCACTTGCGCATTCAGGTGCCTGCAGTGCCTGAAATGTCCAAAGCCAGAGTCTAGAACTCATTAGAACAAAGGAGCAAAAGACAATTATGCTAAGGTAGAACTAAGTGAATTACAAATGGCCTTTTTCTTATGCATAACCTCCAGGGATAGTGATAAAAGAGCAGCAGCAAGTTATGAATATCTGGTTTAACCGCCCAGAGAACTTTAGCTAATGGGCGGTATAGAAATGTAATAAATAAATAAATAAATAAAATTAATTTAACCAATCTTCTTATAAGAGTACCTTGAACCCAGATTACTACTGGAAATAGAAAACTGCCCTGCAGACTAGCTTTTGTTAAAGCGTATTTCTCTTTCCAGTACCAATTTGGGTTCAAAGGACTCTTATAAGAGAGCCAGTAAGTTAAAACAGACATTTGCAGCTGTAAGAATATTGTTATTACCACGCCCAAAGAATTTAACAAATTTTGAAGGAATGCAAATATTTGTGTTTCCCCAAAAATGTCATTCTTCCCCCCCCCACTTTTTCCTTTGATATTTCAGAAATCTTTTCATCTCTAACCAGCATGCCTAAATCCTCCCCAACGCACTTCTCCTCCTTCCCAGCTCAGCAAAACGTCCTCTAAGCCACTCTGCATGTCGCTGTCCCCATAACTGTCTCTTTACTATTTCAACACTCACCATTGCTTAGGGAGCTCTTGTGTTGCAGAAGACAGGACACCTATAGTATCCTATATATTTTTTCTCAAATTATAGATGATCCCCTTTAAAACCCGAAGTATTCCATACATTAACAGACCTCTGGTAAAACTCTAGGATTGCTGAGTGAGTAGGGGAAGAAAAAAAAAACCTCTTGTGCCTTTAACAAAAGTCTGATCTGTACAAATCAGCAAGGGATGCTTTTCACAGAAAGGAGATAAGTGTTATCACTGGCTAACGTCTGCATCACAAGCTACTGTTAAAAGCACAATTGCAAGGCCTGATTTTCAAAGTCTTGGCAGCTCTAGGTCATATGCCCTCTACTTGGGGGTCCTGAATGTCGACATCCAAAGAAATATCCCACCACCAGAATGTTTTTAAAATGATGACATTTCCTTCCTGCCCCTGCATCCCAGAAGTTCATTTTAGCCTTACAACAAGCCTGTAACAATTTCTAGAGGGTTAGCCCATATTAGCCTGTGTTGCAACCAAAATGGCAACAACCCTGCAAGGTAGGTTTATGCTGCAAACGGTGAATGATTGAGGCTGCAATCCTATAAACCCTTGTCTGAGAGTCAGTCTCACTGACCGTGTTGAAACAACACGCTAAGCCACAGTGGCAAAGCATTTTGAGCTAAATATTATGGCCTAGCGTGTCATGTGTACCATGACTTAGCATGTGGCGTGAACTATTCCTAATGTTCCAAAGTGCCCAAGGCACAATACGACACAATATATATACAGGGGGAAATAGTGATCATTAACCTTATTTATTTACAAATATACTTGATGCATCACCTGCATGATCATAGATGGCAACTGTGCATACAATTTACTCATAAGACAATCATCTTTTTACAATAAATACTTTCTAATACACAATATACATATATCACAGTCACAGTTTTAAGATACAGTCAAGTGCTGGTAATGACATCAAAGTAGTACTGTTTCAACTATATTTCTAGTACAAGATTGTGTTTATTTTCTTAATTCTTATCAGCGTTATGAACTTGACAGGTCTCCAGATTATTATCCTCTTTTCGCAATAGCTTCTACGGAAGAAACGCAACAAACGACGAGTCGGCTGAACCCAGTTAATTATTCTGGGTTAGACACCTCCAAAGATCATTGTGGGGTTGAAGCCAGTCGCGTTTCTCCAGGCTTGAGGCATATATCGGCTGTTGTTCATTTTGGAGGCTTCAACCCCACAATAATCTTTGGAGGTGTCTAACCCACAATAATTAACGGGGTTCAGCCGACTCGTCGTTTGTTGCGTTTCTTCCGTAGAAGCTATTGCGAAAACAGGATAATAATCCGGAGACCTGTCAAGTTCATAACGCTGATAAGAATTAAGAAAATAAACAAACACAATCTTGTACTAGAAATATAGTTGAAACAGTACTACTTTGATGTCATTACCAGCACTTGACTGTATCTTAAAACTGTGACTGTGATATATGTATATTGTGTATTAGAAAGTATTTATTATAAAAAGATGAGTAAATTGTATGCACAGTTGCCATCTATGATCATGCAGGTGATGCATCAAGTATATTTGTAAATAAATAAGGTTAATGATCACTATTTTTCCCTGTGTAGTATTGTGCCTTGTGCACTTTGGAACATTAGATTATTTATACTACTACCTTCCTTCTTTTTTTATGTGAACTATTCCTAACCACGGTAGCTACATATACACAGTTTAAACACGCCTACTAACCATTTGCTGCAAAAGGATTAGCAGCCTTACCATGGCTTAGCATGTTGTCTGAACAGGCCCATTGAAAACATTCTATGACTCAATAATCTTTCTTTTAATTTTCACCATCATCAAATGTGTGAGATAGTTTAAATTGAGATAGGCAATGATCCAGGGCCACCCTTTATGACTGAGGAGGAATTTAGATGTTAGGTTTCTTCCATGTAAGTTAACTAATATCTACTACCACATACTGGTATCAGGGTGACGGGTGGGAAACCATAGTACAGCCCACGCACGCCAGAGGCACCAGGTGCAATTACTGGTGACTCCAGTGTAAAAGATCAGGTGGCAGGAATTGGAAAAGACCTATGACCATGGAGAGGTAGAAATTTAGGATGGGAGAGAGTACCTATGGCCCCCCTGATGCTGTTGGACTACAAATTCCATCCTCCCTGACCATCAGCAATGCTGACTGGGGCTGAGCAGAGCTGGAGTGCAACAACATCTGGACACTGACAGTTTGGGGAAGATTTGGGGAGGCACTGTCCCCTGCACCAGCATACAGTGGCCCTGTTCAGAAGACACCTTAAACCATGGCTTTAGCTATGGTGGTTAAGTCAGAAAGCCAGGCCCTGTTCAGAAGACACCTTAAACCACGGCTTTAACCATGGTGAATAAAGCAAAAGGCCTTATTCACCGTGGTTAAAGCTGTGGTTGAAGGTGTCTTCTGAACAGGCCCAGTGTGTACCGTTATTTCTGTATTGCTCATCCCATTGTTTGCAGCATCCAATGGGGTGCAAACATAACCTACACAGCCTTAATACATGCCGACTGAACCACAGAATTAGGACACGTTGTTGGGTGGAGGATGGCTCTTTGGGCTTGTTTCTTCTTAGCAGACCGCTGTGTTTTCCCTTCCTCTGGCCACTGCTGGGAACTTTCTAGAAAGGTTTCCGAATTAGAATTCTACTCCTGCCTTGTAGCCCTGATCAAGCAAAGCTGTTTGCACACAAGACGAGAACTGCACAGACAGCTGATAAGCGCTTGGAAGTTTCCACTTGCGCTGCCCAAGAGGCCAACTGCTTTTCAGTTTCAGTTTGACAATTTAACCTGAGAAGTCTTCAGAGAACCCTCTAGCTCTTCAGTAGTTTCCTCTGGTATTCCAATTAAAAGCTGTACAGCACCATGTACATTGATGGTGCTATATAAATAAATAAATAAATAAATAAATAAATAATAATAACTGCAGAGTCCGAGGTTCAGGAACTGGACACCAAGTAGGTGATGATCTTTTAACTCCACAGGGCTTCACTGTAGTCAGAATTCCCCCTAATTCCAGATCTGGTGCACTACCCCGTAGAACAGGGGTCAGCAATTTATGGTCCTCCAAATGTTTTGGCCTAAAATCCCCTGACTGCTGCCCGCTTCCTTGGCTAGGCTGGCATTTGAGGCATTAGATACTGCTCCCTATGCTGAGTGAAATATTCCCCTCCCCTAACTACCCAAAGCACCTTGGAGATCCATTCTCATTTTTAAACAGTGAGCAGAAATTGCCTTCAGAAAAACTTCCTGCAACTTTGAGGACTAGAAGTATGTACTTTTCTTTCTTTCTTTCTTTCTTTTAAAAAAGGAGAGATGCATTTGGTAGTTGCGTTTTGCCCTCCAAGGGGCAGTTTCAAACCTGATATCTCATAGCCATGCACCTGTGTATTCATTTGTCTAAACCCAAACAGACGCCTTCTGTCCCCCGTCAACTGGAGCAGCGACGAGAGAGCCCGTGCACGCCAGGAAACCACCGAGTGCATCATTAGGAGCTTCACCAACTTGTGGCCCACCAGGAAATTAGCTTTTGGCCGCAGTTTGCTTTCCCTTGAACTTGCCCCAATAAGCTCCATATGCTCCCACACCCCAAGAAAGCCATCCATCCATCCCCCTCTGGGTTGACAACCTGATTTTCGCCCTCACTGCCAGCCATGCTCTGAACAGCTGCCCTAACCTTAGGCCTAGGTGCACCTCCCAAGCCCTACTGCCTTGCCAAGTCTCACCTGATCTGCAGAGGCAGGAGTTTCTCCACGCTCCGGGATCTCAAGCCAGCTCCAGCTTCCTGCTGGGTTCACTTCTGGCAGCCTCGTCGGTGCTCCGAGCACTTTTGGGCTCTCTCCTGCAACGGTCTCCTGCCTCCCGCTGCCGTACTCGTAGCCACTCCCTGCCACTGGAATCTGCCCCCTGGAGAGAATGTATTCCTAGGTCACACCCTCCCTCAGGGCTCCGGCTGCTGTGGGGCGAGGCAGGGGTGGCCGGGCCGGTGCCGCCACATTCTCTCCTGAAGGCTGTTTGGGAGGAATTGGCCTGCACTGAAGTCGGCGTCATAGTTCCCAGAGTGCCGCCTTCTGAGCCACGCACCCGTTGCGGCCCACAGATATCAGCTCTCCCACACTAGAGGCCCCTTCAGCCCCACTGCCCAGTAAATAGGGCCTTACAAATTACTCCCCTCCAAACACAAGTCCTTCTTTACCACATTCCAGTAAGTACACTTATTTTACTCCTTCGGATCATGGGTATATAGAGCAAAAGCCCTCCATTTCAAGGAGGGGGGTCTACTCCCCCCACCCCCGCCCATGACTTCCCATTAAATAATTTCAGAAACCATCACTATTTGTTTGCATTGAAATTCCACATATCTGTAGGCTGATTACAGTGTGTTATAAATCTCCCTCCCAAATACGCTATTTTCTTACACCGATGGTCAGGGAGCATTACTGATGGTCAGGGAGGATGAAATTTGTAGAATATGAGGCGCAAGAGCAGTTTTGTAGATAATGGCAGTAAGAAGGTTGGCTCACTAAGGGAGGGGACCCATGGAGGATGTCTGACTTTTATCCAAGTGCCCTCAAAACCTGGGACAGGGATTTTTTGATAGTGGTGGTATGCTGAGGGGTGCCTTTTTTAGTCAGCACAAAACTGTAAAATCAAGCGTTCAATAAACAGATAATCACAAGTTGCCTCATCCATAGAAACGTGTTTCATTTATTATAGGATGTAATCGTATCAAACCAAATTGTAGTAGAATAGCCAGGGGTGTTGCTAGCTTCTTAAAAGATCCGGGGGCACAATAACCAATCGAAAGTTTCAAGTGTCTGCCAGGTATTCCAACGCCTTTGAACTCATTGGCATATGGAAGCAGGTTTACTTCTTATCGAGCAATTGGGTAGAATAGCACCTTATTTCTCTAAGTAAAGGTACTAGAGTACTAAAAATATATAATGACAAGTGAGACCTGCAATAGCATACTGTATCCCTATCCCCCTAAGAAGCGCTTCTCTTCAGGGATTTCCTATCCCTTGTGCGCCCCTTCCAACTCTACTATTCTATGATTCTATGGTGGCTGTGATGTCAGTGGGGTGGTGAATCCACTCTGGGGTTTCAGGTTTTTTTTAATGTATTTTATTGTTGTAAGCTGCCTTGTGAGGGCTTCTGCCCTGAAAGGCAGCCAAGAAATGGTTTAAATAAATAAAAATAATAATAAAATAATCTTCAAAGGAGCTGACATCGGGGAGAACTAAACTTCGCTAGTTTTACCTCTGTAGGGAGTGTCCTCCACCTCCCAGCATATAGCAATCACTCCCTTATCTTGCTTCCTTATTTCCCCCTATTTCATTTCCAAACTGAGAGGCACTCAAGCACCTGCATTTGGTAATAAGAGGAAGTATTTTCTTGAAAAGCTGAAAATTCAGTGATAGGGGCTGGGATATCCCTGAGGCCCAGCCTTGCCATGCATCCTGGCCACAGCCATGTTGTGAGGGAGGGATTAGGTACCAACATCTGCAGCTGCAGAACACATGGCTCTTTAACCTCCTACAGCTTTGTGTGGTCCCTGTTCAGGTCTGACTGGCCCAACCAGCCTACCTTAACTGACAGAACCAGATCTCAACTGCCTTTGCAAGAACTGAACTCAGAGACAGGGATGACCCTATGGAAAGGAGGACAGGGCTCCTGTATCTTTAACAGCTGTATAGAAAAGGGAATTTCAGCGGGTGTCATTTGGATGAATGCAGCACCTGGTGAAATTCCCTCTTCGTCTCAACAGTTAAAGCTGCAGGAGCCCTGCCTTCTTTTGTAAGTAATAAAGCCAGCAGATGGCAGTCTCCCTTCATCACGGTTTCTGGCTGTATGTCATCAAGACACAGGATCTGACCTAGGACTAGAGCAGCCCTAGGAAGAAAGTAGCTTTAACTGTTGCGATGAAGAGGGACTTTCACCAGGTGCTGCATGCATACAAATGACACCTGCTGAAATCCCCTTTTCTATACAGCTGTTAAAGATACAGGTGCCCTGTCCTCCTTTCCATATGGTCACTCTATTCAGAAGATGCTGGGGGTGCGAGGGGAGTGATATTCCAAGACTGCAGAGAAACCCCCCCCCCTCTCTTTGGCCCTCCTTGCTCTGTGTGAGAACCCCAACTCATCCTCCACACCAGATGTACCAACTGGAGAAACAGATGCAGAAGAAGAGGAAGCACCGAGCACCTACATTTTTCATTGCGTAGAACAGGATTAGGCAATCTGTTTCCTGCTTGATAATTTGGACTACAACTCCCATCAGCCCCAGCCATCATGGTCAATGCCCCCTCAAATGCCTTCCCCCCCCCCCAAAAAATATATATATATTAAAGATCTTCCTTCACATCTGGTCTGGACCGAGATCCTTCCTTGATGTTGACCACCACTTACTTTTGTCTGCCACAAGACCGTCACTCTCTGGCAACACAGGGAACTTTCTTCCTAGGACTGCTCTAGTCCTAGGTCAGGTCCTGCGTCTTGATGACATACAGCCAGAAACCACGACGAAGGGAGACTGCCCTCTGCTGGCTTTATCTTTTGGCAACGTCGTTTTTTAAACTTACAGCAACTTTTATTGGCCAAAGAAAGTGTGTAAGCGTGTGCGTTACACAACTCTTGGGCTTTCCCCCTCCAACTATTTCTACCAGTTCCTGGCTTTTCTACGTCTATATAATGACATCACCACCGCAGCACCACCTTTCCATTTTCCCAGGCGTTTTACTTTTTCAGTGCTGTATTAAATCTGGTACTGTTATTTTAAATCTTTGCACTGCTGCTAGGTTCTGTTTGATTATTATTCTCATTTTATACTGTAGCTTTAAACGTTTATATTGTATTTTATTGTGTTGCATGTTATGATTTTAATGGTTGCAAACTGCCCAGAGAGCTTCTGCTACAGGGCGGCATAGAAATGTAATAAATAAAATAAAATACACAATCTTTAATCCAGTGCCTGCTCCCACCCCATGAGACTGTTCAGGAGGAGTGGTCCGTCAGAGCACTTGAGTTTAAAAGCTATTTATTACATTTACATCCCACCTTTTTTCCTCCAAGGAACCCAAGGCAGCATACATAATCCTCCTCTTCATTTTATCCTCACAACAACCCTGTCAGGTAGGATGGGCTGAGAGTCTGTGACTGGCCCAAAATCACCCAGTGGGTTTCCATGGCTGAGTGGGGCCTAGAACCCAGATCTTCCGACTTCCATTCGGACACCTTAGCCACTACACCACACTGGCTCTCTATGCTTTTAGCAACTGCTTGTATTGTTAAAATCACCTTCCTACCTCTCCACCACAACAGGCTGTGTCAATTGCATTCATAACAGTGGAGAAAGAAAATGGGTACAGGATAAAGGCCTAAAATTTAATGGTTTTACACACACAAAAACACTACTAGGTTTAAATTATTTAAAAACATTTTTTCAAATGTGTCCAAAAACTATTCAGAGTCAAGGGAGCTGTGAAGAGAAGGTGCAGTGTTTAATTTTTTTAAAGCGGCCCTGGCAATTTGGCCTGTGGTGCATCCCTGCCATCTGAACCAGAAGGAAGATCAACTTCTTCATTCTCAATGACTTGGGAAAGGCTGCAGTTATAAGAAAGGAGCTCTGCACATGCTCACAGGTCCTTTTTTGTATGAGGGTGCAAGGCAGGAAAGCATCCAAGATGAACACAAAATGGGAAGAAATCTCAGGATGCTATAGAAAAGTTTATACTACAAAAGCCTGACACGTTTGGGCCTCTTGGTTTTTTAAGGCCTTCTTCATAAAAAAAAAACAGGCAACACAGCGTGTGCATACATGTACGTATTATTTCAGCAAAACGCGTAAGTTTTATAGGGTTCATTGCAGATATCGCCTCTTATAATCGAAAAAGGTTTTAAGTTCTGTGTTGTCTGTGAAGCCATCATGGCTAGCGGCCATTGATACCTTTAAGCCACAATCCTATGTATGCTTAGACAGAAAAAAACCCACACAATTCCCAGCATGCCTGGCTGGGGCATGCTGGGAGTTGTAGGACTTTTTTCTGCATAGAATTGTGCCTTAAGGCTATCAATGGCCACTAGTCATGATGGCTTCATGATGGCTTCTCAATACAGCTACTGGAGAACATGAGTGGGAGGATACCTTTGCACTCGTGTCCTGCTCATGGGCTTCCTATAAGTATCTGGTTGGCCACAAAGTGCTAGGCTAGACTAACTAGCCCTTTGGGCTGATACAGCACAGCTCTAATTGAGTAAGAGGAGACCTGCTTGTTGAGACCGTGTTGATTCTTCTTCAGGCAGATGCAAAAGAGAGATGGCTCAATACAGAGGGGTTGGGCTAATGGTACCTTCCGGGGACTTTGTTGTACTTAATACCAGAGTCACGTGCAAATATTTACAAGTACAATAGGGAGATAGGTTTGTATATAAGGAGTTGCTTTGCCTTATCCACGAGAGTCACATCTATAGCAGTAAGATTTTGATTGACAGCTCTCCAAGGTCCAGGGCCGGCTCTATCATTAGACAAAGAAAGGCGGCCACCTTAGGCAGCCGAGGCTGGGAAGCAACCGCTAATTGCCAGAGGGCAGAGCTGTGTACGCCATGCAGCCTGGCCTGCCATATCCACCCCCAAAGCTAGTTAGCTGCCCGCAGATGTGATGAGAGGATGCCGTCCTATCAGCAGTGCTGAAATTAGAAGATTCAGGCACCAGCCTGGTTGGCTTTTTTGCTCCTTGTCCTTCACCTCAGACTGCAAAATGTCGCACGCCGACCTGAGTAAGTTCACAAATTGAGCTCTTTCCAAGCACCCCTACAAGGTTTCTCTTTAAACAAAATTATTTATGGAGAACAGAGTTACAATGTAATGGAGTAGGGCAGGAAGTTTCCCACACCGTTCCCAGGGTATTTTGGTCAACACAAAGCTTTTGGCCTTGGGGTAAGCCTAGTTGCCTGGTATGTGGTCATAACTTGTTCCAAGCGGCACTGAAAGTGACATGCAGCAAGACAGGTGGGACCTGCCCCACGAGTTATTGGCAGGGTCAACTGGGGCAACCCGCTGTTTTACATGCCAGGGACACACATTTTTCAGTGTGGGTGGCTGACAGTGGCTTTACGTGGTCAACAGAGTCACAACACATCCTCATGCAAAGCTGTGGATTTACGAAACCTGTGGCCCTCCATATATTGTTGGGACCACAACTCCCATCCCCATTGGCCTTGCTTGCTGGGGCTGATGGGCATTGAGATTCAAACACCTGGAGGGCCACAGGCTTTCCACTGCTGATCTCTTTCAAAAAAAACTATTTACATATGTGGAAACGACCACTGATGTATCTAAAGTGACCTACAATCAAGCAACTTTGTGATCTCTACAGCCATGGAGCAATTATTCATGTTTGCTCCATGGAACTTCCATGGAACAAAGCAGTTAAGATGGAGACAAACAGGAAAGGCTATGGTATTTGTATTCTGCTTGTGAGCACCAGACCTTATTAGGTTGACCCCTTTTGGAAACAGTGCAGTGAAGTATATGAACCTTGGCCTGATCCGGCATGCAACCCTTACATTCCTACCTTTTCATTGAGGTTAGGGAAGAGTCCTACTGCGAAACTGACTGGGTTATCATGACAAAATCTTTGTAGGAAACAAATGGCTTACATAGATACAGGAAGCGGAATGAGAAAAACTTTTTAAATAGTTAGAATGCGCTCTGCTTTGCATGTGATTTTTAGAGCACTTTGGGGATGAAAATCACAGCCCGGCACACATTTGTCATTCAAAATCTTTTGTAGTCATGTGAGTGCTACAACATAAAAGCATTGTTTGTGAACCTGTGCAGGGGTGGACTGTGAGATGTACCTTCAAAACAAGTATTTCAAAACACTTTTCTTTTCAAGAACAGGTCTTACAAAAGGCATAAGCTTGTGTTTAGATGCAGTTCAAATCCCACGTTTTTTATGGTGTGTATGACTGAAGTCTGAAACTCAGCGACTTGTGTACATAATGAACACACAAGTTATCAGTGTGCACCATCTCTAAACTGGAATGGAAAAATCTCCAGAGGCCGGATGACTTGAAGCAAGGTGAGTGGCATTCCAAGCTAGCACTTTCAAGTAAAGGTGCAAGTGTACACACACAACACCTTATCACCAATGGAAGATGAACAGATGAGGTAACCTAACCCCTTCTGCTACTGCAGCTAAGTGGGTGATGATACACAGTTCTGGGGAACAGCAACTCTTCCACATTCCTTTAAGCAGGTTGCGAATGTGATCCACATGTATGCGTTGGGTGGGGGAGACGGACAATGATCGAAACTCACTTCAGCCATGAACTCACTAGCCATCCTGTGTAAGTTGTGCCATGGATACGCTATGGTCTGATACAGCTAAAGCTAAGCAGACCTGGGAGGGAAACTGTGTGGTGGGCCAAAGTATGCCACCTTCAGTTTCATGATAGAAGACAGATAAGACATGTTAAGCCATGGTTGTAAGCATTGTAAGCCTGCGGGCAGGGACTGTCAAGAAATATTTGTGTAAGCCACCATGAGAGCCTTTTTTGGCTGAATGGCAGGATAAAAATGCTTAAATAAATAAAAATAAAATAAATGGTTAGGAGCGAACCATTTATTAGCTGGCTAGTGTTTAAACCATGGTTATGCGACATGCTAAGCCATGTTTAGCTCTAACCAACATGGCTTAGCATGTCATCTGAACAGGGTCAATGATTCTGTGGGTATGATTTAAATTGTAACCTCCTCAGGAAAAGGCTATTTTGATAGGTTACTTGTTTTATAAGGTAACATGTAAATGCAAAAAGAAATAGTACCATGCTAGAATTCCTATTCCTAATATAGTTGCTTTTCAATCTATGTTTTTTGTGTATACTGTATGTTTTTATGGTTTAAAATTTTGTATATTTTGTTTGAATCCCAGAGAGCTTCAACTATGGGGCAGTATAGAGATGTAATAAATAATTTCCAGCTGTACATGATTTTAACAATGTCAGTGAATACCCAAGGAAAATTATTCTCCTTGGATGTGCATAACCTCAGTGGAACAATCTACATAAATACAAACCAGGCTTAGAGGATTACCCGTGAAGACTTGATAGGTTTAACTTGAGAAGGTACTTACTCATGCCAGATGGAACTGATGAAATTTCTACTGTTAGAGGATTGCTTAAGGTGCCATATAATTCTTGCATCTGTCATTGTGGAACCAACTGAATGGAGGATCTTCCTATTTGATTGCACTGGGGCCTTCATAGGAAGTGTAGTTTGGATCACAGCTTTTTAAATTTATTACCTGCTGCTACACAATGCCACACAGGACAACTCTGTCCGTTACATCTAACCGCCTAGGAAATGAAGGATGAACCAATTCCCGCCTGACACCAGATATTATCTGACTCACATTGGGCTGCTTATGATGAGAGGCCTTTAATTCAGTAGCAAAAGGGCTAAACCACTACAAGGTGGCTGTATGATTTGGCCTCCAGCCACACTGTTAACAGCCACTCAAGGCTGGTTAAGTAAAGGCCATGGGAAGTCTGCTCAGCTTTGACAGCCTGGCTGGTTCTTAACATGCTGTCAAATCTTAAGTGCCATTGCATCAGAACTTTCAATTCCACTCTTAGGCAAAGCAGGAATTTAACTCCACTTTAATGTCATGGGCTTAGGAAAAGTTGATAAATATCATGCTTGCAATACTGACACTCCAATGTTACCTTACATAGGTCTGCAGCCACAAAAGTTAACATAACAGTGATTGCTGGTTGGAGCTTTGTTTTGAATTGCCATTTCAAAGAGTAGGTTTTATTGAAATAAAAATGTTATGTTTTGTGGTGGCTTTTATGCAGCCAGCCTTGGCAAGGTTTTGCCCTAAAAGGCAGCCTAGAAATACCTAAGCATACACATTTGCATTCTTACATAAGCAAATGCATTCTGTGACAAAGAAATATGCACTAGCCTAGCTCTCCAGATTGTGTTAAGACTTACAATTCCCATCATGACAAGTCAGCATGACCTTTGGAAAAGGCTGCAGTAACTGGCCACACTGAAAGTCCTCCTTGCCAGCCTCGTACTGTGAGTTGTTCACAGTGAATTCAAGAGAGCAAAGAGCTACTTGGAAGGGGATACCTACTGTTTCCTCTGCTGCTGGGCGAACAAAAAGGAGACTATCTATTACTCCTGTTCTCAAGGAAAACCATGCCAGCGCCTCAATATGATTGCAATAGGCATTTATAATGAAGTCAAACATTTAAAAAGCTGAGCAGGACAACATATTCAGTGAAAGAATTGCAAACTCCAAGTAAGCAATAGCAGGGTGAGCGGCTCCTCAAACCCCTGCAAAGTTGCCTGGTAAAGTAGTTGCTAAAAGATGTTCCCTCCTGACAAAGGGGCCAATGCTGATTTAAAGAACTCTGTTCTCCCAAAATGCTCTTTCCCCAGGGAGTGTCTTGACTTATGTCCAGCCTTTCCTTTAGAAACCACAAACCTCCCTCTCCCATGCACTACTGTCCCTTTTGTGACAACTCCCCACCCATTATACCATGGACACTTAGCCGGCTCCCATCAGGGCCTTTTACCACCCCTGGTACCCAGGGCACATGAGTCCACCGCTGATCCTTGGAATAAGCACGCCTCTTACCTCACATGTAGATCTTAGTTTAGAACAGAGGCAGGCAACCCAGGGCTGACCAAATCCTATTGGAAGTTGCCCTGCATCACACCAAGTGTGACACCACGCATCACACTCTTATGCCACAGTACCTCTACAGAACTACAAGCATTCACAGCTCTGTGCCTGCCTCTCATGACACAGTGATGATATTGCACTTAGTCAAGTGGGTGGGATGTGTCAAAGATGGGCAGAGACGTGTATAGAGCACAGCCACCTTCCCCAATCTGGTACCCTCCAGATGTTTTGGAAGACAACTTCCAGCATTCCTGACCATTGATCATTCTGGAAGTAGCTGAAGGGAATTCAAGTCCAAAACATCTAGAGAGCACCAGGTTGGGGAAGACTGGTGTAAAGGACAGCAAACTGTCAAGCTAACAGGAGGACTCTAACTCTACAGGACACAAACGCAGTGTCTGACAGGACTTCAGCAACACTGCAAACCAATCTGCAGTGTGCAACGTGACCGCACCTCTCCACTTCACTAACAGTTGAGTCAATATACACAATGCCTTTGGATGGCGCTCTCAAACCACGACCCATCATCAAAAGCAAACTGCCTGTGAGGAGATGACCAAGGAAGCAGGAGCATCAGAGCAGACAATTTTTCTCTGATTCAAGTCAAAATCCCACATGCCTCAGAAAGTAAACTGCAATTCAGAGAAAATGAAACAGTATGAAATAAAATTTATTTGCTTCGGACTTCCAGCATGGGCTCTTTAACGGTTGGACTTGGCCACACGCTCCAGCTCATCCTTTTTCTTGATGGCATAGGAGTTGGAGGAACCCTAGACAGGGGAAAGAACAGTGAGATGCAACCCAACAAAACAAAAAGCGTTCCCCCACCCACCCCAGCCTCGCCTGAAGCGTTTGCTCAGATAGTCCCTCCCCCACAAAGGTCTGAATTCCAGTCACGCCCAGAGATCACAGCGGAGCTTCTTGGACAGCAGAAGGCCCTGCTGAAGAATAGCTGGTCCAATTGGAATAAACAATGCACATGAGCGAAAGGTTAAATAAATTATAGCTCAGATGTCACTATATCATCAGCCCTTTTTGTGCCAAATACCAGATTACATTTCAAGCTGTCAACTCACAGCTGAGAAGATGTTGGCAGCAACTCTGTTATTAAGAATGCTGTTAACAGCTGGAACTAGAGCATCCATGGATGTAGCAGGAAGGTATTTTCTCAGTTTCAAGTCTGTATTTGCTGCTTTAAAAGCTAACACTCTTATGTTGGGCACCTCTGCAGGAAGCTTACTATTAAAGCCTGCAAGCTGTGCTACACTTATTTTAGGTATTTTTAAGCCACCTTAATGGACAGAACACTGTCAAGGCGGCATCCTGTAAGAAAGTTAAGAGCCCTGTTGGATCAGACCAACTAGTCCATCTAGTCCAGCACTCTGTTCACACAGTAGTAGTCAACCAGATGTTGACCAGGGACCCACAAGCAGGACATGGGTGCAATAGCACCCTCCCACTCATGTCCTCCAGCAACATACATACATACATACATACATATATATAGACTTACTGCCTCGGATACTGGAGCTAGCACATAGCCATGAAGACCTGTGCCTATTTATAGCCTTCTCCTCCAGGAATTTATCCAAACCCGTTTTAAAAGCCATTCAAACTGGTGGAATTCATGTGGTGAATTCCATAGTTTAACTATGCGCTGTGTGAAGAAGTACTTCCTTTTATCTGTCCTGAATCTCCCACCAATGAGCTTCAGGGGATGACCCATTTCTAGTATTATGAGAGAAAAAATTCTCCCTATCCACATTCTCCACACCATGCATAATTTTGTACACCTCTATAGGTCTCCCCTTAGCCTCCTTTCTTCCAAGCTAACAATCCCAGAAGTTGTAATCTTCCCTCATAGGGGAGATGCTCCAGTCCCTTGATCATTTTAGTTGCCCTTTTCCACATTTTTCCTGCTCTAGGATATCCCTTTTTAGGTGTGGTGACCAAAACTATACACAGTATTCTAAGTGTGGTCACATCATAGATGTGTATCAAGGCAGCATAATAATGGCAGATTTATTCTCAATTCCTATTCTAATGACCAAAATGGAGTTTGCCTTCTTTACAGCAGCTGCACACTGGGTTGCCATTTTCATGGAGCTGTCCACCACAACCCCAAAAACCTTTCTTGGTCTGTAACCACCAGCTCAGATCCCATTAGGTTATACTTGAAGTTGGGATTTTTTGCACCAATGTCCATCACCTTACACTTGCTTACATAGAACTGCATCTGCCATTTGGATGCCCACTATCTCAGCTTGGAGGGATCCCTTTGGAGCTCCTCACAATCCTTTTGTGTTTTAATCACCTTAAATAATTTGGTGTCATGGGCAAACTTAGCCACTTCACTGCTCACTCCTAATTCCAGATCATTTATGAACAAGTTGACAAAACTGGTCCCAATATAGATTCCTGTGAGACCCCACTACTTACTTCCCTCCATCAGGAAAATTTACCATTTATTCCTACTCTCTGCTTTCTGTTCTTTAACCAGTGACTGATCCATAAGAGGAACTCTCCTCTTCTTCCATAACCGCTAAGTTTGCTCAGGAGTCTTTGGTGAGGACTTTATCAAAAGTCTTTGGGAAAGTCCAAGTAAACAATATCCACCCACATCACCCCTGTCTAGATGTTTACTGACACTCTCAAAGAACACTTAAGACTTGTCCTTCTATATGCTTACTTTTCTCTTAAATAATGCTTTCAACCAATTTACCTGGAACAGATGTCAAGCTAACCAGCCTGTAATTTCCTGGATCCCTTTGTAAATTTGGTGTTACACTGGGACAGAGGCTGGGCTTAGGGACACATTGCATATTTTGGTTAGGAGATCAGCAATTTCATATTTGAGTTCTTTTGCGTATTCTAGAATGGATACCATCCAGCCTGGTGATTTATTTGCTTTTAATTTGTCAATATCTTGTATATCTTGCAGTTCAAGAAAGCTGTCTTAGCAAAACAACTCACAATCAGTATGACAGTGAAAACAAAATAATCTTGTGGCGCCTTAAATGCTGACACTTATGGCATTAAGGCCATTACACAGTTACAGTAGGGGGCATATTTACTATCCCCTTCACCTGGCTTCAAAAGCTGTACTGCACCTATGTTGAACAAGTTTAGAAAGTGCCAGTGCCAAGGCCTGGCCTCTGTGCATTCCTGCCCATGAAAACGATCCTGGATACTAGCTGCTATTGAAACTTGAGATCCACCCCCCACCATAGTTTGGCTTCATTCTCACCTTAGCTGCGTTGATCAGCTCATCTGCTAGGCACTCAGCTATGGTCTTTATGTTACGGAAGGCAGCTTCACGTGCCCCAGTGCAGAGCAGCCAGATAGCCTGTAGAGAGACATAGAGGTAAGTTGACAAGAAGAGTCAGCCGAGACAGTAACAGCCTTACAGGACCAACCATACCTGATTGACACGACGCAGCGGTGACACATCAACAGCCTGTCTCCTCACTGTACCAGCTCGACCAATACGGGTAGAGTCTTCACGAGGACCACTGTTGATGATGGCATTCACCAGGACTTGCAGGGGGTTCTGTGACAAAGATAAAGCAGGTTAAGACCACAAGTGTAGCCTATTCGGGGAGGAATATACAGATTTTACAACAGCCAATATCTCCTAGAACATAGTCCTAAAGTCACATCTTAGACCGTTTCTCCTGTAAAATGGACATGCATCGCACAAGTCCAGATTAGCAAAAAATACTCTGTTCATATGCCAGAATGAATATTATACTACAATTCAATTAATTTCACCGTTGAAATTAAACTACAAGGCCCTACCAGCCTTCAAGACAATGAGATTAGTTAACTATCAGAACATTCTGCAGTTATCTCTGCAACAATCTCCCAAATGAAGGAGACAATTCCCAAAGCATAAATATGCATCTATCTGTGGAAAAGACTGAGATCATCCTGTAAGGCCTACCTGCCCCATCCATCAACCCTGAATATCTTGTGAGATGAAAACCTACTCAATCTCTCTCTCTCTCTCAAACACACACACACACCATAGTATATAAAAGAATTACTAACCATAATATGAGCCATGCTATGAACAGCAAAACAAATTTATTTATTTATTTATTTATTTATTTAATTTCTATAACGCCCAATAGCCGGAGCTCTCTGGGCGGTTCACAAAAATTAAAACCATTCAACGTATAAAACAACAGTATAAAACCATAATATAAAATACAATATAAAAGCTCAACCAGATAAAAACAGCAACAATGCAAAATTACAAATTTAAAACCATGTTATTTAAAATTTATAGATTGTTAAAATGTTGGGAGAATAAAAGGGTCTTCACCTGGCGTCTAAAAGCATATAGTGTAGGTGCCAGGCGAACCTCCTTGGGGAGCTCATTCCACAGCCGGGGTGCCACAGCAGAGAAGGCCCTGCTCCTCCTGGTAGCCACCCACCTCACTTCCAGTAAAGTTAGCCCAGTAAACACAATGTATGCAACTCTATACCTATTTTGTTTGTTTTGTTGAGTTTTTGGCCCATACATATAGAAAGCTCAATAGTTGAGATGTCCACTGGAACTGCCCAATACCGTATTTCTTCAATTCTAAGACACTTTTTTCCCCCATATAAATATCTCTAAAAATGGGGTGCATCTTAGAATCGCGGGTGTGTCTCAGGGTTTTTTTTCTGTTGGTGGTACTGAAATTAGTGTGCGTCTTACAACCAATGGCGTCTTACAATCGAAGAAATATGGTAATTAAAGTACTCATTAAAATGCTAAAATATTAATTTCTCCATGACTGCTGAACCCCTGCTAAAAGCTATCCCAAACAAGGTGATCTTGTAGGAGCTCTGGAAACTTGCAACTCAAGTCTTCTATGTATAAATTATGGCTACTAACAGTTAAGAGAAATAGCTGTTGAATAACCTCTAATAATCTCTTGTGCGAAGGCTGCAAGGAGATCAACCAGACCCTGTATTGCTCTCTCCCCAAATCTTGTGCAGCAGTACTTGCTCTCAACATCAGAGTACTGCACTGCACTGTGTTACAGCAACTACCAATCTCCCCTGGCCTTAATATCAGAGGAGGAGGTTCATGCAGCTAACATACCAATGCAACATATTTCAGACCTGGGAGAGCTCAGCACTATAGTTGCAGAATCGTGGGCATCTTGCCAGGGCAACTGCTCTCCATTCCTGGCAATCACACAGCTGCAACATACACATTTAACAGTACCTTGATCATTGGACCATAAAAGTACAGATTTAAACCTCCACTCTGACCAACATCAATACAATCCTGAAAAACACTAATACCAGAAGCAGTAAGCCAATATACACCAGCTGCTGGGGAGCATGGGCAGGAGGGTGCTGTTGCAGCCGTGTCCTGCTTTGTTGGTTCCTGGTTGACAGCTGGTTTGCCACTGCATGAACAGAGTACTGGATTAGATGGACCCTTGGTCTGATCCAGCAGAGCTCTTCTTATGTTCTAGAAAGGAAAGGAAAGCAATCTCTCGTGCAAGCACTGAGTCATTACTGACTCTTGGAGGGACGCCAGCTTTCGCTGACGTTTTCTTGGCAGGCCTTATAGCGGGGTGGTTTGCCGTTGCCTTCCCTGGCCGTTATTACCTTTCCCCCAGCTAACTGGGTACTCATTTTACCGACCTCGGGAGGATGGAAGGCTGAGTCGACCGAAGCCGGCTGCATGAAACCAGCTTACGCTGGGATTGAACTCAAGCCGTGGGGAGAGTTTCAGCTGCAGAAACTGCTGCTTTACCACTCTGTGCCACACGAGGCTCTCTTATGTTCTAACACAGTGTTTAATACCCCACTCGCAATGGCATGATTTGATACCTTGTTAAGTTAAAAAGTCTGCAGTTTAAGTGTGATTTTCAAGCTAAGCAATGCTTTAAAGATGCTTAGGTATGCTATGTGCAGCCTTCCAGGGCATTTTCTCTAGATCTGTATTTCTTCAAAATAAAACAACTGGAAATCAATTTGGTTTGCCTTTTAATAGGAAGTAGTAATGGGCTCCATCAGTGAGTAGGGAGGCAGCTTTGATCTTCCATACTTTCTTATGGACCAAAACATAGCAAACTATTATTCCCAGAATGCACTGCTTGCATGTGACAAGAGCAGCCAGTTATTCCTTAAGATTACTCCTTGATTGCTACCTAATCAACGTTTTCTGCCGTTTCATTGTGCATGGCTAGGTCTCAGGAAAAATTTCCAATGTTTCCTTCTGGTGAATTTGAATCCATTTCCTCTTCCCCTGGCCTTTAGGATCAAAAGCACATCTCATTCCCACAAAGCTTTTCTGCCCAGTGTCTGCGCATGTGTCCTCTTCCCACACTCACCTCTCCTGTGAGCAGATGGATGATCTCAAAGGCATGTTTGATGATGCGCACCGTCATGAGCTTCTTGCCGTTATTGCGCCCGTGCATCATCATGGAGTTGGTGAGGCGCTCCACAATGGGGCACTGGGCTTTGCGGAAGCGCTTGGCAGCATAGCGGCCAGCACTGTGGGGCAAATACTTCGCATATTTCTCCTTCACAGCAATGTAATCCTACAAAAGCATAAGTAAAGAGCCATGTGTTAGGAGGATGGGATTTTAGGAGGAAGGCCAGCCTGCAGGTCTCCCCCATCCACAAACTCAGCCAGAAGACAACACTGCCATAGTTGTGCCAGTTCATTTACACTCTTTCTTCTCGTACCTGCAAAGAGATGTCGCTGATCTGCACATCATCTGTGCTCCATTTCCCAAACAACTTGATATCAGGGGTCTCTGCCACAGCAGGGGCTGTTTCCCAGTCAGTCATTCTAAAGACAAAAGAGAGAGCTATTAGATTCTAAATGGGCCTACCGCTACCCTTCTGGCACTCCGATAGAATATGCTTTTATTGCCACACAAAAGTGGCTTTCTAACAAGTTTTAAGTGAGGACCTATATGTGTGCAGGCCTTTGTACAATTGCATGAAGTCTGTCTCCCATCTACAGACTTTTGTACCAAATACCAAAGGGTAGTGGGTTACATGATATACACAGCATCAAGGCAGGGCTATGCAACACAACCCCACTGTCTATTCATATATAGAAGAAAGGGGGATTTTGAATACCAGAATATGGATGCAGAGACCTTATCTTTGGATAAAATGTGGAGGCTTTGTGACTGCCCTTTTCCCTTCCTTTTGGAGGAAGAGAGAGCGAGATCTGCTCGTTTTCTTTTGGGAAGAGTGGGGAAAAGATGAGGATACGTGAGTTGGGCATCATATTTGGTGACAGGGGGAAGTAATGGAGGAGAGGATGGGAAAACAGGAAAAGCCCAGCAAGAGGTGAGGTACATAACAAACCCAGTAAAATGAAATATTTGGGGGTGGGGAAGGGGCGGGAACACCATGTGACTGTTAAACTTGGTCAAAAACTGTAGGGAAGCCCTTGTTAACTCTTGTGCAATCCTCTTTTTTAATGGTTTATAGCGTTTTATCCCGCTTGGGGATGATGGGAGTTGTAGCCTAATGCATCTGAAAGGCGCGGGGTGGGGGGTGAGAAAGCAACCCTAAGGAGTAGCTCAGGCTGATGTAACTGGCGATCCTTTCTCCCGCGGCAACTCCGTGTAGGGAATACGTGGGAATTTGAACCCAGGTGCTCCCCGAACACTCTTGCCCGTCTGACTAGAGCAGCTTTACCGCCGCTGCTGCCCTCCCCTGGATTTCTCTCGCCCTCCCTTCCTCGGCCGCCGCATGCCTGGCAGGCAGAGCTCTCCCGGCCGCCTTCCCCACCCCACCCCTTCACGTGGAGGGCCCTTTCCAGCCCTCACCCTGACCGGTATCTTCTCCGCTGCCCCACGAGCACCACCGCCACCCTCCTCCGACCACACTTGCGCCCCCTTCCCCGCGCGGCAAAGGCTCACATGGAGGATCTTCGCTCCCCTCCCCGCGTCCCGCTCGCTGGCTCAGGCGGAAAAGGGCCACACACGGGGCTACCCAGGGTCTTATCCACGGGCTACCGGCTTCCGGCCACACCGTGCGCATGCGCACCGCCGCTGACTCCTTCCATAGAGGCGAACGAACTCCTCGCGTGGTTTGGCCCATGTTCTGCGCCTGCGCAGCTTTCCTCCTTTTCCGCTTCCGCTTCCGGGTGGCGGTTCGCAGGGTTGGTTGAGAAAAGTCTGTTTTTCTTAGGTTATGTTCCTTTTTCTTGTTGTTGTTGTTTTAAGAAAAGAAATCCTGCTACAGTTTTTCTCTCGCAATTTTAATCAACGATGTCATACAAGCTACGCCTGCTAAAATCCGTCTTTTCCACATAATGACTAAAAGTGCGCGAGCCCTGCTCTCCCTTGTATCTGGCCAGCCCATAATAGCGAGGCCTCTAAGGCAGCCTTCCCCAACCTGGCGCCCTCGCGTGGTGTCAGACTGCAAGACCCATCGCTCCCACCCATCACCGCCTCACATATACAGACATTGTTGCTATGAAGTCTTATTTCTAAGCTGTTACAGATACTGGCATACCCTAAATTCTCTCCAGGCATCGCTCTAGTACTGCTCTGCCCTCGCCAGGCTCTCTCCTTGCAAACCACAACTGCTCCATTCTCAGTCATGCTGTTGCCATTCCCTGCACTGCCACATGAGAACCCCAGATCTCTTTATCATTCACTGCCCTTGCTCCTGGTGCAATAGTGCATTAAAATTGAAACTAGGACATGGTGGAAGTAGTTAAGCCACATTAACTAATATGGTGCATAGGAAATGTGATCATACGTACTTGGCACTACTTCTAACCATTCTCTTAACCCCCAGCCTGTCACTTTATTGACTTTAAACTAATTTGGTTTCTGTCTTTTCGGCATATGTTGTATTAATTGCACTGTTCACATATGCACACCTCTTCTCCCTCTCCCATTCCTTAGCCTAGGAGAAACCCTGCTGCTGCAGGCCTGTGTTTTAGAGCCTTGCCAGGGAGTTATACATAATCCTGTTAATGAATCTGTCATGTTACCAGATTTGTGTTTGGAGTCAAGATGCAACCTGTGGCAAAGTGGCTGTCTGAGTGGGCTGCCTCTTACAATGTGGATGCTGTCTGGTGAGCCCTCTCCTAGCTTGATTAGTCCTGGTGTGCTCACCTGGCAGCACTGGGTGGGTAAGAGACACCATATATATTTCCTTCAGTTCCCCGGAGCAGTGCTATGGCACTGTGGGAAACTAAAATAACCCTTGGCCACTTGGTGCTGTGGGTAGACATATTTAAGGAGGGTCAGGGCAGGCATTATCAGTGGGCTGTGCTGTGGCTTCAGCAGCTACCAAGAATACAGCTGACATCAAGCCTGAATAGACAGACAATACCATCAGTAATATTAAACAGCAGGCTTGCAAGCTATTTGCACCTAAGACTGATCCTGGTGACAGGGATGCCAAAGAAAGCAGGAAGATTTCTCATTCTCCCATGTGTACTGCTGCATATAGGACCTAGCCACCTCCTCTCTCATTGTAGGGTGGACTCTGAAGTCAGAAGCTAGTTTCCATATAATCTTGACCCCTGGTAAGTTTCAACGAAGCAGTGAATGGAGGAGGATCTCTCCTTCCTCCATCTCTCCCACCTTCCAAGCTGATACCTAGAAAAGCTGGCCAGTTCTTAAATTTGGAGAGGAGAACTTATCCCTTCAAGAAGAGAACTCAGAACCCCCATTTTCACACAATTCTCTAACATTGACTGTATAGTTGATATTTAGAACATAAAATCACATTAGTGACAGATTTGGAACAGTACTAACGCTTCTTGCAATGAATGAAGTCAAGCTCCCCTTAAGACTCTTGGGATTGCATTTCCATCACAAATCATGCTTTATATTATAATATTAATTTAAACCTAAGATGATTTGGTTTCTAGGCAAGCTAGTGTACTTCGTGCTAAAAGACTGCATTTAGTACTCCATTTTGCGATCACAAACAGTCACATATTCCTGCTTCACCAGTTGAGAAGAAATTCTTCTGGGCCATTCTAGGGTGTCCCACCTCTTTATTTTATGCTGTTTATATTCATTTGCTGTGCTTCCTAGGTGTAGACCAGTTCAAGTGTCTCTTTCATGTTGGTGCGAGGATGCATACGGCGCTGCCGCAGCCGTCTAATGCTGCCATCCACGTCATAGCCTGTCTGCTTGTCATGAATGCATTCACGCAAATGACGCCGAGTGGCTTCTAGGTGCAGGATATTATCAGCTGTATCTTCTATGGCGCGATCTAACTCTGCAGTAGACTAGGGAGAGAAGCAAGAGGACAGGAGGTAATACACATGTTTGGGAGCCAGAGAAGGCATCCCTATCAGCTTCACATCCATAAAGTGGGCTTGCATCATATTGAGCTGGGCAGTTAGTTTGATTTAGGAAACTTTTAAGATACTTAGGGTTGTTTTATCAGGATTCCCATCACCTCTGAGCTTGGAGGCCGACAAGTATCCTGTGCAGAGCAGGAAGAGCACGGAAACAATCTTGATCTCTGCATTTCAGGTAGATAGGTGGTTTTTTTGCCCATTTAGCTAGGGCTCTGCAGAGGGGGAAGGAGGCTAGGGAGTGCTGGGGATAGCTCATATCCCCAATTCTCCAGTCCCCTCCCTGCCCACAGAACCACCCCTTTTCCTTCCTCTTTGAGGCCCCTTTTGTGAACTTGGAGAGGCAGCCTTCATATGGCCTACAACTCCCATGATCCCTCATTGGTTATGCTGGTTAGGTGTGATGGGTGTTATAGATCAAAACAAGCCACAAGTAGCCCACCCCTGTTCTAACAGCACTAGTTCTAAATACGTTGGTGCTGATGCCCAGGTTTGAAAACCTTGGGAAATAAGTTCTCAATAGGAGTACATCCCATCAGCAATGTTTCAAGCCTGCCAGTGGGACTTGCGTGGATAGGATTGGGCTTCAAGTATTCAAGAATGTAACTCTTTAGAAAATGTTTCAATTTCTTATAAGGGGCCAAGGTCAACTGCTGAAGAGACCAGGCAATCTGGCACTTGAGATTTTCCCAGTCCTGGTCTTCAAATGTGTAAGGTCCCAGGTTCAGTCCCTAATACCTTCAGTTAAAGACTCTCATGTAGCAAGGCTGGGAACGAGACTTTGCTTGAGACCTCAGAGAACTGCTGCCAGTCAGAGTTAATAACATTAGGCTAAATAGCCTAATCACTCACTATGGCAAGTGTCTGAGGCCATAATCTAGCTCAGTGGTAGAGGTCAGACTTCATATATGCAAGCTTCTAAATCCAGTCCTGGGTATCTCCAGTTAAAAATGGACCTCCGTTTAAAAGGCTGGGCAAGATCTGTCACTGAGACCTTAGAGAGCCATTGCCAGTCACAGGAGATCTCTTTGGGCTAGCTGGACTAAGGTGTAGTTCACTATAAGGGTCAGACAAAACCAGCGAATCTCCAAAATAATCCAGTAGAAAAAAGAGAACAATCCTGAGGATGTAGAAAAAGAAAGTTTCATTCTTTAAGAACATCTTGAGCCTTATTCTCTTGTTTGCATCATGGTTCACCATAAGGCAGCTTATGTCTTTTTAACTTCCACTACTCAGAGAAGGGGGCAGCCAATCAATATTCTTCCAGATTGCACTGTCACCAGTATCCCTGCTGAGCAGTGATCATGCCACACCTCATAAGTGGGGTACCATATCCCACCTGAAGGCCTGTCTGGGGTAATGTACCCCACCTGATTGTCCCTACTGCCCCTTTACCTGGTTGAGGATTGCAGGTTCAGGCAGCTGTGTTCCCACGTGTCTTTGGTACACCCGCACCAGTGGCCGGGTCAGCTTCTCTCGTGTCTCCAGGTACTTGCTACAGTCAGGGCCCTGTGGATATGACATGATTAGAACCAAAGATGAATTCTGAGAGTAGGGAGGAAAGAGGAGAACAGCTCTTCTCCTGTTAATCTCCAAGCAGCCAGGGCTGGAGGGGGCAGGTTGAAGGAAACGATACTAGTGCTGCCTCCCAGCAACAGCTGCTCACCAGGGTCATTCCCCGGGTGATGAACATTTCATGTTGGAAACGTTGGCAGCGGTGCAGGGTGCTGCGTGTCCCTCCCAGGGTCATGTCCAGCCGTTCCTGCCAGAGAGACGGAGAGAGAGAGAGAAAGGAATCACTGATAGTTGTGTGCTATCTTAAGTATTCAAGGCAGTGAGCCTGTGTGCACCAGTTGCTGGGGAACATGGGTGGGAGGGTGCTGTGCACTATGTCCTGTTTGTTCATCCCTGGCCAATGGCTGGTTGGCCACTGTGTGAACAGAGTGCTGGACTAGATGAACCCTTGGTCTGATCCAGCAGGGCTCTTCTTATGTTCTGGGCGGGCTGGAAGCCTGATTAGGACAAACATCTTGTATTTGCATATCACCCAAACTAAAATATAAATGCCCATTGATACCAATGGAAGCTTTGCTCTCATTGCAGACACCAGCTGTGCGGGGAGAGGGGTGGTTCTGATTTGGACCCAGGATGGGGACAAACAATGAGAGTCTCTTTCCCCATCCAGCTCATTCCCTTTCCCCTTCATCCCTGCTATATATTTTTTAAACAATTACACAAGAGCTAATGACGCGAATCATGCCTAGTTTGGCCCTGAGCTACTGGCCATTACAACATCTTGTGGCATTGGCTTCCATCAGTTAATTATAGGGGGAGCAGAGAAAGGTGCCCCTGGCTCTTCTCCCAGGAGAGGGTGAGAACCAGTGACTCTCTGCTCTGCAAGCAATACCAACCAAACCCATCTATCATGAATGCAGGTGGTGTGTGTGTGGTAATTGAATGTAAAAACCAGTTTCTATATTGCAGCAGCATAGAAAAATCAAAAGGGAGAAACAGTTTCATTTACTCTGGGAAACGCAAGCAGGAGATGATGTCCTAGCAATGCCCACACTGAGGCTGAACCTCGGCAGTAAAGACACATTTGGGGGCCAACCAGTGGTTCTGCGGATGCACGCAAGAATAACTTCACACAGAATGCAGCACATGTATCAGCTGGGATGTTACATCTTCCATTACCTTATGAGTGAGAGTCTCCTCCCTCTTGCCTTGCAGGCTGTTTTCGATGACGTTGTGGGCTGTATAACGAGTGTCCCGTGCCTCATCGATGGCCTTTTGCAATTGAACTATCACGTTCTTCGTAAGAAAGGTGAGGCGCCGGGCGTCTTCTAGAGCCGCTGCACACTCTGGAGGGCAGAAGTGGCAAAAGGGAAAGATGAGTTCTTCTCAGTTCTCGATTGTGAATGGCGTATGACATGCACACACGCACCCAGCTTCGGTCACTTTTCATTGCTAGGGGAGTATTCTCTGACATGTTGCCCGTTACTCTGTTCTAAGGAGAGATTCTACTGATTTGAGTCTAGCCAGTGTTTTTGCCATTGAACAACGCAATACAGAATTAACGGCTGGGGCGATTTAGACTTGACCATATTTTTGAAATGCCACAGATTTTTCCTTCCTGTTACGTCATTTTCCCGCCTCTGCTGGCGCCCAGACAGCCATTCAGGACCACAAGCAGTGCCCATAGCAATGGAAGGGCTGCTTCTCTGATTTGGCATCTTTATCATCATGAGGCCCTAAATCCACTTAGAATCATCGAATAGCAGAGCTGGAAGGGGCCTATAAGGCCATCGAGTCCAACCCCCTGTTCAATGCAGGAATCCACCCTAAAGCATCCCTGACAGATGGCTGTCCAGCTGCCTCTTGAAGGCCTCTAGTGTGGGAGAGCCCACAACCTCCCTGGTTAACTGGTTCCATTGTCGTACTGCTCTAACAGTCAGGAGGACTGGAAAAGCCTGGAATCTGAATTATGTAAGCAACTGCTAGGAGAGACCACCACTCTCACCAATGAGTCCAAAGTATCTTTTTTTGTATCTTTTGGATAGGTTTTGTTGTACTTGTAAGCATTTTCTGAAATGTGGGATATAAACAAGAAAGAAATATCCCCTTCCCTATTGTGTTTCATTTTGATTTTCCCTTTGTCTCTTATGTGTCCTTCTTTGCTCCAGTGTAGTGCTTTTCGCAAGTATGCAAGAACTTCTTCTTAAGATGCCTTCTCCTATCAGAGGTTAGCTATCATTACAGTTATTTTTGTTTTTGAATGCCACTGCTCTAAATAATTGTATAGACGTACAGCTATACCATTCCTTCAAGTTCTTTAACCATGTTGTTCATCTTCTGCCCCCTGATCTTTTCCCTTGTATATTTATTTATTTATTTATTTATTGCATTTCTATACCGCCCAATAGCCGAAGCTCTCTGGGCGGTTTACAAAATTAAGACAATTCAAAGTATATAACAACAGTATAAAACCATAATATAAAATACAGTATAAAAGCACAATAAGTTGGAGTATGGTGTATTTTTCTCCTCAGATAATATGACCAAGATATTGTAATGCAAACAACAGTGCAGGAATGAAAATGGACCAGAGACACAGAAAGGGATGTACAGCGCACTGGGGTGCTTCCTTGTGAGAAGATGCATTCAAGAGGAAGGACTCCAGCCTGCTGCTTGATGCATGAGCCTTGGGAACTTAATTGCAAGCAGTACTACTTGTGAGTATGCACGTTAGCTGGCTGTTTCAAGCAGTTAGCTTGGAGGGACCATAATCCTCTCAATAAGTTCCATCCGATGAGCGTTTTATTGCATTACTGGGCACTCACGGATTCCTCGGAGGTAGCTCACATGACGTCATCTGCCTCTCACTCGCCTTCCACCCCTTCTCGTCTTCCTTGCGCCGCAAGAAAAACCAGAAAAACTCCGAAATATTTTTAAACCGAAGTTGCTGCTCTCTCCCGTGTGTGGGAGAAGCAGTGTGTTCACTACGCCCTCGTGTACCTTGTTTACTTCCTGTTTGAAAACATGAAGTAACTGAGTGTCCACAGAGAAGCGACGGTAGCCAGCGGCTTTGGGTGACCATATGAAAAGGAGGACAGGTTTCCTGTATCTTTAACAGTTGAATTGAAAAGGGAATTTCAGCAGGTGTCATTTGTATATATGGGGAACTTGGTGAAATTTCCTCTTCGTCACAACAGTTAAAGCTGCAGGTGCCCTGCCCTCTTTTAAATCTGGTCACAGTATAGCTGCAGTATAGCTCCTGCAACTTTAACTTTGTGATGAAGAGGAAATTTCACCAGGTGTGACATGCATACAAATGACACCTGCTGAAATTCCCTTTTCTATGCAACTGGTAAAGATACAGGAGCCCTGACCTCCTTTTCATTTGGTCACCCTAAGCTAGTGTTTCTTCCAAGGTGTGATGGAGCTTAATGTCAGAACAGACATTCATTGCCTTGTGTCGGATGCTGCAGCAACCACAGCATTTTATATTCTATAGTAGGAGCCTTTCTTGGGTTCTTATGCATTTATGTTTCTTTTCTTACAAAAGTGAGGAAGGGCTCTTTTCCTTACCTGGTGTGAAGGGTCCAATGGGATCAGGTTGGGGTGTCTCATTTCGCTCTACCCAGGGAGATGAGGGCCGGCTCAGTCCGAGCCAGGAATCACGCCCAGCCCCTAGGAGAACCATGCGCAGTGGCTGTGGCATCAAGTCCATCACACGGCCACGTTCTCCGCACAGTGTGTCCAGGTTTTGTCTGCATGTCCCCAGCGCCTGTAACAAGTAGGGCAGTTGTGAGGAGGAAGACAAGAAACTTCACTTCCACCCTACACTTTCTCTCTCCAAGAAATATAAGACTTTGGTCTGTGTCATTCCACTTGGCTGCAGCAGAGGGAGAGGTGAGACAGCAAGGGCCGCTCTGCAGGCCCAGAACTGATCAGTGACCATTCTACCTAGTCATTATGTAGCTTCATCATGTAACAGTATGAAAAAGTATCTGCATTTGTTTATTTTCCTCCTCCCACCTAACTTCTTTTATGTACATTGATGGTGCTTTATAAATAAATAATAATAATATTTATGTATTACATTTCTATACCACCCAATAGCCGGAGCTCTCTGGGCGGTTCACAAAATGAAATGAATGGGAGTTCTGTAAATAACTCCGCATGGCAAAATATAAAATGTTAAAACAACGGCAATCTGTAACATTTCCCTAAACATTCCATGAGCTGGTTTTATGTTTTAACATGTATTCATTTGTATTTTATTTGCTTTGTAGGCCACTACAAGAAGAACCCTTGAGGTTAAAGAGCTTTTTGTTCTATCTCTCTTAGCTTGTAAGCCGTTATTATAAAATGTAAACAGCCCCTATGCTTTTAACGTCATTTATTCATTTATTTATTTATCGCATTTTTATACCACCCAATAGCTGAAGCTCCCTGGGGATTCACAAAACTTAAAACCATTCAAAGTATATAACAGTATAAAAACATGATATACAATACAATATAAAAGCACAACCAGGATAAAATCAGCAGCAGTGCAGAAATACAAATTTAAAACAGCAAAGTTAAAACTGAATTTATGAATCTATGAAGCCACTGGGTGAGATCGTCAGAGAGACTGGAGTCTAATGTCATCCAGCTTTATTTCTCTCTGTCATCTGAGTTAGGTGGTGAGGCTGGGCAGGTGCTGAACCAATGTTTGGATTTTGTTATGGTCTGAGTGAGAGCCAATAAACAGAAGTTGAATCCACTTGGGAGATTTAAAATCCACACTCCACATGGAGGATTTAAATCTTCTGAACTGGTTCTGTATGGTATGTATGTGTGTGGTTCTCATGTCCAAGAAATGGGTGTGCAACGTGTTCTAGACAGGGTTGCGCTCCCCCTGAAGAGCAGGTATGTAGTTTTGTCACTTGAGGTCCAGGTGGCTTCCGTGGTTTGGAGTGTGTTTTACCAGCTTTGGATATTTTGCCAGCTACAACCATTCCTAGAAAGGGATTATCTGGCTATGGTGGTCCATGTTCTGCCAACCCCCTGATTGGATTACTACAATTCATTCTACATGGGGCTGCCCATGAAGATGACCTAAAAGCTTCAGTTTGTGCAGAATGTGGCTGCCAGAATTTTAACTGGTGTAACCAGATGGATTTGCACTACACCTCTTCTGAAGGAGTTGCACTTGGCTGCTTCTTTGCTTTGGAGCTTGATACAAAGTGCTGGCGCTTGCCTTGAAGTCCTAGACAGCCTGGGACCCAAATACCTGAAGGTGTCTCTCCTTATATCAGCCTGCCTGTGGCTTGAGATATTCAGGGAGGCTCTTCTCCAAGTACTGTCATTTGGGAAAATATGTGGCAACTAAGAAGTGAGCCTTCTCTGTGGAAACCGCCGCCCGCCCCCCACCATTGTGGATTACTCTCTCCCATCGAGGTACGACTGGCAGTGAACTTGCAGTCTTTTTGGTGCCAGGCCAAAATTTCTTTATTTGCCCAGACATTTTAACTGGGGGCTATGTTGGTCAATCTGTTCTGTTGTTTTACATGTTTTATCGTAAGGATTTCATTTTATTTATTTATTTATTTATTTATTTATTTATTACATTTTTATACCGCCCAATAGCCGAAGCTCTCTGGGCGGTTCACAAAAATTAATTTTACTCTTATTGTGTATTTAACTTGTACTTAATTTGTTTAGCCGTACTTGTTGTATACCACCATGGTATCTGCAGGGAAGAAGCTGATCCGCTGATTTAAAATATTTTTAATAAATCATAAAATACATTGTATTCCGTTATTTCCTCCATGCAACTGCGTCCATGGGGACCCTCCGTGTGAAGGATATTAAAGCCCCTGAACTGTCATGTACGTGATGTTTGTTTATGGAATTAAGGTGAAAAATGCTTCTACCACAATTTGAGTGATGTCCTCTTAGGACAAAGGGGATAGTTTCCAATTCTGCCCCATCGCTAGCACTAATGATGTTGCGCTAGCATAAACTAATGCTTGTGCAACATAAGTAGCATTTGCTAGTGCAATGGGAAAGAGCAGTGATTTGCTGTCAAATTTCGGTGGCAAATCAGTGCAAGCGATTTTCAAGTATGATTTATGCTAGCGTTAACATCCTTAGTGCTAGTGCTGGCATACGATTAGATACTACCCAGGAAGTCCACCAGCATCAACCAGAGCATCATGGGAGTTATCTCCTGACAAAAGATTGTGGAGGAGTCGCACCACCTTCTGATTCATCTACAGTTTATACAGTAGCAGCTCTATGCTCAAGAGTTTTATGGAACTCAAAAGAGACATGGCAATTCCTTGCTATAAGCTTACAGTGTAAGAGTCCATTTGACCAATCACTGAGTTTTGCGATTCCTCTGCGTGGTACCTAGTAAATCAGACTAAGATCTGGACATGCCGTCTCCCCAGACAGTAATCCAGTGAGTTAAAAATATTGTTTCCCATTTGTGTGATGGTTGAGCAACTAGCTATGGGTTGGAGCTCCACAACCGTGATCCATGCAAATCTCCAGCAGGGTGATCAGAGGATTATTATTATTATTATTATTATTATTATTATTATTATTATTATTTATTTATATAGCACCATCAATGTACATGGTGCTGTACAGAGTAAAACAGTAAATAGCAATACCCTGCCGCATAGGCTTACAATCTAATAAAATCATAGTAAAACAATAAGGAGGGGAAGAGAATGCAAACAGGTGCAGGGAAGGGTAAGCAGGCACAGGGTAGGGAAAAACTAACAGTAGAAAGTAACAGTAGAAGTCTGCACAACATCAAGTTTGGGATCACCTCCCAAGATATTATGACATCCCCTCTTTGCAATGTAGTGAAACTCTTACTGCAGCTTAAGAAAATGTCTTTTATTTCCTCTGCCTTCCATTTAGCACATACAAAAAAGGGCTTTTGGGTATAATAAGTACCAATCCAAAGCCTCCTCTATTCTGATTTCTTTTTTTTATGTGGCAATGTCCACCTGGTCTGCTCCCATTGCGAGACATGGCTTCAGTCTCTGCCTTGTTTCCTACCTTGAGATGATCTTCTGACATTGCCATCATCCCCTCCAGCTTTGCTTTCTGTTTCCTGAACTCCTGCTTCTCCCATTTCATCAATATATCAACCTTGTCGGATATCTACACAACAGGGAAAGAAGCAAATGTTGGGTGACTATGGAGTGAAGTCAACATCAAATTGGACTGTATAGGATTAGAGTGGGCAACTTGTCCTCCAGATGGTTTGTCCTACAACTCCCATCAGCCCTCATCATTGGTTATGCTGGTTGAGGCTGATGGAAGTTGTAGGCCAAAACATCTGGAGGGCCACAAATTGCCCACCCATGGATTAAGAGAAATAAGAGAGCATGGACTTTTCTGATTTACACAGGAATCCTCATGGAAGGCACAGCCAGCTGGCAGCTTCTGGTATGGCATTGTAGTTCTCAGCCAGAAGTGCCAACCAACTATCCCTATGGAAATGGTTACAGTGGAAGCCACAGATTTAGTTGTATCAACTGGAAATCCATCAATCTCGCATGGTATGGAGAATGCGGATAGGGAGATATTTTTCTCCCTCTCTCAAAATGCTAGAACCCGGGGTCATTGCATGAAGCTGATTGGTGGGAGACCCAGGACAAATAAGAGGAAGTACTTCTTCACACAGCACCTTGTTAAATTATGGAACTCACTACCACAAGATGTAGAGATGGCCACCAGGTTGGATGGCTTTAAAAGGGAGTTGGATAAATTCCTGGAGGCGAAGGCTATCAATGGCTAATAGCCCTGATGGTTGTGTGCTATCTCCAGTATTTGAGGCAGTAAGCCTGTGTGCACCAGTTGCTGGGGAACATGGGTGGGAGGGTGCTGTTGCACCATGTCCTACTTTGTTGGTCCCTGGCCGACAGCTGGTTGGCCACTGTGTGAACAGAGTGCTGGACTAAATGGACCCTTGGTCTGATCCAGCAGGGCTCTTCTTATGTTCTTATGGATGTTATCATCCATCAGCTGTTTCGCAAATGGTCATCATTGTTAAGGTAATTATCACTGTCTGTACTCTCTGCATTTCAATTCCCTGTAACCTTGCTGTTTACAATCAGACACATACCAAGTCAGAATGTGCATGTAAGCCTACCAACTGAGGATAATATAAATGCATGGCTTCTGCTCTGGAACAGAACAGAAAACAAAGGGCTGTAGCACTGTGGTCGAGCTTATGCTTTCCATACAAAAGGTCCTAGGTTCAATCCCTGATGTCTCCAGGTAGAACTTGAAAAATTCCTGCCTGAGGCCCTGGAGAACTGCTGCCAATATTGGATGAGATGGAGCAATAGTCTGACTTGGTATAAGGCCATGGCATCATCAACACACCTTCCTTTCTTCTACCTTCAGAGTTGTTTTGCAAATGATGATGGTTCATATATTAGCATGGTAAATTACAAAACCAGGATCCTACTGTGGGTGAAGAACATGCTGTGACCTGTATTTAAATCCTATTATTATCTCAATGCTTTTTCTTATTTACATATGTGGTCAACTTACTATTCTAAAAAAATGGGATGTATCCTACCAAGGGGCTGTCTATACATCTTCAAAGCCCCATGGTGGCTGCAAATCGGCACTGCTTCAGTTATACAACGCAGCCACCGCAGGGATTTTCCCTGAAGCTGTGGTGTTAAAAAGTTGGTAAGTTCTCCAAGCTTTTGTCTCTTCTGCCGTGGGACCTCTCTCCAGGGTTGATCTGGGTGGGGGGGAGCGTTCTAGGGCAGATGGCAACCCTGATTGGTCACCGGATGCCAGGAAGAGATTGGGGGTCAGGCTGCAGTACCTGGAAACATTTCACTCCCTGCTAGGATGGGGATTTCCTTCCCCCACACTGTAACAGCAGTAACGTGGGGTTTCAGCAAGAAGGAGCGGTAAAGCAGTGCCATGAGGACAGGGCCTTAGACTAGACTTCTCAAAATTAATGGGACTTAAGTAAAATCTGGACAGGGATAACCTAGCTTCAGTTGTCCATACTCTGGTAACCTCCAAATTAGATTACTGCAATACCCTCTACATGGGGCAGCCTTGAAGATGGTTCAGAAGCTGCAGCTTGTGCAAAATGCAGCGGCCAGATTGATAACTGGAACAAGGAGCTTCGAACATATAACATCGATTCTGGCCCGCTTGCGTTGGCTGCCTATACGTTTCCGAGCCCAATTCAAGGTGCTGGTTTTAACCTATAAAGCTCTACATGGCTTGGGACCAAGATGGAACGCCTCTCCCGACATGAACCTACCCGTACACTGCACTCAACATCTAAGGTCCTCCTCCGAGTGCCTACTCCAAGGGAAGCTCGGAGGATGGCAACAAGGGAGAGGGCCTTTTAGGTGGTGGCCCCCCGACTGTGGATTGATCTCCCCGATGAAGCTCGCCTGGTGCCAACATTGTTATCTTTTCGGCGCCAGGTCAAGACTTTTCTCCCAGGCATTTTTGTTGAGTCCTGGACTGGACTCTGATTTTCCTTTTCCATTTTTCTGGACTGATCTGCAAATCCTGGATAAAGTGTGGAGTTAGCAAAAGACAATCACTGAAAGGTCAACTTTGCAGATGGGCTTGATTGAATAATTGGACTATGACATAGTGTTAATTTTTCTATTAGTGCCAATTATGTACTGCATCATTTGTACTGTAAAGTGTATATAAAGAGTGTTTGGAATCACTGTAACCAGATTAAATTATCACTCTTGTTGCTGTGAAGACTGTTGTAAGCTGTATATCTTGTGACCATGTGTGAGTATTGAATTGTACATTGTCTTGCCATAACTAATTATATTGTGCCAGTAAAGTATTTATTTTTGTACACTACAAACAAAAATCTCTGCCTTATATTTTTGAGTCTTTGCTGTATTCATAGTTAAGGGCCGCTGTATACTCTGCTATCACTGGGAGTCTGTGTTTTACAGCACGCTTAAGTTCAGTGATTACCCCGACAGGTTATGGGCCCAGTATCCCAGACTGGACATAACTCTAACTCTTAACAGAGAAACAGTAGGACTGGATAAGGAGAGTAAAACCGTGCATTGACAAAGTGCCCTGGAGCGTTACTTTTTGAAAGAACGTTTGGGATTTAGACAAAGGAAAAGGCTACTTCGAATAGTCTATTGTCTTGCAAAGAGTCACACGGAATCTGGCAAAAGTTGTTTTTGAATTTGAAAAGGGTTTCTGAGGATTCTAAGCTAGTCAGTCCCTAAAAGGAAATTCAAACATCTGTAAAAGAGTTGAAAAACCAACTAAGTTGAAGTTATGGCAATTCAATTGGGAAGCAATGTATCAATGGAACTACTCACTGATGTAAATTATCTTACATGGTCTTTTAAGATTGAAATGAGCTTAAGAAACCAAGGGCTTTGGGAAGTGGTAGTTAATCCTCCCGATGAAGGCTTAAACACAGCGGAACTGAGAGAGTGGGCTCGACTTTCAGAGCGGGCAAAAGCTCATATAATTCTTTGTATGAGGAATGGTCAGCTATTCTATGTAAATAGAGAGGATGCTGTTCATGAAATCTGGACTAAATTGCGCCAGGTATATGTAAGGGAGACAGCAGGTTCTTGAATCAGCCTAACACGCAGGATGTACAGGACTTTGTTAAAAGAAAATGGCGATGTTGGAAAACATTTGCAAGAGCTGTGGGAATGTTTTCAAAGTTTAGCATTGGCCGGTTTTCCTATCTCAGAAGAGATGAAAGTGTACATTGTTTTGTCCAGTTTGCCACCGTCTTGGGACGTGTTGGTAACAACCTTAGAAGGTATGCAAATTAACGAACTAACCCTTAATTATGGCTGTGGAAAGTTGATTGAACAACAACAGAAGATACGCATAAGAGCTGAAGCTGCGAGCTCAAGCGGCAAGGCAGACTCATTAATGCAATGGTCTGGGAACGAAGGGGTTAAGACTGTGACTGTGAAAAGAGAGGAAACTGAATCTGCATATTCAACCTCTAAAAAGCCCAAGCCGCAAAAGTTAATTACTTGCTGGCGTTGCGGTTTGAAAGGACATACCAGGAAGGATTGTAAAGTTAAGATACAATCTGAGCAAGTTAAAGAACCACAGTGGAAAAGAGCTTCTTACCAGAAGAAGTCGGTTCAGCTGGTTACAGCCGGTGTGGCTCATAGATTCGGCTTGCAGTGCTGTGATATCTACAGAAGGGACAACTTCCTAGACTTCCGAGTATCTTCAAAGAAAAGTATAGCTCTGGCTGACGGCTCATGTTTAGACACAAGCGGAGAAGGGACTTGTCAAATTGAAATTTTGAATGAAAGCTTTGCTAATGCTCTTTATGTCCCCAATTTGAGTTATTCTCTTTTAGGAGTCTCTAGCCTAATAGAGAAAGGTTTCTCTGTATCTTTTGAGAAGGGGAAGTGCTTTATTTCTAAGCACGGAGAGCTGAAGGGGATGGCTAGTCTGAGAAATGGCTTATTTTTTCTGGACGGAAGCCAAACAGAGGAAGAAGGAATTTCTTCAGGTTGTATGACTAATTTACCACCTCATGAAAGTTGTATTCACTTGTATTACCGGAGATTGGGACATGTTAATTTTAAGTCTCTTAGTAAAACTCTCAGTTTATCTGGAGGAGTGAAAGTGAAGAGCTGCCAGAAGTACCTGGACTGTGCTGTTTGCAAGATTGCAAAATCTCGTGTTGCCAATATTCCTAAAGTGAGAGACTGGAGACATGATGAAATTCTTGGAATAATTCATATGGATCTCACTGGGCCTTTTCCAGAAAGTTATGGGAAGGCTAAATATGCCCTGGTCATGCTAGATGACAAAATGCATTACTCATGGATTTATTTGTTGAAACAAAAATCTCAGGTTTTAGACACGGTGAAGGAATGGGTTAAAAAGGTGGAGAGGTCTTTGCAAAAGCAAATACAAACCTTTTTCACGGACCGTGGAGGCGAGTTTAAAAGCCGGCAGTTTGATGAATTTTGCAGGAAGTCTGGAATTTCTCATAAATTTTCAGATGCAAAGTCACCATGGCAGAACGGAAGCGCAGAACGGAGGATCAGGGTCTTAAAATCTAAGATGGAATGCCTCATGAAGGATGCATGGCAGAACCCCAACTTTGGGGAGAAGCGTTTGTTGCTGCAAATTATCTGTGCAACTGGACTTGGACTTCATCAATTAATAATATTCCTTTCTCCTTAATTTTTGGAAAAACTCCTAGTTTGTAGCATATCAGAATCTGGGGATCTTTTGCCACGGTTAATGTTCCTTTAGCTCAAAGGAAACAGTTAAGTCCAAAGGGGATTAAATTGAGATTCATTGGGTATAAAAATGGGAGTTGGAGATTTTTGCTGAAAGGAGGAAGAGTTTTTGTTACCAAATCTGCCGTTTTTGCAGAACAAAGTTGGGAATCTGTCCACGATAACCCTGGAATTTTGTTGGATTTGAGTAGCAGAGAAGCGTCTGCTGAAGCGGAGCAAGAAAACAAGCAAGCAGAACAGAGAGAGGAGGGAGAAATCCCCCGCAGGTCTCAAAGAGGTAACAAAGGCATACCTCCCGATAGGTTTCAAGCTTGTAATGTGAGCTTTGAGCCTAATTCATATGCAGAAGTTAGAAGCTTAGGTTCTTTTGAAAGAAAACAATGGGAGTGTGCCATGGAAAGCGAGTTACAGAGTCTGAAGGAGAACGAAGTTTTTGAAGAAGTTGTTTTGCCTCCAATGCAGAAGTCTTTGACTTACCGGTGGGTCTTTAAGCGCAAGCAACTTGAAAACGAGGTTTCTAAGGAAAAGGCTCATCTCGTCGTTAAGTGATTTAGTCAGGAAGGGAGGGACTTTAACGTCAATTTTCTCTACTGAAAAATCAGAAACTTTACGCTTTGTGCCTATTCTATACAGTAAAAGAAAACCAGCCTGGAATGCCCTGAAAAGAGTCTTAAGGTACCTCAAGGGCACCTTGGAGCACGGGTTAAATTTATCTGCCGAGTCAGATGGGAATTCATTGTGCTATGTTGATTCAAATTGGGCTGGCTGTACTGAAAAATAGAAAATCCACGTTTGGATATATGTTGATGTTTGGAAGTGCACCAAAATCATGGAAATCCAAGAAGCAAGAGTTTGTGGCATATTTCTGCAAGGCTAAGTATTGTGCTGGTGAGTGGTAAAGTTACTTGACTGATCCAGTAAATAAAGGACTTTAGGGTCCCGGTGGAGAAGCCAGTGACTGTTAAAGTTCAAGCACATAGTTATTAAATTCCAAAATGTGAAAGAACACATAGGCAGTAAAACATTGAAGTTAGCTTACTGTGGATCCCAGGACAATTTGGCTGACATCCTTACAAAACCGTTAGGAGCCATCAAGCACTGGGAGATTTGTGAAACGTTAGGTTTCAGGCAGGGCTGAAATGTAATTGATTGTACAAATGTTGTTGTTGTTTTGAAATATTGCAAAGTAAAATGAAGGGGTGTTGAGTCCTGGACTGGACTCTGATTTTCCTTTTCCATATTTCTGGACTGATCTGCAAATCCTGGATAAAGTATGGAGTTAGCAAAAGACAATCATTGAAAGGTCAACTTTGCAGATGGGCTTGATTGAATAATTGGACTATGACATAGTGTTAATTTTTCTATTAGTGCCAATTATGTATTGCATCATTTGTACTGTAAAGTGTATATAAAGAGTGTTTGGAATCACTGTAACCAGATTAAATGATCACGCTTGTTGCTGTGAAGACTGTTGTAAGCTGTATATCTCGTGACCACGTGTGAGTATTGAATTGTACATTGTCTTGCCATAATTTATTGTGCCAGTAAAGTATTTATTTTTGTACACTACAAACAAAAATCTCTGCCTTATATTTTTGAGTCTTTGCTGTATTCATAGTTAAGGGCCGCTGTATACTCTGCTATCACTGGGAGTCTGTGTTTTACAGCACGCTTAAGTTCAGTGATTACCCCGACAGGTTATGGGCCCAGTATCCCAGACTGGACATAACTCTAACTCATAACAGAGAAACAGTAGGACTGGATAAGGAGAGTAAAACCGTGCATTGACGAAGTGCCCTGGAACGTTACTTTTTGAAAGAACGTTTGGGATTTAGACAAAGGAAAAGGCTACTTCGAATAGTCTATTGTCTTGCAAAGAGTCACACGGAATCTGGCAAAAGTTGTTTTTGAATTTGAAAAGGGTTTCTGAGGATTCTAAGCCAGTCAGTCCCTAAAAGGAAATTCAAACATCTGTAAAAGGGTTGAAAAACCAACTAAGTTGAAGTTATGGCAATTCAGTGATTACCCCTACAATTTTAACAGCATTTTAACAATATTTAACAAAGTTAAGTTTGTTTTTAATGGACCCCAGAACTGTTGTTTTTAAATGGATACTGTTGTTTTTATACTGTTGTTTTTATGTTTCTGATGTTTTTTTAAATTCTGTATACTTTTTAATGTTTACCATTTTTAACTATTGTAAACCACCCAGAGAGCTTCAGCTATGGGGCGGTATATAAATGTAATAAATAAATAAATAAATAAATAAAATAAACTACCATTGGGTACAGCCCATTTGGCACAACCCAATGTGGCATCTACACAATTGAGATATTGCTTCCTGTACTTCCAGGGCATTTTACATAAGTACACAGGTGACTAGACAGAGGAGTATAGGACATACCGTATAAGAGTGTTATAACATTATGCATGGTGTAGAGAAAGTGGATAGAGGGTTTTTTCCTCTCCCTCTCATAATATGAAGCAGGACATTCAAGACAGGCAAAAGGAAGCCTGTCTTTACACAATGCATAATTATCTTACACAATTCACTACCAAAGCATCTGATGATGACAGTGACTGGTTTAGGTGGCTTTTCAACAGAATTTGACCAATTCATGAAGGTAGCCTATTGGATGATCGGGGCAGTAACCGCGTGTTTACCAGACATAGAGAACAGGCAACAGGAAAAACCATGTTCGTGATTTTTCTAGAGATATTTGGAGGTCTATGGTTGGAAACAGAACGTTGGACTAAGTGGATCAAGGTAATTCATATGTACTTAGTTATGCCATATCAGAAGCACAAGAAATTCCTGAATAGACACAATCTGGTGTGTGCTGCTTTCCTCATCATGTGCATAGGAATGAAAGGTAAAAAATACTGACCCATGCTTAGCAGGTAAGGGGCAGATGGGTTCAGTGGGTCTGTGCATGGGCAGATGGGTTCAACCGGTCTGTGCGGATGTCTCACCTTCTCCGGTTCTGGCCGGTGCTCCCGGATGACTTGACTCTGCTTGTTGGTCACGAGGCCCTGGCGGATTTTCTCCAGCGTGGCATTGAGCAGATCTCTCATCCGTACCATCCCCTTGAACTGCTCATTAATTTCGCTGAGGGCTTGGCGCAGACGGCTCACCACCAGGCGTGTATCCCTGATGTACTGGGTCACGAACTCATTGTGCTTGGTGTTGCTGTAGTCTCGGAAACACGGCAAGGCCAGCTTGCAGACCCAAGGGGGAGGCTTGATTTTGCTCTTCCACAGGGTTACCCCTGGCCCCTCAGGGGGCTTCCTCTTCACCTCTCCAGTTGCCAGGACATCCATCTTGAACTTCCAGGAGTCGGTCCTCAACTTGCGCTCATAGGGTGTCTCCTCAGGCTGGCCCGGAGGTAGCGCTGGACACCACAGATCAAGCGCCTCCTTCCCGCAGCGCTTCGTCAGCTTTGTGGTCTCTTGCACCGTCATGTGGGTGTCCTTGTGCCATTTCTCGGCACCTACCTGCCCTGTCAGCAAGTGGGCAGGTGGAGGTCCCATGGCTGGGATTGAGCTGCCAGGGGAGAGGAGTCAATAGCACACTGCAGTCCTGCTGTAACGTAACAAGACAGGATTCTACCACAAGTACAGCAAGCAGAAAGAGCAGGCTACCAAGTAGGGAAGCCCAACCTAAGACATGCAGTGCGAGGAGACGAGGACCCTGATCAAGGGCATCACGGTCTGAGATGGGAGGGAGGGAAACCAGTGTGTAGGCATGCCGAAATGGATCCTCCTTTTGCCTGCTAAAATGCAGGGCCTGCTATGGCTCAAGTATCAGCACAAGTTGAACACACAGCCTTGTCTAACCCCACATGATGCAGCAATCTCTTTTGTGTAGTGACCTGATGGGCTGCACCGAGCCTGAGCAGTGGTGTTATGGTAAAGGGATTGAATCAAAAACAGGATCCTCTTATCCATAGAAAGCTGTTCCAATTTGTTCCACAGACGCGAGCGCGATATAGAATCAAAAGTCGATTTTAAATCAATAAAGGCTGCAAAAACTTTGCTGCCTTTAGGGGCAGAATATCTGTGGGCCAGGTGAGTCAAGACCAAACAGTGGTCAAGGGTTGAGCAGCCGGGTTTAAAACCAATCTGCTCAACACCCAGTATGTCATGCTCAATGGTCCATGCCTTTAGTTTGAGGCCTAAATATCTGGCATAGATCTTCCCCACTATCGATAACAAACTAATAGGGCGGTAATTAGATGGATCATCTTTGCGGCCTTTTTTATATATTGGAATTATAAAAGCTTTCAGCCAAACGGCAGGAATAATGCCTGATTGGTTAATTAAAGAGAATAAAGAGGCCAACAAGGGGGCACACCAGCTGATGTTACTTTGAATCAGCTCTGATGGTATACCATCAGGGCCGGGAGCCTTACCAGGTTTAAGCTGATGGATTAAGTCTTCCACAGTGGCAGAATCAACCGGGGGCCATTTCTTTTAGATCTTCTATGATCGCCTGACTTTTAATAGTTAATGGTATGTTCAGTTTGCTTGTATGTAAAATTTTATTTGCTGGAATGGTCTATTGACCGCAATAAACTGTTGAAGTTGAACACCCAACTCCTGCTCAATCACACACCCTAACTCAAGTTGAAAGGAGCTTAACAAATTTAAAATTTTATCATTCCCCAAACCTCAACATGTGCAATTGCTAATTTGGAATTCACACAGCACATAGTTAAACTCTGCAACTTGTAAGCACAAGATGAAGTGATGGCCACCAATTTGGGTGGCTTTAAAAGGGGGTTAAACAAATTCCTGGAGGAGAAGGTTATCAACGGCTACTAGTCCTGATGGCTATGTGTTACCTCCAGTATCAGAGGCAGTGTGGCTATGTACATCAGTTGCTGGGGAGTATGAGCAGGAGGGTGCTATTGCACTCGTGTCCTGCTTGTGGGTTCCTGGTCAACAGCTAGGAACAGAATGTGGGACTATATCTACCCTTGGCCTGATCCAGCAGGGCTCTTCTTATGTTCTGGGGTGGGGGGTTGTTATCATTCTTATTCTAAGCATGTGTGTGGCAATATTCACTTTTCAGGTGGGTTGGTGGATAACATATTATCCTTTTCTACAACAAAATGGTGATTACTTTTGATTAAGGATGCAATCCTATGCATACTTAGAAAAAAATCCTACCAGCATTCCCCAGCCAGCCTTTTTTTCTGTCTAAACATGCATAGGCTTGCACTCTAAATGAGTTTAACATCAGGGCAGCAGAAGTCAACTCCATTTTATTCCTTTGGCACATTCGTATTATAATTTAAATGCATTTAAAATGCAAAACTGCACATGCTCGGAGGATTTATCCTCTTTTGGCCTCATTTTGGGTAATGCTTTTCTTCTTTTTTGGCAGTGTGTATATGGCCACCCTAGCAGGTGTACCTGTAACCCACAACAACGCAATTGCATTTGACATAAATTATTCTTAAAGTACATTGTACCAGTAATAGGCTGCATTCAGGCAGACATAATTTCAGCAGCGAACCTGCTTTGGAAGTGTGTCCAAAGCAGTGCAGCCCATATGCTACCTTCTCTTCTTGATCTACTTAGAGAGAAACTTTTTTCTGGGTTTGAGCAGAAGCCAGATTTGCACAGCACCGATTGCGCAGTAACTATTAATTCACTCACAAAGCAACCTTCCAGTGCTGCGCACAACTGTGGAGCAGGGAGGTAACTTTGTGATTGACACAACCGAGATCTGTTCAAGGACTGCCTGTTTAGTATTGCGCACATTATTGCTCCGTTTGGTTGCACCCTGTGCCTATTAAAAAGCCACCTCCCTCACCTTAAAGCAGTTTTCAATTCAAAACAGGAAAAGAAACAGGAAAAACCTGTAAACTCCCCCTGCTCCATCAAATAAATAAAAACTTAAAGAGCTAACTATGCAAGGGGGGGGGGAACCCCAAAGAAAGCAGCAGTTTTCTTTTGACATGCATGTGTGTGGTGGTGGGAATTTGATCTTGAGGCCATTTGTTCAACAGTGAAGGGTGGGAGATACAGAACTCGCGCTGCAGTAACCCCCCTCCCCAGAGAAATATCTGTACAAAGCCCTGTTTTCAGTACCAATATTATAAAAGGGTGGATCTGAATGTATATCCCTTTACTGTATACGCAGAGCCAGTATAGTGTAGCAGTTAGAGGATCAGAGGTGGGCCCAAGAGACCTGAGTTCAAAATTTCACTCAGCCGGGAAGCTCACTGGGCAACTCTGGGCCAGGCAGCCATGATCTGTGAGCCTAACCAACAACCTACGTCATTGTGAGGATAAAATGAGGATGGAAGAAGAGGAGAGAATGTGATATGCTGTCCTGAACATCTTGGGAAGAGGATGGAACAGCAATGTAAATCGTCATCATTGTTTCATCGTGATGACAATGACGTTTTATTATACTATTGTATTTTATGGTTTTAAGCTTCGTCTTGTAAACTGCTGAGAATTTCAGCTAATGGACGGTATAAACATGTAAATAAATACGACGGAGCTTGTGGGACTACAGAGTAAACGGAGCCCAGTGGACTAGGCCCTCTGGGTTGGGTGTGTATGTGAGACTTGGGAGGGGGATTATTTCTGTATTATTGCAACTGGTTTTAAGCTGCCTGGAGGTATAAATCTTCAAAATAAACCAATCATATTCCACGAACGACAGCATACTGTATATTGCAGACCTCCTAGGCAAGAACACACAAATGGCCTCGCTGGATCAACCCCCAAAGTCAAATCTACTCCACCCTTTCCTCCAAGCCTCATTGTTGGTGGAGCCCAGTCTTATCTGTCTTATCTGTGGCCAGGGAGTACCCAAATAAGAAAGGGGTGAATGAGCACAATACCAAGTGTAGGTGATGGAAGAGCCTCCCATCCATCCACACACACCCATCCCAAAATGGGAGCATTGAGAAAGATCAAACACAGCACCTCTCCTTCTGACTTGGAAGAGGTCAATAGGGTCAGAGTTTGGGGAGCAGGGAACACTGAAGGTGGATGGAAGGGTCAGATGAGATGGGCCCTACTCAAGCCATGTTTACCTGGGTCCAATAAGGCGGAGTTCTGTAGGGCAAAGTTAAGGGCACAGGCCTCGGGTCCAGGCTTGAGGGGAGGGTATGCAAGGCATGTGTGTTGCCTCACCAACAGATTGTGAATTCCTCCTCCAAACAGGATCTCTCTGGCATAGGCCAAGCCGTCCCTGTCGCTTCAGCGGTGCTGGTTGCCACAGCAACAGGTGTTCACCTCACAATGCTGCCTTCCTCAGATATGGTTTATACGGCAAAGGGAGCAGCAGAAGCCTGATTAGGAGCACAGCTGCCAGCCAGGCAGCCTCCCCACGGCGAGCCGACAAAATGTGGGGCGTTTTGTTTTGTATGCAAGAAACAGAGAAACAAAGAAATGGGAAACTCCTCCCATTTATTTCTTTATTATTTGTTTGATGACATTTAATATCCTGTTTGTTCTTGAACAAGCATTGAGAAAGGGGCAACATTCCATACTGAACCTGCTCCCACCCACCCCCGTCTTGATGGCAGAGCTTTGGTGCCTGGCTCCCACGCTTACGTTCCTGCCCGACATCTGCATGGGACGGAACGCAAGTGTGAACTTTCCCCTGGGCATTGAAGGGGAAAGGAATGAGGCAGCCAGGAGGACGAAGAGAGGGAAGCCGGGCCCCTGAACCACCTCTCCCTCCCTCTGACCTCCATCTGACTGCCCATCCCCCCTATTTTATTATCTGTATCTGCGCAGCTGAGCAGATACAGATAATAATAAAAAGGGGGGGAGGAACGGGCCCCGTTCCTCTACTGTCCCATTTTTTTATTATTATTTTCCAAGGGACACAGGGCTCTCCTAAGCTCCTGAGGTCTGCCCCTTCCCTGTCCAGCCCATGGCGACCAATCAGGGAGCGACATGGGCTGTGACAAGCCTCCGCTGCCTAAAAAGATGGGGTAAGTACCCAACTTTTTTTCAGCAGAGTTTCTGAGGTTTGCCCCCGGATGGCTTCTCAATTGCGGCTGCATCATGTAGATGACATGCCGCTACTGTGAATCCACCCCAGGGCAAACCCTTCATGTAGACCAGCCCCTGCAGTGTATGTTGGGAGAGAACTGAAAGTGGAGTTTGGGAAGTGGAGTTTGTCCCACACCTGAAAAACCTGTACTGTAGGGGAGGTACTGTGGCGTTACACCCCACAAGTCAATTCCCAAAGGTATGCCTGCAGTTTGTAAGTCTGTGGTTTTTAGAATGTTGGCCTGAGTGGGCGGAGTTAGAATGTCTTGGGAGGGGGGAGGAGTGATATATAAGGAAATGACTGAGGGGATTGAGAGTTCTGTTCTGTTCTGTTCTTTCCAGGGAGACTTGTTAGGGACTCTTAGAGTCTGTAGTTCTCTCTGTATTTATGGTACTTAACTTCTGGGAAATTTGAGAGTCAGTGTAGTGAGTGGTGTCTTTAGAGTGTGGTGTGCACGTAGTGGAAGTATATAATTCAATACTGATAATAAAGAAAGTTCAAGAGTGATTGTGTGAGTGAAAGGAAAGCGCGAATGTGAGGGTGACAGGATTGTATGGATGGTTTCAAAACGGTTTTTAAATGTTGTTATTTGAAACAAAGCTTATGAACTTCTAAAAATAAATTTTGATTGTTTATTTTAAAAACTACCACGAAAATCCCACGTGTCTGTTTGGCATTTATCATCTTAAGTTTACACATTCAGCACCCACTCGGACAATAATTCACCTCAACAGATATAACTCACAGCGCATTATTATATAAATATTAAAATCCATTCTCCATTTTTAACCCCTTTCTCCACATAGTTTGGAGGAAGGTGGTTTTTATCCCTTGCCTCAGGCGTATCAAGCGGTGGTGCTTGGCTTGAGCAAAGAGTAGCCTCGGCCGGGTCTGGTGTTCAGAGCCTGTGTCGCCCCATAAGAAGTGGTGGCAGACGTGAGGTCTAGTGTTCAGGGCCTGTGTCGTGGCAGGTACATCTGTCGCACTTGGGTCGAAAACTTCTTCCACATTTCCTGCGCTTACATTAGTTCTGAGGTGGCTGAGGAGTGTGTGTGCGAGTGTCTTGTCTTTCATGGTACAGTCATCTCTCCAGCAGCCTCCCTGGCTCCCCACACTTCAGTTAAAGTCCAGGGGAAGATGTCACGAATAAGTCCTGCCCCTCGGGGTATTTTCAGATCAGGAAGTGCAGGCAGCCGGGGAGGCTGCAGAGTGATGGAGAGAGATAATATAGAAAGAAAAGAAAATACACACCGAATCCCCGACCACCTCACAATGGTAAAGTAAACTCATACACACCACGAAAAGAAATTCTATTGTGCCCTGAGAATGAGGCAGAAAAAGGGAAACCACTTTCATGCTGGAAGAAAACTTCTGGGAAATCGGAGGACAGATTTTGGCATAGTACTCACTCCACCTCTTCCCTGGAGCTGGACACAACACTTCATCCTCACACCTCCTACCGGGCTGGCGGAGAAGGAGTGGTATTATAAGCAGTGGTGTAACAGCAATTTTTGAAGAACAGGCACTCATCATATTGTGAACCCCTGAGAGTTTTACTAAACTCAGCAGTAGATAAACAAAATTACATAAATCATGACAACTCCCATGGCCGTGCCTCCAAGGAAAGTCCCAAAACCGTAAGCAGTTGAGTTGATCCGTATCAACAAACTAGTTGTAGCAGTTTTCATCACCACCAGAAGCAGGTCTGTTGTAAAGCTAATGGGTCGCCCATTTAAGACCTGGCCACCCAAAATACTAGGACATACAAGAGATAGATTACAACAATATACTTTTACTTGGAAAATCTATTTTAGCCCCAGCTACTGTGAGGATTGCAGCTAAGCTCAAAGTAGACACGGAAATCAGGGGTGGGGTGGGGTGGGGTGGGGTGGCAGGTGACAAGGCCAGCATTAAAAGCATGGTTGGGCCCTTGCCAAAGGCCTACACCCCAGCAGGGGCCCACTGACAGAAACCCATTGGAAAGGCTCCTCTTCTTCACCACTGCAACCTGCTTGTTCACCTTCCCCTCACTCGGGCACAGACGGCGGTGGTGGTGAAAATGAGGAGCAGTAGCTGTCCCTGCCTGCTTGCTCCTTGGTTTTCTGCCTGTCAAGCACGCAAGTGATGGCAATGATGAGAAAGAAGAGCAGCTAGTGACAAAAGCAGTGAGGCTGTAGGCTCACTGAGGGAGGGAGCCCATTGAGGGTGTCTTGTCCAAGGGCTCTCAAAAATCTCTTCACCGGCTGCCAATTAGTTTCTGGGTGAAGTATAAAGTGTTGGTTATCACCTTTAAAGCCCTACATGGTTTGGGTCCAGGCTACCTGCGGGATCTCCTTCTCCCGTACAATCCGCCCCACACATTCAGGTCCTCTGGGAAGAATTTCCTTCAGCCAGCCAAAATTAGGCTGACAGGTATTACCCAGAGGACCTTTTCTTCTGCCACTCCCAGACTGGAATGGCTTGCCAGGAGAGGTTCGTCAACTTAACATTCCTTCTGAATTTAAGAAAGCCATAAAGACTGATCTCTTCCGGCAGGCCTACCCAGTTGAATTTTAAGATGCCTTTTTAATAATGTGCTGCTTTTAATAATGTATTAGTTTTAAATGTTTTAATTAGAACACCTGAGAACTACCAACTCAATCACAGCTTTTAAAACACAGCTAAAAACTTTTCTTTTCCCTATAGCTTTTAAACTTTGAGTTTGTTCTGACTCTATACTGTTAGCTTCACCCTTCCCGGTGCCTGTTTACACTTCCCTGTGCCTGTTTGCATTCTCCTTCCCTTCTTATTGTTTACTACAACTTTATTAGATTGTAAGCCTATGCGGCAGGGTCTTGCTATTTACTGTGTTATCTGTACAGCACCATGTACATCGATGGTGCTATATAAATAAATAAATAAATAATAATAATAATAATAATAATAATAATAATAATAATAATAATAATAGTTATATGTATTTTATGGTGTTTACGTTTGTGTTGTACCCCGCCTCGATCCAGAGGGAGAGGCAGGTAACAAATTATTATTATTATTATTGGAGATAGCACTGGCAGATCACATCATTGTTCTTGCTAATCAAAAAGCCTCAGTGTTCTGCCCCCATGAGCTCCACATTATAAACATCTGCACTAGGGACAAGATGTACCCACAATCCACCCTCAGAAATTTACCACTTGGGAAGGGCCACAAAGAATGACAACTAGGGCTGAAGATATTTTTCTGAGTGAAAGTTCTGAGATTTTTCTTTCTCTTTCCTCCGTAGAAGTGTGTGTGTGTGTGTGTGTGTGTGTGTGTGTGTGTGTGTGTGCGATGGCTGCCTTTCTCTCCTCCGCCCCCATTGACCCAGAGCAAGGCTAGGTATGGGATGATACGGAGGATGCAAAATGATGGCCAGGCGGCCAGTCAAGTTGCTGCTGTTGCCATTTCCCTTCAGGAAAAAGAACATGTTGTGCTACATCCCCTCCAATGGTGAGCCCCACTTCCGAGAAACTGTTGGAGAATTTTGGTGAATTGACCCCCCACCTGCCCCCAATTTCTCTGCACACAGATAGACCTTAGTTAGACGTCCCGGGATCGTCCCTGCCTGCTTCCGGGATATCCTGTGTGTCATTTACATGAACAGGGATGACCCTGTGATGATCCCGGGACAAACCTTAGGTCTAGCTAAGGCCATAGTGTGGAGAATTCCGAGAGGACCCTTTAATCTGTATACTCTGCCTTCTAATGCCAGGGCTTCTCACAGAGAGCTTTCATGGTCCAGCAGCTGGGCCACTGAGAGCAATTAGGTTTTGCAGTTGCCTTCTTTGGTGATGGATGCTTGCTTCCCATAATCTTTAGATATCTCATGGTAGGTGGAGAGCATGGTCTCCCGCACACGGTTCATTAATTCTGTGACATCAGCTGAACTCAGTCCCTCGGTCTTCACTGGTGGGAGAATCCGGATTGTCACTTCCCCTGGGAAGAGAGAAGGGACATTTCAACATGAGGCTTTTATCCCGCACCTTTACTGGGGCTTCTGCTCCTGTATTCTTTGCAGGATTAAGAACAGCTCCTTTACACATGATTTTTCAGGGGATTTTCTCTCTGTGCTGTGCTAAATATTTCATTATACAGCCACTAGATGGCAATGTGATAGAGCAGAATTGCAGAAATACACAGCCTTTTATAGCGACATTCAGAAAATACTGAATTTTCCCCAATCTTAAAAGAAAAAGGGATAAAGGTTACAAAGCATGGGAGAGGCCCTGGAGGATGACAATGTCATGTAAGGGATTGCAAACTACCGTGAGTGAGAAATCATGAGTGCACAATAACAGCCTTGTGTAGAGATGCCCCCAAATAAAGGGACTGCTGTACAGAGCCAAGCAGACGATGAGCCACCACTGTAGCTAACAGCCAGGGAATATCAGATGAAGCTGAAACTAAAGTATAATATTCACTAGTTTGTATGAAACATAGGCCCTTCCTACCATCTGAAAGAGTCTGGCTCTATTCCCCTTACTTCAGTATTGGGGGGTGGGGGGCATAGTTTTGGAGGTAGTGTAGTGCACAAGCAATAATGTCAGCTTCACTGCCCTGACATTTCCAGTGAAAGGATCTCAAGCGGTAGTAGTACTCTACTAGAGACCTTGGAGTGTTACTACAATTTTATGTTTGGTTAGACTTGTAATTAGTTCTGCCAGGAGGGGTGGGTGGGGTCAAAAGCAAGCAGGTGCTCACCACTACTGCCACTGCCACCTTCTGCTCCATCTCTGAACCGCCCAGAGAGCTTCGGCTATTGGGTGGTATACAAATGTAATAAATAAATAAATAAATAAATAAATAAATAAATAAATCTCTTGCTCTGAGGGATCCTTTTTCAGGGTGAGCCTCTGCATTGCTGCCACATATCTATGCTTTATGCAGAGTGAGACACAGGGTGCGCATCAGAGGCAGCAACAGTGACTGCTTTCCTGCTGCAACATTTCCTGCAGTGAGAGAGTAGCCAGCAGGACTCTACAGAGTGCCCATCTGCCCTATGCCTCACTATGAGATCCATAGGGTGGCAGCATTGGAACTCGCAGCGGCAAGCGCACAGGATCCGCTGACTAAGGCAGGGGATTCACCCTGCCTCATGGGAGGGCCAGCCCTGTGTTTAGACAGACTATTAAGACCTTTTTGTTCTGCTGCACCTTCTGTTCATCCCACCACTTGTTTATACCTCTCATCTATCCTGTGAACTTTCTGTTCTCATTCTCTCTCTCTCTCTCTTTCTCTCTCTTGTTTTTCAAAATATATTGAGTGTACGTTATTGATCATTTTAATTTATGTTGCAAGGTTCCATGACATTCACAACAAGAACATAAGAAGACAGCCATACTGGATCAGACCAAGGGTAGATCTAGTCCAGCATTCTGTTCACATAGTAGACGACTAGCTGTCAAACAGGAACCCACAACTGGTGTACATAGGCACATTGCCTCTGATTCTAGAGGTAGCACATAACCATTAGGGCTAGTAGTCATTGATAGCTTTATCCTCCAGGAATTTAACTCCCTTTTAAAGCCATCCAAATTTGTGACCATCATGGTAGCAAATCCATAGTTTAACTATGCACTGTGAAGAAGTACTTCCTTTTATCTGTCCTCAATCTCCCATCAATTCATTCAGCTTCTCTGCAGATTCCTTGTCCTCCTTCAGTACTCCTTTAACTCCATTGTCATCCAATGGTCCAACTTCCTCCTTAGCTGGTTTTCTGCTTTTGATATATTTAAAGGATTCTTCATCGTTGGCCTTGCTTGATATTGTTAGCAATATGCTTCTCAGAATGGTTTTTTGCATCTCTTATTGTCTGTTTGCATTGCCTTTGTGTAAGCTTGTGCTCCCTTTTGTTTTCTTCACTTGGGCAAGCCTTTGATTTTCCGAAGGAAAACCTCTTTTCTCTATAGCTTCCTTGACAATGCTCATTACCCATGCTGGTGACCCCTTAAACTTGGTGCTATCTTTCCTAACCTGTGGTATCCATTTTAGCTGTATTATTGTGGTTTTGAAGGGATTTAATTCTCTTGACTCCCCCTTTTGACTTCCTTTCCACCAGTTCCCTCATTTTGGAGAGGTTTTCCCTTATGAAGTCAAATGTGACTGCACTGGATTCCCTTGGCAATTTCCCAGTGTGGTTACTGTTTCCAATTGGTTCAATGACATTTACACCTCATAGTAGGTCCTGGGCAAACCTCACTTAGGATTACATCCAGGGTTGCCATCCCTCTGGTCAATTCCATGACCAACTGTTCTAGGGCACAGTCGTTTAAGGCATCAAGAAATTTAGCCTCTTTGTCATGACTAGAACATGCATTTATCCAATCAGTCTGGGGTAATTGAAGTCACCCATGCTGGACCAGACCAATTCTTACTTAGGGGATGTCTATATGGCTTCTTTACCCCAACCTAAACGCGCAGATTTGTGTTTCAGGACACATGACGCAGCCGCCCATTCGCTGTAGCGCCGGGTTTTTAACTGGAAAATGCGCAGATTCGTAGTTGCGATTTACCACAGCTTTTGAATCAATCTTCGAGTTTGCACCACATTATAGTTACATGTCATTGCGGGAGTTAAATCAAATTTTGAAATGTGGGTGTAGCTTTGAGGGCAGGACAAAGTGATTGGCTGATTTCCTGCCTTCCCACCAACTGCGTCCTCCTCTGACTGCCTCGTTCCTTCCCAGTTTTCATTTTTAATTAAATGAATCTGCGGAGCTCCACAGATAGAGCTTCTAAAATTAAAACAACAAGGGGGGAATGGGCAGCCAGAGGGAGGCGATGTGTTCAGTCCCCCTTTCGCATCCTCCTCCCTCCCACCCCGAGTTTTCTCTTATATGAATCTGCGGAGCTCCGCAGATGAAGCTTTAGAGTTCCATAGCCTTGTATGTGTGCATGTGCATATTAATAACTGCACTACCAAAAAAAAAAAAAAAAAGTTCACGCCCACCGGAGTAACTTTGCTCCGCAAGGGCTCTCATATGACTGCATATTCTAAGCAGTAAATTCAGAAGATATATCATTGTTGCTGCTGCAGTGTGACGCTCTTTGTCTAGATTCGAATCTACAAAAATTTGGGTTTATATTCAATGAGGAGCAATCTCGTTGTCATATAGATGGGGGCTTAGTCCAGCCTTCTGTTTGTGCTAGTGGCCAACCAGATGCTCATGGGAAGCTCACAAGTAGGGCATGAGTGCAATAGCACGCTCCTTCTGTTCCCAAGCAATTGGTATTCAGAGGCATGTTGCCGTTGATCCTGGAGATAATATACTTTCATCATGATAGAAGTATTGATAACTGGAGGGGGGAAAGGTGGCAGGTTAAGTATAACACTCGTTCCACTCTCCCTCCCACACATGGGGGTTTGGAAAACTGTGTTTGTTTGCTTCATCACATGCCATTCCAGCTCCAGACAGCACCATAGACATTCATTTCCACCCCATTCCTCTTCCATCTAGCTACCTGTTGTGAATTTTTTCATCTTCGTGTTAAGGAACGGCTGGAAGGAGGACATCACCACAGCAACAATGGGTACCTACAGAGACGTAGTACAAATCACATTAGAAATATTTTTTTTCTTAAATTTTTATTGTGAGTATCAACAAACAAAACAGAAAATACATTATGAAAACGGGGGTGGGGGGAAACCCATAGATTGTGTATATAGAATTATCATCATTTCCATTGTATGAACTGTTAAAAAAAGAGGGGGGAGAATTATACAAAGCTTTCAAGAAAAGCAGATCAAATATCTGCATATTTATCCATTTGCAAGTTGCGTCTATATAACACTCGTTCAAAAGTTGATAATGTTATTAGGTCCTCGATTCTTTGCATTATAGGAGGTGTGAATTTGTCCTTCCAATGCGATAATATAAGGCTTTTGGTTATCATAAGGGCTCTGAAGATCCATCTGCTCTGACCATGCGTTAACTTCCAAGAAACCGGTAGGTAATTTAGGAGGACATGCACGTTCTTCCATATTATAGATTGTTTCAGTACAAAGTTCATCCTTATTATAACCTCCTCCCAAAAGGAGGCAACTACTGGGCATTGACAAAACATATGAGTTAAAGAAGCATTAGATGCATTACATCTCTAACAATTATGCAAGTTAGACAAACCATTATTGAAAAGGCATTGCAGAGTCCAATAGAGTCCAAAAAAATGCAGAATAACACATAACCTAAGATATGCAGGTTGCTTACCTGTAACTGTAGTTCTTCAAGTGGTCATCTATGCATTCACACATATGGGCTCTGCGCCTGCGCGGAGACTGTAACCGGAACCTCTACTAGCTAGGCAAAATGTTTTAGGCGGGAACCCCTCCCCCACGCCACTGCGCATGTCCCTGGGGTTCCCGCCGTTGCCTCAGTTTACAGGAGTCCTACATTGTGCCCCCATAAACATGGATGTATTACTCAATAAAACGTACTCAAGCATATACAACATACAATATAGCCCCTATGTACCACCAAGAGGGGATGGTGGGTGGGTTGTGTGAATGCATAGATGACCACTCGAAGAACTACAGTTACAGGTAAGCAACCTGCATTTCTTCATCGTGATCTCTATGCATCACACATATGGGCGAGTAGCAAGCTGACATACCTGGAGGTGGGTTGGTGTGTCATCTTAGGACCTCGGAGTGCACCGTCCTCCCAAAGGAGCAGTCTTGCCGTGCACAAGTGTCCAGATTATAGTGCTTGACAAACGTGGATGGAGTGGACCACGTCGCTGCTTTGCACACTTGTCTTAGAGGCACCCCTCTGCTGAAAGCTACAGAGGTTGCCATGGCTCTGGTAGAACGAGCCGTCACTGTTTGTTGCAACTTCAACTTCAACTTCGCCAAAGAATAAGCCAGTTCAATTGTCTGCACAATCCATCGCGACAACCGTTGGCATGATACAGGGAGTCCCTTACGTGGCTCTCCATAGCAAACAAAAAGTTGTTTAGTTTTCCTAAAGCCTTCAGTTCTAGCCTTGTAAAAGGCAAGAGCTCTTCTTACGTCTAGCATGTGCATCAATGTATCCACCACAGTAGTGGGATTAGGAAAGAAAGCTGGTAGAATAATATCTTGCGACAGGTGAAAGCTTGAGACTATCTTATGCAGAAATGCCAGGTCTGTGCGTAAAACCACCTTGTCCTTGTGAAATGTGGTATATGGAGGGTCTATTCTAAGAGCTCTGAGCTTGCTTGCACATCTCGCCGACGTTATGGCCACTAGAAAAGCAGTCTTTAGGGATAAGAGCCTCAGATCTGCTGTGGCCATAGGCTCAAAGGGCTTCTTAGTAAGCGATTGTAAAACTACTGAGAGACTCCACGATGGAACGATCTCCTTAACTACAGGTATAGTATTCTTTAAGCCTTTTAGAAATGTTTTTGACAAGGGGTGAGTGAATGGCAAAAACCCATCCACACCGGTATGAGAGGCTGTGATCGCTGCTAGATGAACTCTAATTGAAGAGAGCTTAAGTCCATTCTTATATAATGACAGCAAATATTCAAGTATCGTGGTGATTGGGCAAGAGGTTGGTGTTTGATTTTTATGTAGGACATTTTTTAATTTTTTTTTGCCATTTTGCTGTGTATGATTTCCTTGTCGATGGTTTCTTCGATGCCAACAATATATGGTCTACTGTCAAGTTCTCGGTACGGTAGGATGAGTTGGAGTTATCCTCCAAGCTGTCATCTTGAGCGTGGAGAGTTCTGCGTGTCGAACCCTGCCCTGGTGTCGAGACAATAGTTTTGGTATCGACGGGAGTCTGATGTAGTTCTGTCTCGATAGCCGAAGAGCGTGTGGGAACCAAGCCTGTTGAGGCCACCAAGGCATTATCAGGATACAGTCCGAGTCGTCTGTTTGGATTTTCGCTAAGACTCTTATCAGCAAAAGGAATGGGGGAAAGATGTAAAGAAGATCCCCTTTCCACATTCTGGTGAACGCGTCTCCTAGAGAGTTCTTTCCTTTTCCTGCTCTGCTGCAGAATCTGGAACAAGTTGTGTTTTTCTCGGTGGCGAAGACATCGACAGCTGGGTACCCCCAGTACCGAAAAAGATGTTCCCTCGTTACGGTATCGAGCTCCCACTCATGGTCGGAATGGAAAGACCTGCTGAGTGAATCCACAATGGTGTTTTCTTTCCCTGCAACATGGATAGCAGTCAGGTAAGTATTTCTCTTTATACACCAGTTCCATATCCTGATCACAGATCGAGTCAACGGGTGTGATCTCGTTCCACCCTGTCTGTTGATGTAACAGACTATGGTGGTATTGTCCGTAGCAATCAGGACGTTCCGACCCTCGATGATTTGAGCAAAGGTCTTCACTGCATTTTCCACTGCTAAGAGCTCTAGATGATTGATATGCTCTTCTTTCAAATTGGGGGACCATTGACCCTGGGTGGTGAGAAAGTTGCAGTGAGCTCCCCATCCATCCATGGAGGCGTCGGTCGTGATCGTTACCGAAGGCGATACTTGTTGAAATGGAACCCCTTCCAGTAAGTTTCCCATCGACAGCCACCACTTCAGAGATGCCCGCACTTGTCTCGGAATCGAGAGAAAAGTTCTGTGGGCATTGCGTCGAAGGTCGAATGTTCTTAAAAACCACCCTTGCAAGACTCTCATTCGCAGTCTTGCAAATCTGATCACTTCAGTGGTTGCTGCCATCAGGCCCAAGAGCCTTTGAATTGTCCACGCCGAGAGTTTTAATCGGCCCTCGATATCGAGGATGAGATCGCGAAGTGTTTTTGCTCTGGACACAGGGAGATATGCTCTTCCGTCTAGGGATGATAGAGTCACTCCTATGAAGTCTATTTTCCTTTGTGGGGTTAAGACGGATTTCTCCTCGTTCACCCAAAGTCCTAAGGAATGTAATAGGTTGAGAGTCGTAGATATGTTGCTCTGGAGCGTGAGGTTGTTGTCCGCTACCAGGAGCCAATCGTCTATATATGGGTAAATATAAATTTCCTTTTGTCTCAAGTGAGCGCAGATGACCGCCATCACCTTTGTGAAGACTCTCGGCGCAGTCGCGAGTCCGAAGGGAAGAACGGAAAACTGGAACTGTTGAGTCCCGATGGAGAAACGTAGGTAAGTTTGATGTGACTTCCTGATGGAGATGTGGAAGTAGGCATCCCTCAGATCTACCACCGCGAACCAGACCCCTGTATGAAGGAGCTGGAGAATAGACGTAACTGTTGTCATATGGAACTTTTTGGGGGTGATGTAATTGTTTAATTTCCTGAGATCCATAATTGGTCGAAGACCCCCATCCTTCTTCGGGACTGTGAAGTAGCGCGAAAAGAACCCCTGGTTGGTTTGGTCTGCTGGTACAGGGGAGATGGCTCCCTTTGTCAGCAGGGTTTGTGCCTCGAGAAGCAGAGGAGGGGAAGGCGCTGTTACTTTCACTCCCGAAGGAGGAGGGGGGGCATCGAATTCGATGGCATACCCCTCTTTGATGATGGTGAGCACCCAGGAGTCTGTTGTTATTAACTCCCATTGATGGAAAAAGGGTGCCAGGCGGTCTGAGAATGGTGGTAGATCTGAGGTAGGGAAGTCAAAGATGCTGCTTCTTTGAAAAGTCAGGCTGTCGTTTGTTGGACTGATATCTGCCTTGGTAAGGTCTCTTCCTTTGAAGTTGTTGCTGCTGACGCGGCTGCCTGTCATATTGAGGGCGCTGCTGCAGCTGCTGTTGAGGGAGAGATGGTCTTGTCCAACGTCTTGGTCTATATTGGACTACAGGGGCAGTAAAGCCCATCTTTCTTGCGGTGGTACGTGCCTTATAGATTGAGTCCATGGCGTCGTCTGTTTTAATATTAAACAGGCCTTCGCCGTCGAAAGGCAAGTTTTCAATTCGAGACTTGGTCTCTTGTGTTAAATTTGCTGATCTAAGCCAAGCGTGCCGTCTTAAAGAAATAGCTCCCATCATAGATTTAGAATGAGAATCTGTTTGGTGCCTTGCTGTGCTCAGTTGCTGTCTTGCTATGACAGATGCTTCATTCTGAAAAACTCTGGCGAGTTCCCTCTTGTCCTCTGGGAGATAGTCGCAGAGGGAGCCGATTTTCTCCCAGAGGAACAGTTGATACCTCGCCATGGTTGCTTGGTAAGCTGCGGCACGGATGCCTAGAGAGGAGGAAGCATAAATTTTCCTTCCCGTTAAGTCCAGTTTTCTGCCCTCTTTATCTATCGGGGCTGAATGGATTCTTTGGGAACGGCCTTGAGCCGATTCCACAATAATTGAATTTGGCTTAGGATGCTGAAACAGGAATCCAGCCTCCTTTTCTTGGATCTTGTACATGGCTTCCAACCTCTTTGAGGTTGGATGCGTGGAAGAGGGGGTCTTCCAAGATAACTGAGCCGTTCGCCGTAAGGTGGGCGGAAAAGGTATGGCAATAGAAGCGTTAGGTTCAGTGTGTAATACGTCGTATATGGGATCGTCTAAAACTTCGGTAGGCTGCTGGATATCGAGGCCGAGAGATTTAGCCATGCGTAGTATGTGTTCAGAAAAATTGCCCATGTCCTCCGAAGGCGAGGCTGGGTCTTGAGAATTCACGGCATCCTCAGGAGAAGGTACCGAAGGAGCAACCGACATCACGGATTCTGAATCGGACCGATAATCTTCGTCCGGAGAAGTGGGTCTAACAATTTGGAGTTGTTGTTCCATTTGTTGCTGCGGTTCTTCCTGGTGAACGATGGCAGTAGTAGTGGTTGCCGTCGGTACCGAAGGGCTGTGTGTACGCCTCTGGTAACTCGATGCTGGTGATAGCAACTGCGGTGGAGGTGGAGCCCTTGGAACTTGGAAGACCCTTGATGGAGGTGGTGGGTGGGCGAAGTATGGATCTGGCGGGTATTGGTGATATCTTCGCTTGTCCTGGAAGTAACCGCGAGGGCGGTAATATTCCCAATCGTACAGCTCTTGTTGGCGGTATCATGAATCAGAGTATTGAGAAACCCTATCCCATTCTGATCTGGGTGAAGTTGTCGTTTCGACATTAGCCATGGCCTTGGTGATGGAGATCTTCAACGTCTCGCATCGGCCACATGTATTTCTTTCTGTACCGCTGTTTGCTGTATCGAGGTAACAGAGACAGAGTCTCTTATTTCTCCTTCTGACATAGAACTCAGAGGTCTATGCAATGGAGTCGGTAGCGAAGGTTGGTTTGCTTCAGCAACTGTCGGTACCGAGGTCAATACCGAGAGTTGGATTGGTCTCGGTATGGAAGACGTTGAGGGCGGAGTTGACCTCGATGCCGAGGACTTTTCGGCTTCCTTTCTTTTCTTCTTTTTCTTTTTCTCGGCGTCGACTGGTTTGGGAGTCCGGGCCTTTTTTGAAATCTTTTTGGCCGTGGACTTTGCCAACGTTTGATCTGGCGTGAGGGGAATCTGTGCCCTATTTTGTGCCATAATGGTCTCCGAGATCACGAAGGAACGTATCGAGCTCTCCTCTTCGGTAGGTTGCTGAGTGGGTTTGTCCATCCTTTTGGGTTTGTCCACTCTTTTTCGGGAGATTGGGTCGGTAGCCCTGAGAGCTTTTTCCCACAAGATGGAACGTAGTCTATCTGCATGGTTTTTCCTCGTTTGTTTGGTGAACGCCATACAATGATGACACGATTCTACTTTGTGGCCCTCACCAAGGCATAAAACACAAAGTGAGTGACCATCAGTCGGTGGAAGCTTAGCTCCACAGGTCACACATTTTCTAAATGGGGCCTTTACTGCCATGTGCCTGGGCGGCGCCCACGACCTAAAGATCGCTGTTTGAGGAAAAACTATTTCTAATACATTTATATATATATATATATATATATATATATATATATATAGGAAGAAGAACTTGGAGAAGAGGGGAAAAAAAGAAAAAAAGAGGGATAGCTATATACAGAAAGAAGAGGTTTTCTTGTCAGAAGAAGCTAGGAGGTAAGTTACTTCGGTCTATGCACATGGCGGACGAAGAAGAACTGAGACAATGGCGGGAACCCCAGGGACATGCGCAGTGGCGTGGGGGAGGGGTTCCCGCCTAAAACGTTTTGCCTAGCTAGTAGAGGTTCCGGTTACAGTCTCTGCGCAGGTGCAGAGCCCATATGTGTGATGCATAGAGACCACGATGAAGAACCATAGAAGCTTCAGAAACAGATGCTAGAGCAACCATCCATTGGTTAGGCAAAATAGGACACTCCAATTCCCTGTTCCAATGTAGTCTTAAACTATGGGTATCATATTTACTTGTTGCTATTAAATACTTATATATTTAGAAACATAGAAGCAGTCTTATACTGACCTAGTTCACAGGTAATGACAACTCATGTTTTAAACAACTCAGGGATTGTCATGCACAAGTGGAAGAGGACTCTGCTTTTAAACAGCAACCTACAATTTTGTTAACTTCAAGTTGTTTAACCCACAAATAACCCAAAGTGTCCGGGTTTGGACATCATACTAACAACCTACAAATGTGTGTTCATGGGTTGTCTCTGCAAACCAGAAGCAGTGTGCAGACAGCCCCACAAATCACGGGCAGAGTTCAGGGTGAGCCAGGAAGCAGATCATAAAGAGACCAGATTTGGAGGGTTAGGAGGCATAGCATCAGGGCCCAGCTTCAACAGTGCAGTGGGCCTTGTATTTTATAACTAGAATTTGATCAGAAGTAGTCTGGAAGGGTCTGGGCCTATTCAGCCTGTGGGATGTCAGAAGCTGGGTGAGTTTATTTCTCTCAACGTTCTTAAAGCAGAGTTAGAGAGAGCCCCCTACTCCCTGTCCAGCTGCTAGTTGGTGTTAGCAAGGAGGGAGGCTAGAAGCTCTCTGTGAGAACCTAAAAGAAGTGGGGTGGGGTTTGCTATCTGATTCCAGAAGAGTGTAACTGTTAAGATTTTGCCATGGGATTTCCTACAATAAAGAAGTCTCATTTATTTGGGTGTCCTGTCAGATTGCCAGCATGTATGTGTTTGAAGGATCACGACACATAGCCTAAGGCAGGCTTTTGCAACCTGGTGCCCTCCAGATATATTGGACTGCAACACCCAGAATCTGCAGTCCAACCCACCTGGAGGGCACCAGTTTGGGTAAGGTTGGCCTGATTGGTCAGGTGTGGTATTAATCAGGTGGGGGTGGGGTGGGGGAAGAATCCCTGGTTTGAACCACCTGGAATGCAGAACTTCTTTCAAGCCAAGAGTCAAATCCCATTTCAGAGAAGTTCTTGGAGGCCATGTTCTAGTGACGGGCAGGATCAAAGGCAAAAGGGAGCAGGGCTAAAAATACTAGCAAATTTTGTCTTAAACCTAAAAAACAAAATAGATTTAAGGAAAAGGATATGTATAAAAATATCTATAGTAATTTTTAATATAAAAACTAGGGGTGTGCAAAGCTGGTCTACTCCTCCCCAAAATTCAGGGTGGAGCTCTGATGAGGTGATTTTCCGCTCCAGTTTTCAGAATGGGTCCATCTCCCTGCACCTTCGGGTAAAACCACTCCATTTTCAGAGAACCACACTATTAGCATCAATGGGAAATAATTAACAAAACTGTTTACATCTCTGTCATTTTTAAAGATAAAGAGATGGAACTGGGCACCATGGTAACTCTTAAGTAGGGCTTTAGCCATGCCAAGTTGGATACACATCCCTTTATGCCTTGATTTTTAGGATTTTAAAAAAATTCCCCCACTCCAATCACTCCCCACCCCATGCGCACGCACGCACGCGCACACACACCAGATGCACTTCATCATCTCTCACATTGCCTAAAAAACCTTTGGATACAGATCCATTTGGGGCTTTGAATGATCATCTAACTGCATTGTGGGTTTCTGCACTGCAAGTTTGGAGGTCCATCGAACCCACCCACCCCCATTTTTGGTGCGGAGCGCAGACCCCTAATAAAAACTAATAATCCACCAAATGTTAAAACAATAGATTAGCAGTACAAGGGCTGTAATTACAATTTATATATATTTTCCCCACTGATGAGGATCAATTTGGTAGAAACACGTTTGGGACATAAGCACTGTATATTTGTACAGGCCTTTTGCTGTGGGAATCAGTATGGCAACTGTGCATGCATATTATACTGTTGGACTACTAATCTATTGTTTTAAAGTTTCTATATTAAAATTATATACACACACACACACACATAATTTTCCTTAAACCTGTTATGTTTTGTTTGTGAATGGTTAAGGACAGAATCGTTTTACTGCTGTTTAAAGCTGTTACTGCCAGGAACTAAGCCTTAGGACAGGTCTTCCAACCTTTTAGAATGCATAGTGTTTTGGGGCCTCCACCACTGGTATATCGGATATATGAATACATGACAGGCGTGGACAAGTGGAAGCCGGCTAGATGTTCTTACCTGGGCTTGGATGGCCAGATGGAAGGCCCCTTTTTTGAAAGGCAGCATGCTGGATTCATAGTTTCGAGTGCCTTCAGGGAACACCCAAACTCGTAGCTGGATGGAAGAACATTGACACATGTTCGAACATGACTTTCCTTCCTCCTCAAGTGAGAACATAAGACAGAAAACCTCTGTCTTCTAGCCTCTCCCTTGCTTGGGATTACTGCCAGTTACTTCTCACCAGTTCTGACACCACATCTCAGTAAGGCAAGCTGTATTTTCCTGGCATTGGTCACATGTTCCTATTCAATCAATTGAGGACAGGAAGCGCCCACTGAACAGCACTGGGTATGAAACACCTTTCCTACCTGGAACTGGAAACATTTGCCTTTATTATCCAATTTTGCATGCTCAACCTGTTCCACAGGCCAGACCACACCCTCCACCCAGGACATCACACGGCCTGACCCCCAACACGCACTCGCTCAGCACAGGCTTTGAAAAGTTCCTGATTGCCTGGAAGTGTCGAGCCCCTGGTTTTGTTCCTTACCTCCTCTCAGACAGCTACCTGTGGCTCGGCCCTGACAGCGGCCCTATTCAGAAAACATCTTAAACCAGAGCTTTAACCATGGTGAATTAGGCAAAAAGCCTGATTCACCATCATTAAAGCTGTGGTTGAAGGTGTCTTCTGAACAGGGCCAGTGGCTAGCAGCTGCTTCTACCATTAGCCAGAGTAGGGCTACTGCTTCAACGAGCAGGTTTTTGGTTTCATCTAAAGGCTACAAATTGCTAGGTGGTTGTTGTTGTCTTTTTTCCTGCCAGGAAGAGGCGCTGGTGGGATTTTCTGCCCCCAGAGTAGTGCCAAAATAATTTGGCCTTGGGAACTGCATACTGTGATTTCCAGGAGATGGGGTCTCATTTGCCACTCAGCCTCAAGCAGCCATATGGCTTGGGTCAGCCTTGACACTGAAGCCAGGAAGACCTCGTTGTCCAGGCAAGGTCCCTGCTGCCCTGATTGAAAGCTTTTTGAAAGGCCTTCCTGGACGCAAACCAGAACCTGAGAGGCGCTCACTGCCCAGGAGTGCATTCTGGGAGCTGTAACATGGGGCAGCTGCATACAGAACCTAAGGCCATGGGTTCAACGTGTGGCAACTCCTGACATATCTGTGGGCATGCTGGATGTATGGGGGGCACTGAGGTATGTGATGTTGGACATGCTCCCCCCTTCCACATGTAGAATAAACATATAGAATGGAGCACCTAATACAGTGCAGCAAGGACAAGTGGGCTTTCAGGCCATTCATGAGCCCTGTTGGGTTTAACTCTTTGAAATCGAGTCTTAGTTCTTAATAGTCTGTGGATGGTGGCAATGATATTTACCTTTTGGGAACTGGGCTGTTGGGGCTCATTCTGGTGAGTCCAATTGCTGCCTGTGTAACTTCAGGTCAGGGCTGCTGTTAAGCACAAGATGAGAGAAAGCCCAACTGGACCATTGGTGATTCCATGGCAGGACACGCTTCCCAGCTCATTACTCACCTTGTCTCGAACCATGACATCCCGTATTGTTGACATGGTCTCAATAGCTTCTTCTTTCTTCTTGCGGTTAATGAAAAAAAAGCCAGCCAGCCAGCAGTGCAAACCGACAAAAAAATAGTATAAGACCTCTCTCTTGACAATGAGGGTGGATCGCTGTGGCCAGATCTGAAACATTCCTGAAAAGAAAGGTGGTTGAAACCAAGGTCAGTTGTAACTTTCTTCTTCCTAACTTTTTTGTACAGTCCCTAGTATGAAATACAGCTGGGGAGGGGCAAGGAGTTGGATTTGGGCCAGGGAGAATTGAGTTCAAATCCCTGCTCACCCACAAAGCTCCCAGAATGATCTTCAGCCAGTCACTTTTACCCTAGCTTGTCCTGAGTTGCTTGGAAGAAGGCTGGGATACACACACACACACACAGTGTATCAGTCTACCCTGCCTCGCAGGGTTCTTGTGAGGAGAAAATGGAAAGACCCTATGTATACCCAGCAACTTGGAAGAAGGGTGTTGGAGTACAAATGTAATCAAACACTGGAATGACCAGAACCTCTTGAGTGACCTGGAGTGGGGATGTGGCAGCCTCTGCCTGACTTTGATAATTTCACTCATTTGTGTGAAGTGGTGTAATAAATGAAATGGCGCTACACTCCAAAAAATCTTCCATGTCTTTTTCCTACCATTCTCATTAAAGAATTTTTTCCCCCCAAAGAAGAATATTTCACTGAATTTCTGTGGGGGGGGGTGGATTACGTTAACCTTATAGCTACATCACATCAGCAGTTTATTGCACACTCGCCATGCCTGGTATGTGGTTTTGCAGCCCAGTACTCACATGATGTCGTCCCTGTCCTACACTCATTTTACCTCTTTCCCTTCATTTTTTGTTCTTTTTTGGAGCGGGGAAAGTCTGGATTATTTTCCCCAAGTGACTTTAATGTGCCTTTAAGCCTCTGTGTAGTGCTGTCCCCTCACTTTTCCTTTGTTGGGGGCATGTGCTTTGAATGGAGTCTTGCTGATGAAAAGGGTGGGCAGGATGGTCCCACCCTCCTTGCTCTCAGCTCCCTCATTTTTAAAGATAAAGACATGAAACGTGGGACCTTGAGAGCTCTTAAGTAGAGCTTTCAGTATGCCGAGTTTGAATCAGATCGGTTCATCCCTTGATGTTTTAGGAATTTTTAAGTTTCCCCCCTTAAACACTTTCCCTGATAGTCCACCAATGGGAAAATCCACCTGTTTGCGTTTGTGAAGGATCTATTTTCCTTTACTTTGATAATACAAAGCTGTACATTTCCAGTTCATAAAATAGAGATCTGCTGGTTTCCTTACTCAAGAATAAATCTCATTGATTTCAACTGCATTTACATCCCATACTAAAATCCGATGCACGCTTACCATTGAGTAAACCCCATTGAACAGAGAGACACACTTCTGAGTAAACAAACATAGAACTGACTTTTAATAGTGTGGTCACTCAAAAACATTTTTAAAAATCAAAAACAGCAAACTGGCAAGAAGTGCTCTGCAACTCTATGCTCCCTGCCCTCTTTTGTATCTGGTCATTGAGGGCAGAGCTCCTGCAGCTTTAACTGTTGTGAGGAAGAGAGAATTTCACCAGGTGCTGCATGCATGCAAATGACACCAGCTGAAATTCCCTTTTCTATGCAACTGTTTAAGATACAGGAGCCCTGTTGTGGGCCACTCCTGCATTATAGCCCAGCACCCGTCTAGCCCTTCCAACTCGGCAAATGAAAAAGACCATGCAGCCAACACAACAAGGAAGTCCAGGTTGCCTTGATGGTTGGCAATGATGCCATACGGCTCTTTCAGGTCTAAGTTCGTAGCTCCCTGCACACTGATCTTCATGCCATAGATGTATACAAATGATGGTCATGTTTCCCTGTCAAAGTTTCTTCTTGTTTCTACATTGCATTTTGTTGTTGTTGTTGTTACATTCTGTGGCCAATTCAAAATAAACTGTCTATCTAAAAACATTTAAAGCTTATATTTTAGTACTCCTCTGCTTCCATTATTATGTCAAAACTCCATACTTAACTTTACCCATCCACTTCCACCAGTGGTGATCTCAAGTTATTTCCTCCATAAGACAATTCCTGCAGTGCTACTGCTGCTGCTTTCTGCATGTTTCCCACTGCAATCTGGGCTCCATTGCTTCACCTTGATCAAGCAGAGATGTGTTGTGGACCACTCCTGCCTTATAGCCCAGCACCCGTCTGGCCCTTCCAACTCCACAAATGAAAAAGACCATGCAGGAAACATACCAAACCAGTCCAGGCTGCCTTGATGGTTGGCAACAATGACATATGGCCCTTTCAGGTCTAAGTTTGTAGCACCCTGCACAATCAACTTAATGCCATAGATGTATTTCAGAGGGACCATAACGAGGCGAAGGATTCTAAAACAAAGAAGAAAACACAGATGTACTTTACAAGGGTCAAGGAACTGAAGAAAAGAAGATAAATGTTATGAGTAGGGCAGTTGTCTGCTAGAGCCTGCTACAGGGGTTCAAAAAGTGCTCTTCCAAGGCCCCCAGCCTCCGCTGCCCCCCAAAATACAGCCGCACACTTGCAGCACTGTCCACCAGCAGGATGGCTGCTTTACTGCTAATTAGGCTGACCATATGAAAAGGAAGACAAGGCTCGGTCAATGGCTTATAGTCCTGATGGCCATGTGCTGGCTCTAGAATTAGAGGAAGTATGCCTATGAACACTAGTTGCTGGGGAACATGGGCAAGAGGGTGCTAGTGTTATGACCTGCTTGTGGGTTTCCTATGGCCAGTTGGTTTATTTTTTACATTTCTATATCTCCCAATAGCCAAAGCTGGGAGTTCATAACAACACAAACCACAAAATACAACATAAAATACAATATACAATTTAAAAGTTTAAAACTACAGTATAAAAATAAAATCCAAAATAAAACCTAACAGCCTTGCAGAGATTTAAAATACAATAAGAGATTGAAAACAGAGCTGAAAGACTAAAATGCCTGGGAAAATAAAAAAAATAAAAAGCCCTTCCTCTAGCACCTGAAAGAGCTCAATGTACATTCCAGGCAAACTCTCTGGGAACTTATTTCATAACCTGGGTGCCACAGCAGAAAAGGTTCTCTTTTTGGTAGCCACCCACCTCATTTCCTTTGGCAGGAGCTACCAGAGCAGGCCACTGAAGCTGATTTTAGGGTCTGCGGCAGGTAATGATCCATCAGATAACTTGGCCCCAAGCCATTAGAGCATTGAATGTTAATACCAGTGCAACCCTCTTCAGAAAAGGTTGAACATCACTTAGGCGGGCAGACAAACCACCTACTAACAATACTGCCATCTTGTCTAGATTGAATGTCAGTTTATTGGCCCTCATTCAGTCCATTACTGGGTTCAGAACAACCATTGCCTCACCTGGAATTGACGACAAGGAGAGATAAGAGCTGGGTGTCATCTGCATATTGATGACCTCCGTTCTCATCTCTGGATAACCTCCCCCAGCGGTTTCATGTAGATGTTTAACTAGGGTGACCATATGAAAAGGAGGACTGGGCTCCTGTATCTTTAACAGTTGCATAGAAAAGGGAATTTCATCAGGGGCCCTTCTACACAGAGTCTTCGGGGCGCCTGGAGTGCGCCTGCAGTGCGCCCTGAAATCGATGATGTAGACAGTACCTTAAGCGTTCCAAGAAGAGGTGGAGGAGGAGGAGGAGGAGGAGAAGGCCCCGCATCGCCCCTCACGGGGACGGGGTGAAGAGTTGCCGGGCCCTTGGCGCCGCCCACCTGCCCGCCGTTCTCCTGTTGCCGGTGAAAGAGCCACCCGGGTCATAGAGCTCGGCAGAAGAAGCCGGCGGCGGCTTCTTCCGCTGAGTTCTCCAAACCGGGTGGGCCCAGGTGGCTCTTTCGCCGGCAACAGGAGGTTGTGTTATTTTTGGACCTCTTCCATCAACAACTGAGATTAAAAGGCTGGTATTTCACCTTATCAGCACTGCCTAAGTAATTGGCAATAAATCTAACCACCGGAAAGCAGAGAGAGAGAAGTCTGTTTTTATGTTAAAGGACTGGAGAGTGATTTGATTCTTGCCCAGAATATTAAATAAACAAACGTTGATGTATGCCTTATGCCGAACATTAGAAATCAAAAAAGAAATTAGATAAGATCACCTGGCAAAGGCATAATCGGCCTTCAAATCACAGCGCAGCCCGTTTGGTGAAACTGTCGTTGTCTTCAGAGGAAGATTCCGACAGCGAAGCGAACATGGCTGCAAAATCTGGCAGGCAGCCAGCTACCATGGATGAAATTAAGGAGTTCATACGCACCAACAATGACGTCCTTTTTTAAAAAATGGATGAACACGCAGAGAAGGCGGGGAAAAGAATGGATGAGTTGGCTGACAGGATTGTGCAAAATGATAAGAGCATAAAAGTACTGAAAGTGGAAGTTAATTCATTGGAGAAGCGACAGGAGCTGTTTGAACTTAAATGTAATCTGGAGTTCGACGCCCATGAGAAAAGATTGATTCAATTAGAAGATCAGAACCGAAGATCTACGATTTGGATTAAGAACTTTGTGGAAAAGTCAGGAGAAGATTTGAGAAATGTAATTCTTGGCTGGTTTAAAGAAATGATCCCTGATTTGGAAATAAAGGATTATGAGGTGGATAGGATTCACAGGGTGGGAGCTGCAAGATCCATAACTGCACCAAGGGATATCCTGATGAAATTTGGTAACTATTTTAAAAAAGAGCAAATTATGAAGAAATTAAGGCCTTTGGTTCTGATGCAATTTCAAGGCGTTTCAGTTCAAATTTACAATGATCTCTGTCAGCAAACAATCAAGTGGAGACGCAGCATCAAACCAATTACTGAAACACTTAAGAGGAATGCAATAAATTATTCCTGGGGTTACCCTGTTTTTTTGAGGTTTACGTATGGTGGGAAGCAACAAAGAGTAACCTCCTTGGATCAGGGCATGGAGCTGCTGAAAAGCTTGGGTCTGAATGCTAGCACAAGTAAAAAAAAAGCATCTGGAGGGGAAGAAGGAGCTGGATCATCCAAGATGTGACATTTTTGATAATGAGATGATAATATAGAAGTAATTTTAATTTTAAATAGAAGGCTTGCTGGTTCGGGGCTGTGGGCTCATTCCTCCCCCCCCAAGGGTAAAATAATGGCTGGAGAATTAGACTTACAGGGATTTAGTGGGGGGAAAAGAGGTGGGAGGGAGGGGCAGGGTTATGGTAGGGGGGAGGGAGGGGTTTGAAAGGGGTTTCATGTTTTTATGTATGTGAATTTGAGTTTCAGAGCACAAGGGATCAGAAAGAAGATCAAAAAACTGAATATGGATAAGAACATAAAGATTTCAACGCTTAATGTCAAAGGTCTGGGGGCAGTCGTGAAATGGAGAGAATTGAGCAATTGCTAAATAGAGAAGGATCTGACATTATATTTTTGCAGGAAATGCACCAAATTAAGGATGGGGTAAACGAAATTCGTTTGAAATGGTCAGTCTATTATGAAAAGTCATTGGGGACTTCAAAAAAATGGAGTGGCCATTTTGATTTCTAAAAGAAGTGGATTTACTTTGGAGAATATAAAAAAGGATGGGAAAGGTAGATATCTTCTGATAAAGGGTCAAATTGAAGGTAAAGCATATACGTTGGTTAATGTTTACGCCCCAAATGAGAGGCAAAGAGAATTTTATAAAGAATTATTTAGAGAAATAGAAGAATTTAAGGAGGGATATGTCATTCTGGCTGGAGATTTTAATATGGTTATGGACAACAGATTGGATAGGTCAAACCCCACTAGTGTTGAAAAGAGGAATAATATTACTATATTGAATAAATTGATAAAAGAAAAAGATTTTGTGGATGGCTGGCGTTTACTTAATGGGGCGCAACCTGGCTTTACATACTATTCTCCACTTCATTATACATATTCTAGGATAGATCATATTTTTGTCTCAAAAGAGTTTGCAACTAAGGTTTGTAAAATGGAATTGGGGGTAATTAAAGTAACAGATCACGCATTGCTAAGTTTAGATTTTACAGTTAGAAAGGACTACAGAGAAGCATTTAGGTGGAGATTGAATACAAAGATATTTAAATATAATAAAGTGGTGGAAAAAATGCAAAGGGAATTGTCAGAAACTTGGGAGATTAATGAAAAGGGAGGAATGGCAAGAGCAGTTGTTTGGGATACCATGAAGGCTGTAACAAGAGGGATTTGTATCAGAGAAACAATTTAAAGAGGCAACAATTTAAAGAGGTAATTTAAAGAGGCAACAGGTTGCAGCGCAGGAAAAGTTGGAGGAAGAGATTAAGAATTTGGAGAAAGATTATTGGCAATTTAAAAACAAGCATAAACTAATAGAATTACAAGCAAAGAAAAAAGAATTAGAAAATATAAATTTAGAGGAAGTTCAGAAAAATTTAATTTATATGAAAAGAGAGTATTTTGAAAACAGTAACAAAAATTCTAGATTGCTAGCCAGACTCACACAAAAGGAAAAAGCTAAGAATGGGATAGGAATAGTGAAAGATAAACAAGGGAACTATTGTCATATAATGAAGGGTAAAATAAAAAAATTTCAAGAATTCTATCAAGAATTATATAAGGAGAAGGATATTCAAAAAAAGAAGATGGAAGATTATATAGGAAAGTATATGAAGAGGGAATTGGAAACAGATCATAAAGAGTTAATGGAAAGGACCATATCACAAAGTGAAATTGAAGAGGTTATAGAGAATTTGAAAATGGGTAAATCACCTGGGGTAGATGGTTTAGGACCAGAATATTATAAAGTTTTTAAAACGTTTTTAGTACCAAAATTATTGAAGTTATATAATGATATATTGGATGGAGAGAGGATTCCAGAATCATGGGAACACTCGTTGATAATTTTAATTCCAAAGCCAGATAAGGATTTGACTGTCCCAGATTCATATAGACCTATTTCGTGGATGCTAAAAAAATTTCAAGTATTTTAGCAAAACGATTAAATAAATTTATAGATAAATATATAGGGGAAGATCAATGTGGATTTGTAGCAGGCAGACAAATGCATAATTTAGTTGGAAGAGCTCTGCATGTGATACAGGTGATAAAAAAGACAAAGATTAAAGTGGGAATTTTAGCGCTGGATATTTTTAAGGCTTTCGATTGTGTGAGCTGGCAAGCTTTAAAGATGGTTTTAAATAAAATGGGATTTGGAAATAGATTTAAAGCTATAATAGAACAGCTATACTCTCAAAATACAGCCGTAGTGGTAGTGAATGATGGAGTTACGGATAAGATACGACTAGCCAGAGGGAGAAGACAAGGATGCCCACTCTCACCTGTCCTGTTTGTAATGGTTATGGAATTATTGGCAAATGCAATAAGAGATGATGGGGAGATAGAAGGGATAGGTAGTAGTAAAAAAATAAAACTGAATATGTTTACGGATGATACTTTGTTAACTATTAAAAATCCAATAGGAAAGATGGAAAGAATTAAACAGCAGTTGAAAGAATTTGAAGAAATTACTGGGTTAAGAATAAATTGGTCAAAATCAGAGCTGATGTTATTTAATTATTCTAAAAAGGAAGAGAAGGAATAGGAAGGAAAAGAAACAGAAATGAGAATTAAAGAACAGATTAGATATTTGGGAATTAGAATTACAAAAAATTTGGAGAGTTTAGAAAAAGAGAATTTAAATAGTTTAAAAAAAGAGATTTTAGCAAAATTGGAAAGATATAAAAGACTGAATCTATCATGGTTTGGAAGAATAGCATTAATAAAAATGAAGATTTTAGCAAAGATTAATTTTATTTTTAGGATGTTACCAATAAAAAATTCAGATTTAGAGTTAAAAAGTTGGCAGAATATTATAAATAATTATTGTAATGGGGAAAAGAAAGCAAGGATAAATAAGAATAAATGGTATTTAAGCCAAAAAAGGGGAGGATTGGGACTCCCAAACATTAACTTATATTATGTAGCTAATAGGTTAAGACATATTGTAGAAGCAATTTTAGGAGTAGGAGATTTAGCTTGGATGGAGGATAAAACTACAAGTAATATAGAATTGAATTTGGAAAATGTATTTTTTAAGGAAGGAGGTAGGAAATGGGCTGAAAATATAGATAATCCCCTTTTAAAGTTCCATTGGGACATTTTGAATAAATATAAAAAGGATCTGCTCTCGAGCAGCTCCCCTTTAACACCGGTAATAATGCTAAGGAATTTCCCTGAGGATTTAAAGAGTAGATTAAGTAAAGTTTTAATAGAGAAAAATAAAATGAAATTAAGGGAATGGTTAGGAGGGATGAATTCAAGAGAGGAGATGGAAGAGGTTTTAAAAGATAAAAAAATTGACTTGGTTAAATTATTGGCAATTGGAACAATGGACTAAAAATTGGGTAAGAGAAAATGGAGATTGTAGAGAGTTGTCGAAGTTTGAGGAACTAATTGCTAAAAAAGAAATTGATAAGGGAGAAAATACAGTGACAAAAGGGTTAATGAGTGAAATATATAGAATATTACTTGAGAAAGGGGCGATAGATAGTGCAGGAAAATTGGTTTGGGAGACAGATTTGAAGGTACAGATAGGACAGCAGAGTTGGGGAGGAATATGGAGACAAAGAGTGTTGAGAAATATGTCAGTGAGAATAAAAGAGAATTATTATAAAATTATATGGAGGTGGTACCTAACCCCGGTTAGGCTAAACAAGATAAATAACCAGCATTCAGCAAATTGTTGGAGAGGTTGTGGGGGAAAAGGAACGTACTTACATATGTGGTGGGAATGTAAATATGTGCAAAAGTTCTGGAAGATGGTGTTTTCTGAGATTGAAGAAATTGTTGGAATGAAAATAGAAGAAACACCAAGAGTTGCATTACTCTCACTATATGAAGATTTAAAACGTAATAAAGAAATTAAAGAATTGAAAACGAATTTGCTGACTGCAGCAAGGTTGATTGTAGCTAGGAACTGGAAGCTTCAAGGTGATTATTGTATTGAAGAATGGTATAAAGAAGTATGGGATATTGCTATTAATGATAAATTAACATGTAACATTAAAGTGAGAAGAAGTATAGCAAAAACGAACGATTTTAAGGAAATTTGGAAACAGTTCCTAATATTTGTGTTTTCTAAGGGAAGTGGGAAACCACCAGCAGAAGAGGTGTTAAGATTTTGGAAACAGGAATGATCCCGAAGGGAAGGGGGAGCACTTGCTATTATGTTGATTTATGTTGGATTATGTTATGATAAAGTATTATACGTTAATAACTATATATTCAAGTAATTTGTTAGGTATTGGTATGTTAGTTGTTACGTTGGTTTGTATTTTATGTAGTAATAAATAAAATCTAATTCAAATAGAATTAAGTTAGAATATATGTTATCAAATGTTTATTTTATATTATTGTGTATTATGTAGTATTGTTTCATTTGTATTGATGTATTGATTTGTATTGATGTTTAATAAAAAGTTTTTTAAAAAAGGGAAAAAGGGGGGGGCTCTACATTTCCCTCCTACCCCCTACCCCTCCTTAAAAACAGAAAGGGTCACCTTCCCTATTTGAAGCATAGGCCCTACATTGAGAATTTGAGAGACCTACAGAAAAATGGATATTTGCCTTTTTCTTTGCTTCGATGGACTTCTGTATAAATTGCTGAATCCCCCTCTACACCTCCGAATAGATTCTTTTAATAGTAACTATTAGTTTTGTGTGTCTATATTTTAAATTTTGTACTATCAGCACCATACAACGTTCGCCCCCCCGCCCATCCCTACACACACACAGTGCCCCTCTGAGGTCTGCGCCCTAGGCGGCTGCCTAGCTGGCCTAATGGTAGCTCCGGCCCTGTCTCTACTCTTCTCTCCCCCAATTCCCCCTTCTTGCTCCCATTGCTCCACACAAGCTCATTTGCTCTTGAGCCTCTACGAAGGGCCTGTGTGTCATTCCCTCCTATGTTCTTTATAGCATCAAGCTCACCATCACTAAAATGGCAACAACACCCAAACCATAGCATATTAGTAATACTTACCTTCCATTTTCCACAGTTCTTCTCCGGATTAATATGATAGGAAGGAAAGCAACAGACCAGAAAACTATCCAACCATACAAAAAATAAACCTTAAAGTAATATCTGAAGGTGTTGCTGTACTGATAGAGAAGCAGCCCTGCAATGAAGAAAAGGAAGAAATTGATTAGGCCGAGAGAGTGGGCCATGATCTCTCCAGCAGCCAAAGTCATCTGCACACAGCCTGCCTCTGCAGTGTTTTGTCTTTTATCTATGCTAGGGATGCAACATGCCCAGGTATGAAATGCATGGCACAGGACTAACATGTTTAAGCAAGTATATCCCAGCAAGCGCAAATGCTGCTCTTAGGTTGAAGCAACAGGGCTGGGCGTGGGAGGCAGGAATTTGCATAGGTGCACAGTAGCATGTCATTTCTGTGACGGAGCAAGGCGATCAAAAGAAACATTCCTTCATCCCGATCAGGGCAATAACATAAGGCAGCCAACTTTTGCCTCCGTGGGATTTTTTTTTTCTTTAACAAAAGGCATTTACCGTTGGCAACAGACATGGAGAAAGTGGGAGAATAACAAGTCTGACCTGCTAGACTTATTTAAAGAGAACAGCATTTCAGGGTTTTCATGGCAACAGTAATGTCTGCACAATAAGAACTGTGGAAGAGCCGTGCTGGATTGGACCAAATGCCTCTCTAGCCCCGCATTCTGTTCCCACAGTGGGCCAACCAGGTGTCTCTTGAGAAGCCCACAACATGTGTGCAATAGCATCCTTCCATTTGTGTTCCCCAGTTACTGGTGTACTGCCTCTGACAGTGGAAGTAATATACAGCCATCATTACTGGTAGCCATTGAAATCCTTCATTAATTTGTTTAATGTAGGGTGACCATATGGAAAGGAGGACAGGGCTCCTGTATCTTCATCAGTTGTATAGAAAAGGTAATTTAAGCAGGTGTCATTTGTATGCATGCAGTGCCTGGTGAAATTCCCTCTTCATCACAAGAGCTAAAGCTGCAGGAGCCCTAGCCTCTTTTGGGTCACTGAGGACAGGGCTCCTGTAGCTGTAACTGTTGTGATGAAGAGGAAATTTAACCAGGTACTGCATGCATACAAATGACACCTGCTGAAATTCCCCTTTCAGTAGAACTGTTAAAGATACGGGAGCACTGTCCTCCTTTTCATATGGTCACCCTAATTCCCTTTTAAAGCCATCTAGGTTGGTGGCCATTGTTAATCTGGTGCTAAAAGGGTTACATTATGCTGCTTGAAGAAGGCTACTTCAGGTTAAATATGGATGATTTGATCTGGAATGGTGGAATGGCTTGAGTCAGGGTTTTGGGGAGATTTACAAGAATACCCCCTGAAAGACCCCAGAGTCATATCTGAAAGACCATCAGAGGTATATTCCAGACCCCTGAGCCATGGACATGAAGACATTGAAGTTTGATTCTATGCTAATTGATTTTATATTATTAACTAAGGGCTTTGCTAGACCTACCTTGGAATCCGGGCCTATAGAGGGGCCAGGCCGCGCTAGAAGTAGCACGGCCTGTCTGCCCAGTCTATTTATTTTTATTAGGGTGACCAACTGTCAGGATTTCCCCGGATTTGTCCTGGTTTTTGTTCTTTCCATGGTGTCAGGGGGGATTTTCTATAATTTTCAATAATGTCCTGGAATGACACACCTTCCCCTTTAAGGCTGCCATTAGCATGGCAGGAGGGAATGACATGCTTTCTTGAGGCACATCATTCCCCCACCCCGAGCTCCAATTGAGGTCTGAAAGGGGAAAGTGGGTCATTCGTGGACATTATAGAAAAGGCCCCAATTGGAGTGGATGGTGGTGGCACAGAATGAAATCCTTTCTCCTCCTCCACTCCAATCGGGTTCTTTAAGGTGGCGGGGGAATAACGTACTTTCTTCAGGACTCAGAAAGCTGCTTCCACACACACACACTAGGTGTCCTCTTTTTTGGTTTCCCAAATATGGTCACCCTATTTTTATTATTTATTTATTTATATATTTATTACATTTTTATACCGCCCAATAGCCGAAGCTCTCTGGGCGGTTCACAAAAATTGAACGTGACGGGATCTAGGAAAGCCCTGTCACGGCTGCCATTTTCTTTTCCAGTTAAAGCGGCCGCATGCACAGGAGTGCACCAGTGCTAAAGGTAGGGATTTTTTTTTTAAAAAAAAAAATGGGTTCCCTGCTTCCCTCTTCCCCTGCTTCCCTCCCCCCCCACGATCTCCTCTGGCCTGCGATCCCCCCGATCTCCCGTAGCCCTCCGTTTCTCGCCCCCCCAATCTCCCATAGGTCACGATTCCCGCCTCCCCATGTCCCCACCCTATCCCTGATGTCCGCAGCGTGGCTGGTCCGCCGCTTTTCCCGGCTACTCAAGAGTAAATGCGGTAGCTGGGAAAAGCGGTGAACCTGGCTACATGCCTGCGGTCTCAGGCTCAGCCCAAGACCGCAGGAAAAACCAGGCTAAAAGAGGTAACTACCCTGCCTGAGCCCGGGATACCCTGTGCATCATCTGGACGCACATGGACAAGCCCGGGCCTCGCACTGGGCTAAAGCCTCGTCTAGCAAGGCCCTAAGACTCTAGCTAAGACTTGCAGGACTGTCTGTGAAGAAACGGGGGTGAGGAAATCACAATGGACTTTACAAGCAGCTTTTCAGAGGACATTCCAGGCCACAGTGTGCCAGGAGAGTGTGTGAGCAAGCTGAATGAGAGAACTGAGCATGCTCAGACGTCCACTAGGAGGTATGCACCTGCTCGTCCACGAGGAGGTATGCACCATATCTCGTGGTATGCACCTGCTGATAAGAGAATGCCCTCACTTGAAGTTGGGCATGGAAAGTCATAATACTGAGCAAACGTAGTCGACAGAAGCAAATAAGGCGGAGACATAACAACGGTAGAAGCGCAAGCTGTTATTAGCGAAGTTTGTAAAACCTGCTTTGGCAACCGTAATTCTTTTAATTGATCTTGTATTTGCATTTCATTCATTTCTTGTAACCAGAGAGAGAGAGAGAGATTGCATACTTATATAACTACCATGCCACTTGTTTAATTTTGCAACTTTTACAATAAATAGATCCTTATTTACAATCATGTCTGTGGTGATGCTTGTCAGCTGGGATTAAATGTTTGTCTGTTTGGATTAGCACTGGTTACCCACTGGGGTGTTCTGAACCCATTTGGTTTAGGTTCTGAGGTTAAAAAGGACCAAATTTATAGCCATCACTACAACTTGTGGCAGCAAAATCTGTACTTTAACTATGCACTGTGTGAAGTATTTCCTTTTACCTGTCCTGGTTTCTCCCTCCAATCATGGAGCTCTGGAAAAATGGAGATCTCTAGGGTACTGGCCCCCAATTTACTGGGGGAAAAGGGCCAGAGGATGCATTCCCGGACTTCCGGGAACGCGTCCTCCAGCCCCCGTCCCCAGCGTCGATCTGGCCTTCTGCTTAGCTGGCGGAATTGCACCGGCCGAGGGGAAGGCCTCCATCGGCCCTGGAAAAGGTTGGGGACGTGTTCCCGGACTTTTGGGAACACAGCCTCCAGTCCTCCCAGGGCCACTCTAGGCTTCTCCTGGGCCAGCGCAATGGCGCCGGCCCTGGAGAAAACAGAGGGGAAGACCTCCATAGGTCCTGGAAGGGGTTGGGGGGTACATTCCCAGACTTCCAGAAATGCAGCCTCCAGCCCCTCCCATGGCAATCGTCAAAAGAGTGGGCAGCTAGGTGGGTGGTCGCTGCAGACGGCCTGCCCACGGTCGGCCAATTCGGCCCCAGCCCAGCCCTTCCTGGCCTGCCTTTGTAGCCCTGGGCTGGGCTGGCCATGGAGCTGATCCGGCCTGGCCTTGGAGCCAGCAGCAGGTGGGCACAGCAGTGGGCAGCGTGGCTGCGGAGGAGAAGCAGCTGAACAGCAGCAGCGACAGAGCAGCACCACCACCAGTGGGATGAAGGTAAGTTGGCAGCTGCTGCATTGGTTATTCGGGTGGGGTGGAGGAAACACATGATCTTCCCCTCCTGTGCTGTCCCCCTCTTGGTTACGTCTCCCCCCCTCTTTCTGCCAGCCCCTTCTTTCTCTCTCTTTCCCTTTTACTGTTCCTCCCTGCCCTGCAAGGTGCCAAGGCAGGAAGAGATCTCTCTGTCCCCGTTTCCCCTTTCTTTCTTTCTCTCTCTCTCTCTCCATTCCTCCCTGCCCTACAAGGCAGGAAGAGATCTCTCTGTCCCCGTTTCCCCTTTCTCTCTCTCTCTCTCTCTCTCCATTCCTCCCTGCCCTACAAGGCAGGAAGAGATCTCTCTGTCCCCGTTTCCCCTTTCTTTCTCTCTCTCTCTCTCTCTCCATTCCTCCCTGCCCTACAAGGCAGGAAGAGATCTCTCTGTCCCCGTTTCCCCTTTCTCTCTCTCTCTCTCTCTCTCCATTCCTCCCTGCCTTACAAGGCAGGAAGAGATCTCTCTGTCCCCGTTTCCCCTTTCTTTCTCTCTCTCTCTCTCTCTCCATTCCTCCCTGCCCTACAAGGCAGGAAGAGATCTCTCTGTCCCTGTTTCCCCTTTCTTTCTCTCTCTCTCTCTCTCTCTCTCTCTCTCCATTCCTCCCTGCCCTACAAGGCAGGAAGAGATCTCTCTGTCCCCGTTTCCCCTTTCTCTCTCTCTCTCCCTCTCTCTCTCTCCATTCCTCCCTGCCCTACAAGGCAGGAAGAGATCTCTCTGTCCCCGTTTCCCCTTTCTTTCTCTCTCTCTCTCTCTCCATTCCTCCCTGCCCTACAAGGCAGGAAGAGATCTCTCTGTCCCCGTTTCCCCTTTCTTTCTCTCTCTCTCTCTCTCTCCATTCCTCCCTGCCCTACAAGGCAGGAAGAGATCTCTCTGTCCCCGTTTCCCCTTTCTCTCTCTCTCTCTCTCTCTCCATTCCTCCCTGCCTTACAAGGCAGGAAGAGATCTCTCTGTCCCCGTTTCCCCTTTCTTTCTCTCTCTCTCTCTCTCTTCATTCCTCCCTGCCCTACAAGGCAGGAAGAGATCTCTCTGTCCCTGTTTCCCCTTCTCTCTCTCTCTCTCTCTCTCTCTCTCTCTCTCTCTCTCTCTCTCTCCATTCCTCCCTGCCCTACAAGGCAGGAAGAGATCTCTCTGTCCCCGTTTCCCCTTTCTTTCTTTCTCTCTCTCTCTCTCTCTCTCTCTCTCTCTCTCTCTCTCTCTCTCCATTCCTCCCTGCCTTACAAGGCAGGAAGAGATCTCTCTGTCCCCGTTTCCCCTTTCTTTCTCTCTCTCTCTCTCTCCATTCCTCCCTGCCCTACAAGGCAGGAAGAGATCTCTCTGTCCCCGTTCCCCCTTTCTTTCTTTCTTTCTTTCTTTCTTTCTTTCTTTCTTTCTTTCTTTCTTTCTTTCTTTCTTTCTTTCTTTCTCTCTCTCTCTCTCTCTCTCTCTCTCTCTCTCTCCATTCCTCCCTGCCCTACAAGGCAGGAAGAGATCTCTCTGTCCCCGTTTCCCCTTTCTTTCTCTCTCTCTCTCTCTCTCTCTCTCTCTCTCCATTCCTCCCTGCCCTACAAGGCAGGAAGAGATCTCTCTGTCCCCGTTTCCCCTTTCTTTCTCTCTCTCTCTCTCTCTCCATTCCTCCCTGCCCTACAAGGCAGGAAGAGATCTCTCTGTCCCCGTTTCCCCTTTCTTTCTCTCTCTCTCTCTCTCTCTCTCTCTCTCTCTCTCCATTCCTCCCTGCCCTACAAGGCAGGAAGAGATCTCTCTGTCCCCGTTTCCCCTTTCTTTCTCTCTCTCTCTCTCTCTCTCCATTCCTCCCTGCCCTACAAGGCAGGAAGAGATCTCTCTGTCCCCGTTTCCCCTTTCTTTCTTTCTTTCTCTCTCTCTCTCTCTCTCTCTCTCTCTCTCTCTCTCTCTCTCTCTCTCTCTCTCCATTTCTCCCTGCCCTACAAGGCAGGAAGAGATCTCTCTGTCCCCGTTTCCCCTTTCTTTCTCTCTCTCTCTCTCTCTCTCTCTCCATTCCTCCCTGCCCTACAAGGCAGGAAGAGATCTCTCTGTCCCCATTCCCCTCTTTCTTTCTCCATTCCTCCCTGCCTGCAAGGTGCCAAGGCAGGGACGGATCTCTCTGTCCCCATTTCCCACTTGAAGGCTGGGCATGTTGGTGGGGGCTGGACACGTTGGTAGGCACACCCCCTTGGGGTGGCCATGTTGTCCTCCTTTTTGGTTTCCAAAAATAGGGTCAACCTAATGACCCCGGGTTCTAGTGTTATGAGCAAGGGAGAAAAATAGCTCCCTATCCATATTCTCCACACTTTGAATAATTTTACTCACCTTTTTGCTAAGCTAAAAAGCACTGGTGTTGTAAACTTGCCTCACTGGGGAGTTTCTCCAGCCTCTTCATCATTGTGCTTGCTTTTTTTCTCCACCTTTCCCAACTCTACCATATCCTTTACGAGGTGCAGTGACCAGAACTGTACACAGTATTCCAAGCATAGTCGCACCATAGATTTGTATAAAGGCATTTTTTTGTATAAAGGCAGTTTTTTTGTTTTGTTTTTTAGGTTTTTAAAAAATTATTATTCCTTTCTTAATAATCCCTAGCATAGAATTTGCCTGTTTCCACACCTGCTGCACACTGGGTGAAGTTTTGATTGAGCTGTCCATCACAAAATCTCTTCCCTGGTCATTCACTGCCAGTTCAGACCCCATCAACGTATAGGTGAAGTTAAGGGTTTTTTTGCTCCAAAATGCATCTCATTACACATACTTGCATTGAACCACATTTGCCAATTAATTGCCCATTCACCCACCTTAGGAAATATCCTTTTGCAGCTCCTCTTAATCTATTTGAATAATTTAGTGTCCTCTGCAGACTTGCTAGTCATTCCGAATGGATGTAATGTCGCCATGAAGCACCCAGACGGAGGGCCTTCTCTGTAGCGGCACTCACCCTCTGGAAAACCCTCATGCAGTTCAGGAGGCAGAGAATGTGGCATCATTCAAATGCCTCCTGAACACACACTTGTTCACCCAGGCTTTCCCTGAGCAGCAAGTAAATGAACTACACCACTGCATTTTACTGTTCCATTTTGCTGCTCTTTTTAAATTGTTGTTTGGAAGTGTTTTAATGCTGTGTTTTTATGCTATGTTTTAATAGGGTGTTTTAAGATTGTATTTTAGTGTTGTGAGCTGCTGAGCGATTCTGTTATATTCAGCAGTAAATAAATCTTACAAATAAATAAATAAATAAAATAGGCCACTGGGCTGCATGCCCAGCAACTGAATTGCTTAGAACAGAAACAAGCTAGCCTTATTTTCAATGTTTTCTTCTTTCATTTCATTATTCCCAGTGAGGCTTTGGCTTGACCACTTTATTTTTGAACGTTTTCCTCAACTTTGTTTTAGAGTGTGTTTTGATTTCTTTCCAGGATCCTATACTTGGGATCCTGGGAGAGGTCTTCTGATCTCCATCTGATGCCCCAAGAGCTTGATCCTCAGATCTTTGCTTGAGATAGTTAGCTACAATTTCCCTTTTCACCCACCCCCCAACTTCACTTAATCTTTAGGCTACATGGCTATATAGCTGGAGGCTTTAGGAACTGCATTTCCCTAGCATGGACTGGGCAGACTCCAGATAGAATTAAGTAACAATCCCAACTGGGGGGATTCTACACGTCGTACTGAGGGCACTTCCATGCGCCCCCGGTGCGCCCCCAAAGTGATCGTGTAGCTTGCCTGTTCGAAGAGCTCGGCAGAAGAAGGCGGGGTGCTGCCTTCTTCCGCCGAGCTCTCTGACCCGGCCGGCGAGGAGGTAGGTGGGTGGCGGCGGCAAGGACGCCTCTTCCTCGTCTCTTCCCAGGCAAGCTACACGATCGCTTTGGGGGCGCACTGGGGGCGCATGGAAGCGCCCTCAGTACGACGTGTAGAATCCCCCCTGCTGATAGTTTTGCCTGCCGTCATTTTTTATTGCCGTAGCAATGCCCGTGTGATGCTCTACATCAATTTGTCTCATATTGTTTTTCTAGGAGTTCTCAGTAAGTGCTAAATTGTCATTCATTTTGCAAGGTGTACTCCAAGGGTAGGCCATGTGGTTTCTGTGGGCGCCATTGTCCCTCTGGACACATTTCTTAGTGCCCACCAAGGTGCCCTAGCTAGAGTAACCAGATTTAAAAGAGGGCAGGGCACGTGCAGCTTTAACTGTTGTGATGAAGAGGAAATTTCACCAGGTTCTCCATATATACAAATGACACCTGCTGAAATTTCCTTTTCAATGCAACTGTTAAAGATACAGGAGCCCTGTCCTCCTTTCCATATGGTCGCCCTAGCCCTAGCCCTCCCACTTAAAATAAATAAATAAATAAATAAATAACATGTTTTCTTACAATTGCTGTGAAATGGACATCTGTTGGTGGCATTCTCTTTTGTACTCCAGGGAAAAGACAACCATTTCCCTCCTTCCAGATATCACTGCTTTGTTCCAAACTTACCAAACTCTAAAGGTTAGCTTGCTGGGAGAATAAAAGTAGTTTTACCAGGGGATGGAGATGAGATCCTTTCGCTGTATAAGAAAACAAGGGCCTAAATCTACACCAAGCAGGATATAGCAGTATGAAAGCGGTATATGTCAATGGGCCGCAATAGTTGTCAGTGCACTTCAATACCGCTATAAAGCAGTAGTGTGGCTCCTGCCTCTCATATACTGCTTTCATAGTGGAATATCCTGCTTGGTGTAGGTTAGGCCAAGGTTTAGAAATACCCATGACTGTTCTGTGTATCATAGAATATAGCAACTCTCAAAAAAGCCTGAGACTTTTAAAGTTTAAAACAAACAAATATGTTTCTGGTCATCACGGGTTCCAGTACTGAAACAGAAGGGATGCCTTCATGGCACTGAGTTGCTGCCGCTTTGCCTCTAAACCTCACAGTTTTGCTGTTGCAGGGTGGCGGCGGTGTTACAAGGTAACTTCTGTGAGCAGTACTGACTCCATTTTGAAGCAACCCAAAACCCCACCTACAGACTGAGAGCATTCACAAAAGGCCTAGGTCAAGTAACTATTTCCTGATAGACTTCTTCAAATGTATTCTCCAGAGAGAAAGACAGGGGTCAAACTAAGCAGAATATGAATGCTGGATGGCAAGAGTCATACCTGGTCATACACATGCTAATGCAGCCCTGTTGCTGAACTCCAGGCTGCATCAAGTACAGCCATCATCCCAAATCACCCTCTTTTGTTCCCACAGCAAGTAAATCTTTAGATAAGATCATACAAAAACCCTCAAGTTTAAGGGAAGCTCTCTCTCTCTCTCTTGAACCAGAAACACAGAGCATACTACACATTCCAGTTTGCGTGAGCAAGCTGCCATGGGTGAGTGCTTTGCCTTGCTGTACTCTGAAGGATGACACGGCAGGCCTGGAAATTCCTCATGACAGCAAACTGTCTTTGGGATTAAGGGCTTGGTCGTCGCAGCCTCTTTATCTCAGTATTGTCTATTGTCTTAGGGCAGTGCGTCCTGTTTGACTTCCAGCTTAACCCGGGAACAAACATGATGAGAAAGCTAGCTTGGCACACAAAGGTGATAAGGAAAGTTGATTCAGCATGCAAACAGGACAATGAAAGTTAACTCATCAGAAGAGGAGGGGGAAGAGGAAAAGGGTATATAAACTCTCTGTATGTCATAATAAACCATGATTCTCATCATCACCTCCTGGCTCTCACCTCGGTGTGTGAGATTCCTTCAGAGTGGCGCCCGAACAGGGACCTAGCAGCTGGTGCACCCTCGTCTCTTCTTTTTTTTTAATTTTTTTTTTAAAACATAATCATTCTTAACATAAAAGTGCACCCCCCACCTCGGGATCATTCCTGAGTCCAAAATCTGATCGTTTCTTCTGCTGGCGGTTTCCCACTTCCCTTAGTAAACACAAATATTAGGAACTGTTTCCAGATTCCTTCAAATTCATTTATTTTAGTTACGCCTTTTCTCCACTTAATATTACATGTCAATTTATCATTAATGGCTATATCCCATACTTCTTTGTACAATTCTTCAATAGAATATTCCCCTTGAATCTTCCAGTTCCTAGCTACCATCAATCGTGCTGCAACCAGCAAACTCGATATCAGCTCTATAGTTCCTTTTCCACACTTTATATCTTCAAATAGTGACAGCAATGCAATCTTTGGTGTTTGTTCTATTTTCATTCCCACTATTTCTTCAATTTCTGAAAACACCATCTTCCATAATCTTTGTACATATTTTCATTGCCACCACATATGTAAATACGTTCCTTTTCCCCCACAACCTCTCCAACAATTTGCTGAATGCTGATCATTTATCTTATTCAATCTAATCGGGGTTAGGTACCACCTCCATAAAATTTTAAAATAGTTCTCCTTTATTCTCACTGATAAACTTCTCAACACTCTTTGTTTCCATAGTCCCTCCCAGCTCTGTCGCCCTATTTGTACCTTCAAATCTGACTCCCATACCATTTTCTCTGGGTTCTCTCTAAACTCCTTCTCTAACAATAATTTATATATTTCACTCATTAACCCTTTTAAAACTATACTACCTCCTTTCCCTTTTTCCTTATTTACTATTAACTCTTCAAACTTCGTCATCTTTCTACAAACTCTATTATCTTTAATCCACTTTTTATTCCATTGTTCTAATTGCCCATATTCTAACCAAGATAATTTTTTCTCCTTTAACAATTTTTCCATATCCTCTCTTGTTTTTATATCTCTTAACCAATCCTTTAATTTCATTTTACTTTTCTCTTTTAATATTTTACATAATCTACCCTTCAGATCCTCTGGGAAATTCTTTAACATTATTATCGGTGCTAAGGGAGAGTTGCTCGGAAGCAGCTTCCCTTTAAATTTACTCCAAATTTCCCATTGAGTCCTCAGGAGTGGATTATCTATACTTCCAACCCACTTTCTCCCTCCATCTTTAAAAAAAACATTATCCAAGTTCATCTCTACGTTACTTAGAATTTTTTCTTCCATCCAATATAAATCTCCTACTCCTATAATTGCTTCTACAATATGTCTTAATCTATTTGCTACGTAGTATAATTTTATATTTGGGAGACCCAATCCACCCTTTTTTTGGCTTAGATACCAATTATTTTTATTCACTCTTGCTCTCTTTTCTCCGTTACAATATTTATTAATAATATTTTGCCAACTTTTTGCACCCTCGTCTCTTCAAAGACCCCTCGTCTCTTTGAGACCCCTTCTTGCGGTAAAGTATGGGCTGTAATCTATCCCACCCCCAGCAGAAACATGCCGCGGAATTAACCCGCATTGTCCAGAAGACAGGAGGGCACGGAACAGAGTCCTTGTTTCAGAAGCTGGTTGGGGAGATAGGGAAGGTCTGTCCATGGTACCCGGAGTGCTGGTCGCTCCGGTTGTCCGATTGGGAAAAGATAGGACTATTTTTCATCAAGAACCCCGCGCCCCTGTTGAGATTCTGCTTTCTTGGTTTCAGTGTTGCGTAGCTCTCAAAAAATTCCACCATCTAAATTCAGCCACTTTGCCTACTGGCGGGTTAAGCGTTAATCCACCACCCCAGTACAAGGCAGTCGAAATTTGTAAGCCAGCGCCCCCTGTGGCTCCTGCTTTTGTATCGGCACCCACTCCTGAGGAAAGCCCGCCTCAGTACGTGTTAGCTGCTAGCGGTTTGAGCATTAATCCGCCACCACACCATAATGCAATAGAGATATGTAAGCCAAAATCTTCCCTAGCCCCCACTTTTACGTCAGCACCAGTTCCTGATCAGCAGCCGCCGCAAATTGTTTCGCCTCGGCAAGTTTTAGAAGCCCAATTAACTTGCGGGCAAGGAGACATGGCAGAAGTGTCAGAAATGTTTTCCTTATGTCCTGTCCACGATACAGGCCAAGTAAATCCACAGAATGCCTGTATTGTAGATTATAAACCCTTGTCAAACCCTGTCTTTGACACACCTCAAGCACAGATTGTTTTGCCAGCAGCAGCAGCCCAGACCGTGGAAGCGGACAGGCAGCCACTCGCATCCGCCTCCCCCAGGCAGGCAAGCAGGCAAAGCGAGCTCCCTTCATGCGTCCAGCTGCACCTCCTTCCTCCCTTCCTTCCTCCCCAGGCGACAGGCGCAAAAGCCCCCTCGCCATCCTGTCAGCTCTGCCTCCTCCTCCTCCTCCGTGCCGCCGCCCGCTGCCCACAGAGCCCGGATTTATCAGCAAGGCGGCTGGGTAGCGCAGCGCTGCCGCAGAGCTGCCACAAGCCATGGGCGACAAAGGTACCAGGTCAGTGCTAGAGAGCGGGTGGGGTGGGGTGAGAGCGCAGCAGGTTGCCCGAGCCGCTGGCCTAGGCTCAGAAATGCAGAAATGCAGACCAAAGCCCGGCGCCATTGCACGGGGAAGACGGCTGCTTGGGAAAACGGGCCAGGGAAGTGCGCTTCCTCCCCGTGCGACGAGCTGGCCGCGTTCCGACAAGCGCGCCTTAAGTCCCGCATGCGCCCTGAAGCCGCAAAGGCCAGCTTTTTCGTGTTTAAACTCGCAGGCTGCCTCCCCTCCTCTCTCGTCGCGCGTGCTTTGTCTACCCTCCGCAGCATGCCTTCACACGTTAACGCAGGTTTGCCCCAGCCCAGCTCCCTTTTCCAGATGTATCCATGCCATTACAGGGCCAGGCATGAACCCTGAGCCAGCAGATATGATTAAAACCTGCAAGAATATTGGCACAGCCTCTCACCATGTAAGCATTTTAGCTGCAGCTCTTGTAAAAGGAGCTAAACCAAAAGGAGCTTGTTATAACTGTGGCACGCCCAACCCGAATTTAATTCCTCAAGATTTCCAAGTTGTGGTGATTGATTTGAAAGAATGCTTTTTTACTATTCCTCTGGCAATAGCTGATCAAGAAAAGTTTGTCTTTACAATCCCTCTTACCTGGCTTACGACAATGCCAGTATGGATAGAGCCATGGCCACTCTCTAAAGATGAACTCATTGCTCTACATGAATTAGTTCAAAAACAACTAACCCTTCCTCCAAAAATTTCCTTAATGGAATCACAACAGCTTCCAGGCACCCTTAATTGGGTGTGCCCTTACTCACTACAGATCTCTGATCACTGCTCTTTCAAATGCTCACTCTTAAATCTCACCCCGCAGACTTCATACAGCCTGGGCAAAACGCTTTGCGTGCCATTAACAGTATCCTAACCTCCTGTTTTGTAGACAGGCTGCCTACTGTAAATAAGGCTTTAACACTTTTTATTCTTCCTACCAAGCGGCTCCCTACAGAGTCCTGGGCTTAAGCCATGAAGGAAAAACCTATTGTGTTGAGTGGCTACATTTACTCCATACCCCCCCACACACAATATTTACATGCCAGCACAAGCTTATGAAGATTTAATAGCTGAGGCAGAAAGCGTGCCCTTCAAAGGCTTGGTTTAGACCTGGCAGAGATTTGCTTTCCTCTTACAAAATTGCAGATTGAATGCCTCCTCCAAACGTCTGTCGCTTTGCAAGTAGCTTTCGGTGGGTTTGTGGGGACCTTCGCTTTTCACCTCCCCCCTGACCCTTGCTTTTCCTGTGTATTAACTCATTACTTCCCGCTATGAGACCTCCACTCTCACATTCCACTCCCCCATGCCCCCACCTTGTATGCAGATGGGGGGGAAAGACGAGGCGCAGTAACCCACCTTAATCCTGTCACCCAACAGTGGGAAGCTCGGTACACTCTCCCTCAAGGGACACCCCAGCGCGCAGAGGTAGCCGCTGCTATTTTAGCGCTACAGATGTATCCCCTTTCAGAATTGAATCTTATTCTGGACTCCCAATATGTGTGCTTTGTTATTGCTAATCTGCCTGGAGCTTATATTACTCCAAAGGTTGATGCAAATCTCATGGCTCTCTTTTTAACATTGCAACAGGTTTTGCAAGACCGTAAACATCCTTTTTTTGTAGCCCATATTCGAAGTCACTCAAGCCTTCCCGGACCTCTTGCCGAAGGGAACGCTCGCGCAGATGCTGCCACCAAAGTTACTTGTGCCTCTCTTTTTACAGATCCTTTTAGCAGCCACGCTTTCTTTCATCAGAATGCACACGGCCTCGCCCGTGAGTGTCAAATACCCTTAGATCAGGCTAAAAGAATTGTGGCTGCCTGCCCTCAATGCGCCCAAACCTCACCTGGTGGGGAGCCAGCGTTTTTCCATATTTTTCCATATACCCTCAAAATCATTTGTTTTTGCTATACCTTTTTTCATTTTAATATTACATGTCAATTTATCATTTATAGCAATGTCCCACACTTCTTTATACCATTCTTCAATACAATAGTCTCCTTGCATCTTCCAGTTCCTGGCTACAATCAGCCTCACAGCCGTCAACAGATTCGTTATTAACTCTTTCGTTTCTTTATTACATTTAAGTTCTTCTTGCGGTGAAAGTAGTGCAATCCTTGGTGTGACTTCTACTTTAAATCCCACTATCTGCTCAATCTCATAAAAAACCATCTTCCACAACTTTTGCACATGTTTACAGTCCCACCACATATGTAAATACGTTCCTTTTTCACCACATCCCCTCCAACAATCTGCTGAAAGCTGATTATTAATCTTATTTAATCTGACCGGAGTTAAATACCACCTCCATACCAGTTTGTAGTAATTCTCCTTTATTCTTACTGACATATTTCTCAACACTCTCTGTCTCCATAATCCCTCCCATCTCTGCTGTCCTATCTGTATCTTCAAATCAGTCTCCCAAACCACTTTCCCACTACTATCCCTCACTCCTTTCTCAGTTAATACATTATATAGTTGACTCATTAACCCTTTTACCCCTATATTTTGTCCCTTATCAATTCCTTTTTTTTCAATTAATTCCTCAAATTTCGTCTTCTCTCCACACTCTCTATTTTCTTTTACCCAATTTTTAGTCCATTGTTCCAATTGCCCATAGTTTAACCATGATAATTTCAAATCTTTTAAAACATCTTCCAACCTCTCTCTTGTATTCATCCCCTTTAACCATTCACTTAATCTCATTTTATTTTTCTCCTTTAAAACTTTACCTAATCTATTCTTTAAATTTTCAGGAAATTTCTTTAGCATTATCACTGGTGTTAAAGGGGAATTAATTGAAAGCAATTCCTTTTTATATTTATTCCAAAGTTCCCAATGGAACTTCAAAAAGTAATTATCTATTTCGTTAAGCCAATTACCCTTCCCTTTTTCCTTAAAAAATACATTCTGCAAATTTAGCTCAATATTATCTAATGTATTTTCTTCCATCCATTCTAAGTCCCCTACCCCTAAAATTGCTTCAGCAATGTGTCTTAACCTGTTTGCTATATAATAGTACTCAAGGTTCGGGAGACCCAATCCACCCTTCTTTTGATTTATATACCATTTACATTTGTTAATTCTTGCTTTCTTCTCCGCATTGCAGTAATTATTTATAAGATTCTGCCAACTTTTTAACTCTAAATCTGAAATTCTTATTGGTAACATCCTGAAAATAAAATTGATCTTAGGCAAAATTTTCATCTTTATTAAAGCTATTCTTCCAAACCAAGAAAGATTCAGTTTCTTATACTTCTTTAGCTTTTCTATTACCTCTTTTTTCAATCCATTTAAATTTTCACTTTCCAAATCTTCTAAATTTTTAGTAATCTTAATACCCAAATATTTAATTTTTTCTTTACTATTCAAAACTGAAGCCTTCCCTTCCCATTCCTTCTCTTCCTTTTTAGTGTAATTAAATAACATCAACTCGGATTTTGCCCAATTTATTCTTAACCCCGTAACTTCTTCAAATTCTTTTAACTGCTGTCTAATTCTTTCCATTTTGCTTATCGGATCTCTAATAGTCATCAATGTATCATCTGCAAACATATTCAACTTAATTTTCTTTCTACTACCTATCCCCTCTATCTCCCCATCTTCTCTTATTGCATTTGCCAACAATTCCATCACCAATACAAACAGGACTGGCGAGAGTGGGCATCCTTGTCTTGTCCCTCTGGCTAGTCGTATCTTATCCGTTATTCCATCATTTACTACCACTACAGCTGTGTTTTTAGAGTATAACTGCTCTATTATTGCTCTGAATTTGTTACCAAATCCCATTTTGATTAAAACCAACTTTAACGTTTGCCAACTCACACAGTCAAAAGCCTTAAAAATATCTAGCGCTAAAATACCCGCCTTATTCTTTGACTTTTTTATCCCCTGTATTGCATTTAAAACTCTCCCTATTAATGTATGCATCTGTCTGCCTGCTATAAAACCACATTGGTCTTCCCCTACATAATTTGCTATAAATTTATTTAATCTTTTGGCCAAAATAGTTGAAAAAATTTTAGCATCTTGATTTATTAACGAAATTGGTCTATATGAATCAGGGAGAGTCAAATCCTTATCCGGTTTCGGGATTAAAATTATTATGGAATGCTCCCATGACTCTGGAATCTTCTCCCCTTCCATTATTGCGTTATATAATTTCAACAACTTTGGCACTATTAATGTTTTAAATCTTTTATAAAACTCTGGTCCCAAGCCATCTACCCCCGGTGATTTCCCTACTTTAAGCTGATCTATGACCTCCTCTATTTCACATTGCAGTATGTTACTATCCATAATTTTCTTATGCTCTTTTTCTAATCCTTTTTTCACAAATTTACCCACATACTCTTCCTTCCTCTTCGTTTGAGTATCTCTTTCCTTGTATAAATCTTCAAAAAATTGCTGAAAATTTTTTATTTTATCCTTCATCATATGACAATAATTACCCTGCCTATTTTTTACTGCCCCTATCCCATTTTTAGCTTTTTCCTTTTGTGTGAGTTTGGCAAGCATCTTCGAGTTCCTGTTACTATTTTGAAAGTATTCCCTTTTCATATAAATTAAGTTCCTCTGAACCTCTTCTAAATTAATATTTTCTAGTTCCTTTTTTTTTGCCTGTACTTCTATTAATTTATATTTATTTTTAGTTTGCCAAAATTCATTTTCCAGCTTCCTTATCTCATTCTCTAAAGTAACCTGCCTTACCTCCTGTTGTCTTTTTAGATTACACATTTCCCTAATACAATTCCCCCTAAACACAGCCTTCATGGTATCCCAAACCACTGCCGTTCTTGTTCCCCCCTTCTCATTTATTTCCCATGTTTCTGACAGTTCCTTCTGCATTTTCTCAATTACTTTATCGTACTTAAATATCTTAGTATTCAGTCTCCACCTTAATGCTTGTTTGTAATCCTTATCAACTGCGAAAACTAAACTTACTAGTGCATGATCCGTTACCTTAATTGTCCCCAATTCCATTTTACATATCTTAGTTAAAAAATCTCTGGATACAAAAATATGATCAATCCTGGAGTATGTGTGATGGACTGGAGAATAAAATGTAAATCCTGGGTCAGCCCCTCTAAGAACTCGCCAAGAATCAACAAAATCCTTTTCTTTAATTAATTTGTTTAACATAGTGATATTGTTTCTTTTTTCTATCTCAGAGGGATTTGACCTATCTAGTCTATTATTCATAACCATATTAAAATCTCCAGCCAAAATAGCATACCCCTCCTTAAATTCTTCAATCTCTCTTAATACCTCCTCATAAAATTCTTTTTGTTTATTATTTGGAGCATACATATTGATCAAAGTATACATTTTCCCTTCCAATTGACCCTTTATCATAAGATATCTCCCATTCTCATCTTTTTTAATATTTTCCATCACAAACCCACTTCTTTTTGAAATCAAGATGGCCACTCCATTTTTTTTGATGTCCCCAAAGACACTTCGTAAAACACTGGCCATTTCAAACGAATAACATTATTTTTTTCCTTAAATTGATGAGTTTCTTGCAAAAAAATTATATCAGAACCATCCCTATTTAGCAATTGTTCAATCCTTCTCCTTTTTACGACCGCCCCCAGACCTTTAACATTGAGTGTTGAGATTCTTATCTTCTTATCCATATCTAATTCTTTGAACTTCTTCTCGATCCCGAACGTGTTGAGAACTTAACTTACATACATAAAAATACAACAACCCACACAAACCCTTCCCTCCCACCCCACTTCCCCTTCCCCTCCCATCTCTTTTCCCCCCAATATATATCCGGGAGTCTAACACTCCGGCCATTATTTTAACCCTTGGGGGGGGGGAAAGCAGCCAGGAACCCAAAGCCAGTAGGATCTAATATGATTATACTTCTTATCATCCCTATAATATCCACTTTACACCACTCCCCCTACTGCACCTCTTTCTTCTTCGTCATCACTCTTTGCGTTACCACCGGCTTCTCCTTGCGGACCCAAACCTAAGCTCTCCAGAAGCTCCATGCCTTGCTGAAGGGAGAAAACCTTATGATTTTCCCCCTTATATGAGAAACGCAGAAAAATCGGATATCCCCATGCATAGGGGATTTCCCTCTTCTTCAATTCCCCTGTTATAGACTTGACACTGCGTCTCCAATCCAAAGTTTGTTGGCACAGATCATTAAAGACCTGCACTGTTGCTCCCTGGAACTTCAGCTCTCCCAATGCTCTTAACTCCCTCATAAGCTGCTCTTTCTTGTAATAACTTGAAAATTTCACCAGGACATCTCTGGGAGATGGAGGGGAAAGACGAGGCGCAGTAACCCACCTTAATCCTGTCACCCAACAGTGGGAAGCTCGGTACACTCTCCCTCAAGGGACACCCCAGCGCGCAGAGGTAGCCGCTGCTATTTTAGCGCTACAGATGTATCCCCTTTCAGAATTGAATCTTATTCTGGACTCCCAATATGTGTGCTTTGTTATTGCTAATCTGCCTGGAGCTTATATTACTCCAAAGGTTGATGCAAATCTCATGGCTCTCTTTTTAACATTGCAACAGGTTTTGCAAGACCGTAAACATCCTTTTTTTGTAGCCCATATTCGAAGTCACTCAAGCCTTCCCGGACCTCTTGCCGAAGGGAACGCTCGCGCAGATGCTGCCACCAAAGTTACTTGTGCCTCTCTTTTTACAGATCCTTTTAGCAGCCACGCTTTCTTTCATCAGAATGCACACGGCCTCGCCCGTGAGTGTCAAATACCCTTAGATCAGGCTAAAAGAATTGTGGCTGCCTGCCCTCAATGCGCCCAAACCTCACCTGGTGGGGAGCCAGCGTCAACCCCCGTGGGCTTTCTGCTAATCAACTATGGCAAATGGACATCACACATATTCCTACCTTCAGTCCTTGGAAGTATTTGCATGTTACCATTGACACTAATTCAGGCGCTATATGGTCCACTCCACAAAAAGGAGAAACAGCCAACCACGTAATCGCTCACCTCTATTCTGCTGTTACTGCTCTTGGCCGCCCAAGGAAAATAAAAACAGATAATGGGCCTGCATATGCTTCCAAAGCCTTTTTAGACTTTTGTACAACATGGGATATTGCACATAACATGGCATTCCTTATAACCCACAAGGACAAGCCATTGTTGAGCACGCTAATTGCACCCTAAAAGAATGCTTAGCCAAGCAATTACAATCCTCCAGTCCGCGAGTACCTACTTTAGGCTGGGTCCAACAACAACTTAATAAAGTCCTTTTTACATTAAATCAATTGAATGTCCAGCCCTCAGGGAACACAGCATACCAAAAACATTTTCAGACCCAAGAACCTCTTCCCAGACCAAATGTGTATTACAGACAGTTACTTGACATAACATGGCTTGGCCCCATGGGGGCAAGGCTATGCTTCTGTTCTTTCTCCAAACAGGTCCTTTGTGGGTCCCAGCCCAAGCAGCCAAAGTTGCCCGTGATGTCCTGGCACCATCAGTCCCTTAACCCTGTTCCAGAGATGTCCGAAGTATCCTTACGTCCAAGAGCACGTCGCCCATGCCGCCCTCGACACCATCCGCTGACATGGGGCCAAGTCAAGAATCTAACGGACCAGGCTCAGAAGCTTTTATGGCAACAGCAAGCAGAACCAACACCAGAGAATTTGTGTCTTGCCACATTTGCGCCTATCACTGCAAAATCTCGTTTATCCCACTGCCTTCTGATTGTGACAGTGAAACTGCTCTGTTAACGCAAAGAGAACACATAGGACTTGCCCTGCAAAATCAGCAGCCATTGACTATCTACTTCTCCAGCAACACCTGGGCTGCGAAAGCATAGAAGGCATGTGTTGCTTTAATCTGTCGGACAATTCCCACAAAGTACAAACTCAACTTGGACGCTTACAAGCAGTTGTAGCCCAGATCAAACAAGATGTGCCTGGACACTGGTGGGAGGGATTGTAGTCGTGGTTCCCTCTCAGCTGACTAAATTCTCTCTTGAAGTAGAGTATTGTATTGTATTAATCACTGTATTAATAGTCGCCTGTTGTCTTATTCAATGTATTCCTAATCTTGTGCAAATGTGTAGCCACTGCTGGCAAAGAAATACCGCTTTGAAACCTTTTCACCCAGATCAAATACAAATGTTGTATAAACAGCTTTCTCACCATGTGCCTGAAGTTTATCAGGACTAGCTTGCTCTGCACAGTAATAAAATTAATAGAAAAGGGAGAAATGAAGGATGACACGGCAGGCCTGGAAACTCCTCATAACAGAAAACTGTCTTTGGGATTAAGGGCTTGGTCGTCGCAGCCTCTTTATCTCAGTATTGTCTATTGTCTTAGGGCAGTGCGTCCTGTTTGACTTCCAGCTTAACCTGGGAACAAACATGATGAGAAAGCTAGCTTGGCACACAAAGGTGATAAGGAAAGTTGATTCAGCACGCAAACAGGACAATGAAAGTTAACTCATCAGAAGAGGAGGGGGAAGAGGAAAAGGGTATATAAACTCTCTGTATGTCATAATAAACTATGATTCTCATCATCACCTCCTGGCTCTCACTTCGGTGTGTGAGATTCCTTCAGTACTCTTTTCCTCTTCACCTAAACCCAGGAGTTGCAACGCTCCCCAGTTCCAGACTACAGGAAAGGGCTGCAGCCCAGGGAAAGGTATATTGCCTTTAAAGATTCCCTTTACTCTTTCCCCTGCTGTCTCTGTGTGTATGCTCTTAAGTCTCAAAAAGTCTATTTTTCAGTCTTGAAACTGCTTCTAAGCCTCCACTTGCTCTACTAATTTCCCCAAAACTAGCTTGTGCCTTTGTATTTGTTTCAACCTCAATAAATGTGCCATTGTGGCGTTATCCCCTTCAGTGCTGTAAGTTTCTTGAGTAAGAATCGCCTTACTTAGTCACAGACGCTCTATTGCCAATGTCAAAAGATTCCTTATAAGCGGGTGTAAGTCTCATTAGAACGTGTGCAAGTTTGTACACGGGTCTAATGAGAGCACATCACGTAACAGTGGGTAATCCTGATGGCAGGAGGCCACGTGGGCTTAGGCGCCACACAACCCACCACCCTCTCCACTGTAACTTTAAGACTGAGAGACTGATGAATATGGGACAGCTGCTATTGGCTACCTTGCAGGGGTTGGACTTGGAAGTGATAGAGCACTGGAGGCTGCGGGGGTGGGTGGGTGTTGTTGGAGAGAGAAGAGACATGTTGTGGGGATGCAAACAGGCAGTAATGCAAGTGAGGCTAACTAACATTCCCACACATGGCCAAACAGCTGCTGCCGCAGAAACAGCACTGCTCTCTCACACTGCTGCCACCGGAGGACTCGTGGCTGGGACTTGGGACAGCAAGGGTAAGCTTCACAGACATGTGAGTGTGTACAGAAGCAGCAGCGATCCCTTCTTCACCTACGCCAGCAGACAGCATGGGGTTTTGAAGTACCGGAGCCCGCCCCCTGTGCTCTTCCCAGTATCCGGCGACCAATCTGGGTCACCATCCATTCTGGAACACCCCCAGGTTAGACACCAGAGCAAGGCCACACAGAAGAGCCACAGTAACCTCACTACCAAAGAAAAAGTCGGCTTCTTTCCCCGACGTAAATGCGCAGATTTGCGTTTTGGGACAAATGACGCAGCCGCCCATTCGCCGCAGCACCGGGTTTTTAACGCCATAATGTGCATATTCGTAGTTGCAATTTGCCGTGACTTTTGGATCAACGTCTGAGTTGGCACCACATTAGAATTATGTGTCCTTAGGGGAGTTAAATCACATTTTGACGTGTGGGCATAACTTTGAGGGCAGGACAAAGTGATTGGCCGATTTCCCACCTTGCCTCGTTCCTTCCCGCCGTTTTCATGTTGATGGTGCTTTAAAATTAAAACAAAGAGGAGAGAACAGGCAGAGAGAGGGAGGAGACATGTTCAGTCCCCCGCTCGCATCCTCGTGTGCTCCCTCGTTCCTTTCCGCCCTCAGTTTTCCTGTTCTATGAATCTGCTTCACTCGTCTCTATTCCATAGCATCGTATGTGCGCATGAATAACTGTACTACAAAAAAAAATTCAGGAGATAAATCGCTGTTGCTGTTGCAGTGCGATGCTCTTTGCGTAGATTCGAATCTATGAAAATTCGGGTTTATATTCAATGAGAAGCAATCCCGTTGTGACATTTTTACACCGCAGCTTCAGGGGAAAGCCCCGCAGTGCCTGCAAATCGGCAGCTGCGTCATATAACCAATGCAGCATCAATTCGCAGCCACCATGGGGCTTTGAAGGCACAGAGAGAGATTAATGTAAATGAAAGAAATCCATCTAATTTTCTTGCTTTGAGAGCCTAGCAAGATTCATTTCAAATAGGAGGCAGGGAAAGAAGGGGAACAATATTATCTTCCCACTTTTTACTCTCCTGTTAACTGATATCAACGTTTAAGCATATGCTACTATAGGTATTCTGCATTTTCCTCTTTTATTTTCTTCACAGTTTAAAAAATTTACCCCATCTAAAATATTATAATAATAATAATAATAATAATAATAATAATAATCCAGATTTACACTTGATACAACCCCCCAACAACACAAATAAAAAATAATATAATAATTATAACAATAACAACAATAACAAGACTAATTTAAAAGGCTTCCATGTGCGCGTATGTGAAAAGCTCATCAACATTTTGGTTTGTTGAGATTCACAAATCTAATTATGAGGACGAACTATGAAACATTTTGAACCTGGAGAACTTGGGAGCCTTTTCTCACAGGACATTTCTACACTTTGCCCAAAATACAGGTAGCTTCAAGCCAAAGGTTGCAATCTCTTCCAGGACAGAGGTGTTTTCAAACAAGGCACGTAACACCAAAGGAGGCGGCCTCCCTGGTTGTGTTCTCAGCAGCAGCCAAGCAAAACCCGACAGTTGTCTTCGAAGTCTCTCCCAAGCGTGACATTCTGCAGCCTCATCTCCCACCCCAAGCAGTCGTGTTTTCTTTCTACGAATGCACTTCAATATACAGCACCAAAGTGATGGGTGGCAGCAATGCATGCTGGGACTGGAAAGGCCTGATGGGAGGACAGCCTTGCCCAGCAGCGTGAAGGCCAGATGTGAGAAGATACAAAGATTAAAGGGGAAGCCAGCCTGCGATTGCAGCGCACTAGAAACTTAAAAAGCAGGGTCGGGTGGGTTGAACTACCGGTTGAACTATTCTCACCTCCCCCGCGATAAAAAAAAAAAGCCTGAGGAATGTAGATGGGTGACTGTAGTTGGGCGGGAACTCTCACGTGAGAGATCCCAAATGGCTTTCGGGAATTTTAGAATTTCCCCTGAACTACGCAGCAGTACACGGTGGGAATGAGGCAAAGAGAATGTTTCTAGCTCTGCTTTCCCTCTGCTGTTTTCTAATTGCAGCATGTTTGTCATGTAGGGCAGCATTCAAACATGGGATGCTGTCTAAAGTTGTAGAGGCCACTGAATTACCTCAGAACTCAGCTATTTCTTTCCTACTTAATTCTGTTGCAGGTCTAGAGCAAGCTTTCCTATGATTCTGTGGGGAAAGGGGATGATTACAGTGTAGACAGGCCCAATGTCAGGGGTCGGCACCACCATGGGGTAGTTGCTGACGGTCCGAGCTCTCAGGAGGGCCCGCAAGCAGCTGTGCTGCTGCCACTGCAGCCGCCAGCCTTCTGCTACTCCAGCGGGACAGGCTAGCTTGCTTACGCAATAGCCCTCGCATTCATGCAGCCACCATCTTAGCCAACTTCCCCCTCCTCCGGGCAGCTGGGTGGCAGCAGCAGCATTGGCTGGAAAAAGGGAACAACGGAAGAGCTTGGCTCCCATTGGAGCCAGGCACACCTTGTTTATACTCCACGATGTAATGCCCCAGTGCCTGACACTGCATTGTGGGGCATAAGAAATGGTGGGTGCCCAGCTCCAATAGGAGCTGATTGCCTACTCATCTCCCTTACAACCAGAGATGCCGCTGCAGCAAACCCAGAGGAAAAGGCTGGTGGTAGCATGAGGCTGCCACTAGGTAGCTCCACCCACCCACCCTGAGGAGGAGGAAGAGGCTGCATGAGTGACACCACCATCACAGGTGATGGGGGATATCAGCCTGGGAGGCTGGTGGGTGAAGAGTGGAGCATGCCTGGCAGCCTGTGAAGGCCAGCTGAAGCTTGGTGCTGTCCCTAGGAGTTCTCCTCCCACCCAAAGAAGCACCCAAAGCAGATGGGCCGTTGGAGTGGAAATGCCAAGAGGGAAGGAGAAGAAAGTACCTAAGACTGCAACCCAATGAGCAAACTTATATGGAAGTCAGAGCCACTGAACTCCTTCAGAATTCTATATCTGATAGAGCGCCTTCTCCCTTACCATCCTGCCCAATCACTGAGGTCATTGGAGGGCATGCTCCAGGTGGCTCCACAATGGACCTGTGGCCCAATTGGAATTCACCAGAAGAGCCTTTAGAGTAGTGGCCCCTTCTCTGTGGAAACAACTGTATTGAGAAGCCTTCCTCAACTGACTAGCCACTGTTTTTCTGGTTCCTTTGTTTTAAATTGAACAATTTTAATTTATTTTTAACCTTCTTTCTTTTATTGTTTATACCTATGTTCACTGCTCTGGAATCTGTGTTAGATAATTGAGCGGTGTATAAATATTGTAAATAATAAGCAAATATGTATAGAATTCTAGATGGATAAAGAAAAGAGACACTTGATGGAAGAGCTGGAGGTAGCAGGATGGAGGGGAGAGGAAGACAAAGTAGCGCGAAGGGAAGGGGGAAACGATCAGGCTAGAAGCAAGGGCCCATCCCATCCCCAGAGCAGAAAGCACCAGGCCGGTTTCCCCTAATGCCACAAAGGTGATAAATGGAACCCAATCTTTTATTCCAGATTAATTAAAATATTGCTCTGGAATACAAGGTGAAGGACAAATTAAGCCAACTCGCCCTTTGCGTGCAGGAGCTCCTGCAAGTGCCAGATGAGTGTGCAGCCACCTCTCCCGAAGGGAATCCCCTTATCGATACTCAGCGGTAACAAGGGAATTTCCCCTGTGTGCTGAATCCCCTGGTTATCTACAAACACAGCTCAGAGATAACATGTGGATTCTTTTCCCCGCTTCTTTCCAAAGTCCCTAGGAGTCTCCAGGCCGGGGTGGGTGGGCCTTGGGGAGGGGAGTGGTGGGTGAAGCCAGTGGAGAGAGCCCAAGCCCCGTTGGCCAGATGGACAACTTCCGCAGGCTGGATGAGGTCACGGACCGGAGATTGCCCACCTGTGCTTTAGAAGGATAGAATAAGCCCCCTCTCTTTTTTTCACTTTTAAAATCAGCTTGATCATGTGAACAAAAGGCAGGGTGAGAGTGTGGGTTAAGGGGAAGTTCATTGGTATTAAGTCCTCTTGTGATTGAAAGAACAGGGCAAGGAGGTGGAGGAGGAGGAGCAGTGGCTTTCCAGAAGTTGCTGGACTACAACCCCCATCATCCCTGGCCACATTGTTTGGGGCTGATGGGAGTTGGAGTCCAGCAACATCTGTTGGGCCACAGGCTTCCCATCTCATAGTAGAGTCTCCATCATTTTCCCGAGCAACTGTTGTGACTGCAAGGGCCAAGACGCCCAACCGGTGCATCACGTTGCTTCGCTGTCGTTGGGCTCTGCCATTTCTGACTGCAGGTGTGTGTGTGTGTGTGTGTGTGTGTTCGCACATGCGCGGGAGGCACTGAGTGCCTCAACACTCCCTCGCATTAAAAAAAGGGCCTCCCTGCACATCAAAGCGAAGGCTGCCCCTTGTGAAACTCGACTCTCAGGCTCAGAGTGCAGACAGAGCGCCAGTTGCCCACTGGATGTAGCAGGGTTCCAATTCCCACCAGCTCCAGCCAGCCTGGCCAATGGCAAGGGATGATGGGCGTTGTAGTCCACCAACGCTAGGAGTGCCAGTTTCTTCTCACAGTGTGGCCTCATGGGAAGCGTCAAAGGAACCACCACCAACAGGACGAAAGCTGGCCTGTGATGAACAGTGGTGCTTCCCAGATGTATGGACAAGGGGGTGGATGAGGAGGCAGCGGCACTGCTGTCATAGGAAAGTAAGTGGGATAAGGAGCGAGACTTGTGAGTGGAGAGCAGGGCGCTCAGGCTGAAATTCAGGAGGCTGCAATGGAATGGAAAGGGAGCCTTGGGAGGGAAGGAGCTAGTTTATTAGGGAAGGGGCCTGGGCCCCGCTGGGAGCAGGAGAAGGGAAAGCCGGATGGGAAAAGCCACGAGAGGGAAAGGGGAGGGACCAGGGCAGCTCCAGAGCCGGGATGGGGAGGGAGGACGGGGAGGAGGGGAAGGAAGGCAAAGTCGGGAGGGGGCTGGGGGAGGTAAAGGAGGCCGAGAAGGCCGAGGCGGGCAGGGGAGGGGCGGGCTTGGCGGGGGCTGCCCCAGGGCCGGCCGAGGCCTTGTCGTTGCCGTGGGTGCGCTGGTGGCGGTTGAGGTGGGAGCTGCGGCTGAAGCCCTTGCCGCAGACGGCGCACTTGTACGGCTTCTCGCCGGTGTGGGTGCGCTGGTGGATGGTGAGCTCCGAGCGCTGGATGAAGGCCTTGCCGCACTCCCCGCAGGCGTAGGGCTTCTCGCCCAGGTGGGTGCGCTGGTGGGTCAGCAGGTTGGAGCTGACGCTGAAGCACTTGCCGCAGGCCTCGCAGCGGTAGGGCTTCTCGCCGGTGTGCATGCGCCGGTGGATGGTCAGGTCCGACTTCTGGATGAAGGCCTTGCCGCAGTCCGCACAGGAGAAGGGCTTCTCGCCGGTGTGGATGCGCTGGTGCTTGGCCAACGCCGAACGCTGGGCAAAGGCCTTCCCGCAATCCGGACACTTGAAGGGCTTCTCCGCCGGGGGCGCCGGGGGTTGTGGCGGGATTTTGCCCAGGCTCTTGCCGCAGTCCAGGCAGTGGCCGCTGCGTGTGAGGCGCCCCTTGCCACTGTACAGCTGGTGTTTAAGGACCTGCTTGCCCCCAGTGCTGAGGAGGAAGCCCTTCACGTGTTCGGGGCAACGGTGGGCGGCCGCGGCTGCCGCCTGGGCTTGGTGGACCCGCTGGTGCCGGTCGAGATGGGAGCTGACCGAAAAGCCCCGGCCGCACTGAGCGCAGGTGTAGGGGCGCTCGCCGGTGTGGACCCGCTGGTGGCGCTCCAGGTCGGAGCGCTGGATGAAGCGCTTGCCACAGTCTCCGCAGGGGAAGGGGCGCTCGCCGGTGTGGATGCGCTGGTGCTGGGCCAGGTTGGAGCTGCGGCTGAACCGCTTGCCGCAGGCGTCGCACGGGTACGGGCGTTCTCCGGAGTGAGTCTTACGGTGCTTAGAGAGCGCAGAGCGCTGCCCAAAGCATTTCCCGCAGCGGCAGCGGTGGGCGGCCGGGGCCAGAGCAGCGGCCGCCATGGGGAGCTCCTCCTGGGGACCGTTCTGGTGGGTGCGCCGGTGCCGGTCGAGGTGGGAGCTGACGGAGAAGCGTTTGCCGCAGTCGGGGCAGGCGTAGGGGCGCTCGCCCGTGTGCACCCGCTGGTGCCGCTCCAGATCCGACTTCTGGGTGAAGGCCTTGCCGCAGGCGGCGCAGGGGAAGGGCCGCTCGCCGGTGTGGACGCGCTGGTGCTGCGCCAGGTTGGAGCTGCGGTTGAAGCGCTTGCCGCAAGCCGTGCACAGGTAGGGCTTCTCCCCGGTGTGGATCTTTTGATGCTTGGCCAGGATGGAGCGCTGACGGAAGCAACGTCCACACTCGGTGCACTGGTGTGGCCTCTCTGGCGTGGCCATGCCCTGGCCTCGCCCACTACCGTTCAAGTTCTTCTTCCCACACTCTACACAAACACCTGGCTGTTCCACCACCGCCAAGGCCGCACACCTGCCTTTCAGCTTCTTGGCAGCCTTCTCCTTCCGCTGACGGGTTGTCGGCCCGCGGGGCGGCTGTTCTTCTTCCTCCGGGTTCAGCTGGCACTGGCTGCCACTGGCTTCCCCCTCATCTGGGCTGGTAGCTCTCTTGCATGGGGAAGCTGACGGCTCCACCTTCTCTTCTGGGTGCGGCTCCTGTTCAACCTCAGCAGCTGAAATTGGGAAGGTGAGAAGACAGCATGACCATCTCAGTCCCCAAGTCCAGCCTTCCTGAGCCCGGTGTCTTTCAGGTGGGGTGGGCCTCAACTCCCATCATCCCCGGCAAGCGTTAGTCCCTTCCTCAAGCCCTACCCTTTACTCTGCTCCCCCAGCTTCTCCCTTCCGCTTATTTTTCAGAAAACCGAGCTGGAAAGTCCAGACACGATGATGAGCGTCATTAGGAGGGTGTTCAGAGTCATACGACTCTCCGACAGGGTCCTTCATCAATCAGGCCAGATAACACAGAGATGATAGCCCAGTGGCTGCTCCAAACTGTAGGACCTCTCCCTCTGGAGAGCCACCAAAGCCCAAGCCTGAGTGTGTTATGGAAGCAACGTAACGCTTTTAATCTCCTCCTCCTCCTCCCTCTCCCCCCTCAACCGCTGCCCAGGCCTGCCCAATTTCTGCAGGCACTTTACACCTGGAAAGGAATTAGGTGGCTTCCAAAACAGTTCTCAGCCAGCCTGAGTCGAAGGTCCACAATGGCCACTGCTCCACATTGGTTTGTTGTTTATTCGTTCAGTCGCTTCCAACTCTTCGTGACTTCATGGACCAGCCCACGCCAGAGCTTTCTGTTGGCTGTCGCCACCCCTAGCTCCCCCACATTGGTAGCAGGGCAGAATTCAGGATTCTGCTCATCTCAGCTTTCTTTTCTTTTTTAAAAAAGAGGAGGGGGAAAAACATATTTCTAGCCCATAATGCTATAAAACGGCTTTGAAAATATGTGGGTTACACTTAGCGAGAACTCAAAGCCGGAGAGGGGTTATACAGCAGGATTTCCAGTCATCTGGTGGGAAGAGAAGGCTGCAGGGCTTATTTGCAAACATGACTTAACTTGCACAGGTCACATAATCCAGTTTTCCTTGGAGCAGAAATCTAATTTTGTTTTCTAAACGGAACTGAAGAACATTGAACAGGTGGCGACAAGTAAGTTGTTGCATTAGATGCAACCGAAAGATGCACCAACAACCCCCTCCCCTCCCAGCATTTCAGATGAAAACAGGAGTGGGCTCACAACACCCCCGTTTTCATACCACGAATCCCTGCCAAGCTCCTGCTCCTAACACACACACACATACACACACCGCTGAAGGGATCTACTCCCCTACTCCACTGATTTCATAAAAGTCTTTCCTCCACCAGTTTAAAGATATACTTGGAATAGGGTGACCAACTGTCAGGATTTCCCCGGATTTGTCCTGGTTTTTGTTCTTTCCATGGTGTCAGGGGGGATTTTCTATAATTTTCAATAATGTCCTGGAATGACACAACTTCCCCTTTAAGGCTGCCATTAGCATGGCAGGAGGGAATGACATGCTTTCTTGAGGCACATCATTCCCCCACCCCGAGCTCCAATTGAGGTCTGAAAGGGGAAAGTGGGTCATTCGTGGACATTATAGAAAAGGCCCCAATTGGAGTGGATGGTGGTGGTGCAGAATGAAATCCTTTCCCCTCCTCCACTCCAATTGGGTTCTTTAAGGTGGCGGGGGAATAACGTACTTTCTGCAGGACTCAGAAAGCTGCTTGTCCACACACACACTAGGTGTCCTCTTTTTTGGTTTCCCAAATATGGTCACCCTAACTTGGAACAACAGTATTGTCCCACAACAGGGGTGTTGAACCTCTGGCCCGTGGGCCAAATCTGGCCTGCCTGGGATCCTAATCCAGCCCTCCAGGGTTCCCCAGATGGCCACCCGGTTTCCCCCTGATTGTTGATGGTTTGGTGGTTTCCCAGCTTTTGAGCGTGTGTCTCCCCCATTCTAAAAGGCTGAAAAGTTGTTCCTAAGGCTTAGTGACCAGCAGTGAAAACTTTATGCTAATATCTAGTCATATTTTGGCCCCACCCCTTTTAACTTCAGCTCCACCCACCACTGGAATGTGGCCCCCGGGAGCTTCTTTAAAGTGGAATCTGGCAAAAATATATAGAATATATGAAGAAAGAAAAGAATACAACTTTGGCAGAAGCTTATAGGACTCTCTGGGACTCCTGAAAAAGAAGTAGGGCATATATATATATATATATATATATATATATATATATATATATACACATACACACACACACACACCAAAATGAACGAGATAAAAAAAAATACCATCCTAGAAAGAAAAATAGGGGAAATCTATGTGAGATGGGCAGGGGTGGGGGAGGGAGCAGGGTAAAGGAATAAAAGGTGAAGCTTGAAAAGAAAGTAATTTTGTTAAAATTTCTGGCTGAAAAAAAAGTTTACTGTATTTTATATGTTTGTTTATACATATATATTGGAAACTTATATATATATATATATATATATATATATATATATAAAGAGAATCCGGCCCTCGAGTGGAAAGAGGTTCAGCAACCCTGCATTGTATTATCAACAACACAAAATACACCTCAGTGGCTGCAGGGTGCAGAATGGCTGGCTGCGCACTGCCGCATGGCGGTGCCTTGGTGTTCATGCCCATGCGTTGGAAGGGATATGCGCAAGGGGCAAGATGCAGGCACACGCCCATTCAGAGGATGAACATCTAGAGGTCTTTCTGGGGAAGGAGCTGAACCCTGAAGCGAAAAACACACTAACGGAATTGGAGTAAGACCAGCCAAAGCATAGGGTGGGGAATCTGCAGCTCTCTGAACAGGGTTGGATTTCAGCTCCCATCAGCCCCAGCATCAGAGATGATGGGACTTGAAATCCTAACCATCTGGAGGGTGGCAGGTTCCCCATTCCTGCTCAAAAGGCAAGAAGAGGGACTTGGTTGCAGAAAGAGGGGCAATCCCTAGTAAATAGATGTAGCTGGGAGGTATACCACAGGGGTAGGCAACGTGTAGCCCCTGGGCACGAATGTGCTCCTAGACACCTCTCCTGGCAGCTGCTAAGCTGCCAAACCTCAAACACATTTCTTTCTTTTCAAATGAAAACATCTTCTTATTGCCAGTGTGGGACTGTTGTGAAACAGGTTTCTTTCGGTGCTGAAACCTGTGGGTTCAAAGGCGTTATTTAGCATGTTGGGCCTCAGACCAAAACTTCTGCTTTGTACCCAGTCTTTCGGGTGGGTTCCTTATCCTTTGCCACACCTCCCACGGGAGACATTTTGTGCTGGCGCCCAAAACAATTTCTCAAATTGCCAAAGGTGCCCAAGGGCCAATATGGTTGCCTGGCTCTGGTTTGCAGCCCACATCCGCCACACACAAAAAGCAGCCGCAGCAGCTGTTCCCTTTTAAATAAGTGTGGAGTGCACGCAGGAATCGGGCAGCCTCACGGAGGGTTTGATGGCGCCTTTGTCGGAATGTCACACACACCCCTTCTCGCTGCCACCGCAGCTGCTCTGGTGAGACCCGCCCACCTTCGTCCTTGGGGCCCTTGGCCGCCTTCTTCCGGGCTTTGCGCTTCCCCTCCTGGCTCTGCTCCTTCACCAGCTCCCGGAGCATCTTCTCCACCTGGCTCCTGCCAGCTGTCTGCAAGATGAGGCCCAGCTGCCGCCGGAGGTCGGCGTTCATCCCGCCTTCGCTTGGGCCGGCCGCCACCGCCACCGCGTCCTGCGTCTGGGCCTGTTCCACTTGGCCCTGTTCAGATTCCATGTCTACACCACAAGGGGACAAAACAGAAACTGAGAGCAGGGAGGGAGGGAGTTCCCACGTAGGGTGGCCAACGGACTGGTCTGCTATTGTGCCTTAACAGCAGTTTGATGTATAGTACATCAGCAAGGAAAGCTTTTCACAGGATGGAGGTGAACGTTATTACTCACTCACATCTTGCACATCAAGCTGCTTTTGAAAGGCATCGCTACAGAGTTGCCAACAAATGTTGGCAACACTGCTCCCAAGTGTCAACCAGATGCAAAACAAGCAGTGTAGCTCATCCACTCTTGCCCTGACATTAAAGCTAATGCAACCCTTAAGAGTAATGCAACCCTCTCCAGATAAGCCTCTAATATTGGGAGTTGTCTGTGTCAAGATTGTTTAGGCCAGTAATTTTGTTTGGCAGTTCCTTCTTGTCTTTTCCCTGAATCTTGTTTATTTTGTAATAAAGGCTGTTTTATAATCTAAAGCTTTGAGGCTTTAAGGAGTGGGGAGTACTGGATATCCAAAACCAGTCACACACTGGGGCTGTTCGTACAACACGACAACCCACCATGAATTATTTAACCCATGGTGGGGCTGCAACGTAAGAGGAGTGTGCGCGGCTGCCATTTTGAATATGCACTCCACATCCGTTTGCAGCCCCACCGTGTGAACCCAGCAAGAGTGGGTTATGCAAAGGTTAAACAATCTTCACATGGTCTATTTTAGGGTCATGAGAGGGTTGTTTAACCCTCACATAACCCATGCTCATGGGGTTCAGATGACACGACAACCCCCGAGTGGGGGTTGCATACGCAATCCAGCGACCATGGGTGCTGCGGCTCGTTGTGGGTTAAATAAACCAAAATGAGCTGTGGCGCGTCATCCAAACCCAGTCACTGGCTTAGTTCAGACAGCACGTTAGTCAATGCAGTGTGAAAACTCCCCTCAGCGGTTGAGTTTTTAGGAGGTAGTCCCCATACAACATGTTCTAACTGTACCATTGTGTGACTGTGGGCTACTGTGGAGCTAAGTAAAATCCATCGTGACATTTGATTGACAGTTCTTCCGCCCTCTCTCCTCCCCTGCTCCTCCTGATGGTATCCCATCAGCCATTGCTGCAAAAAATAATCCTGGCAGCTCTCCTAGAGTGGCACTCACTCCTTTCGCCGCTCTTGCAAGGGAACTCTGTAACCAGTAGGAAAAGTCCACTCAACACAATAGGAAACTCCACAGAGCCCTCCACACAACACGCAACACAACGGTTGTGCAGGAACTCTCCTCTGCACAGCGTGGAGATTCAGCGTGGAGTGTTTTCCAAAAACACACGCCATGGGGTGGAGTTTTCCCACCAGACATCACATTTCTCAACACTGGTGTAAAAACTCCACCGTAGAGTTCTAAAACCACCATTGAGAAAAGTGTTGTCTGAACTGAGCCACTGGGTATTCAATAAGATCAGATGCAGCCCCAAAAGAGCTCTCAGAGTGGATACCCTGCCCCTTCCAGTTTAGGTGGGGGCACCAAGGTGGATGCACCTGAAGCCCGGAACGGGCACTGCAGGCTGAACATCAAAGCGGCCCTAGCTCAGCTGTAGTGCACATTCTTTGCATGCAGAAGGTCCAGTCTCAAGCATTTCCAGTTAAAAAGGAAGAGAATCAGGTAACGATGAAGAACCTCCTCTGCTAGAAGAACTACTCCAGCTCAGCCTCCCCCAACCAGCCCCCTGACATAGACATTTTACCCTACAACTCCCATCATCCCGCACTCACTGCTGGCTAGAGCTGGTGGGAATTGTCAGCTAAAACATCTGGAGGGGCACAAGTCACCCAGGCCTGCGTTAGGCGGAGATGGGTGGACTTGGAGGTGGAGGTGGGCGGAGGCCATGTGAACTTACCAGACGCCAGCCCTCTCCTTCTGTGGGACTCGGCAAAGGCGGTTATTCGGGGCCAACTGATCGCAATCTCCTCCGCTGGGGATGGGAGAAACAGAGGGTGCAAGTCAGAGAGAGCTGAGCTATGCCATCAGGACCTGAGCAGCCCATAATCACGGAGGCACTTCTTCAGGGCTAACTCCTTTGGATGAAGTGGCCACAGCTGGATGGGAGAGTATATACTTTGCATGGAGAAGGTCCCAGGTTCACTGATTCTGGCCCGCTTGCATTGGCTGCCTATACGTTTCTGAGCCCAATTCAAGGTGCTGGTTTTAACCTATAAAGCCCTACACGGCTTGGGACCACAATACCTGATGGAACGCCTCTCCCAACATGAACCTACCCGTACACAGCGCTCAACATCTAAGGTCCTCCTCCGAGTGCCTACTCCGAGGGAAGCTCAGAGGATGGCAACAACGGAGAGGGCCTTTTCAGTGGTGGCCCCCCGACTGTGGAATGATCTCCCCGATGAGGCTCGCCTGGTGCCAAAACTGATATCTTTCAGGTGCCAGGTCAAGACTTTCCTCTTCTCCCAGGCATTTAACAGCATTGAATGCTAAATTTGTTTTTTAATGGACCTCAGTATTGTTGTTTTAAATGGCTGCTGCTGTTTTTATACTGTTGTTTTTATGTCTCTGATGGTTTTTAAATTTTGTATACTTTTAATGTTTACTGTTTTTAGCTTCTGTGAACTGCCCAGAGAGCTTCGGCTGTGGGGTGGTATATAAATGTAATAAAATAAATAAATAAATAAATATGGCCTGGTAGAGTTACCATATGGCAAGGAGGATAGTGCGCTGGTATCTTTAACAGCTGTATTGAAAAGGGAATTTCAGCAGGTGTCATTTGTATGCATGCAGCACCTGGTGAAAGTCCCTCTTCATCACCACAGTTAAAGCTGCAGGACTCCTTTTCTCTTTTGTATCTGGTTACCCTAGTATGGCCCCTGCAGCTTTAACTGTGGTGACGAAGAGGGACTTTCACCAGGTGCTGCATGCATACAAAGGACACCTGCTCAAATTCCCTTTTCTATGCAACTGTTAAAGATGCAGAAGCCCTGTCCTCCTTGCCATAAGTTCTGGCATCTCCAGTTAAAAGGATTGCACAGCAGGCGATGGGAAAGAGCTTCTGTAAAACACCCTGAAGAGCAGTTCAGCTCAAGTCAACAAGACTGGGCTAGCTAGACAAATAGTATGACCTGGTAAAAGGCAGCTTCCTACCCACATCCTTTTGGGAAGCAGTGAATCGTCAGATGAATATGGTTTCTGCCCCGAGACTACTGCGTTCCCATAGGCACATGCCTGGGAGTAAGCTCTGGTGGAAAGCAGTAGGACGTACTTCTGTATATGAGTAATCCATCAGTTAGTGGGCAAGGACATATTCCAGCTATTTGAGGGTTTTGATTTGTGTGAGAAAAGCCAATTATGGAGGGCGGCCACAGGAGCCAAAAGATTGATGTGAATGGCTTAGAAGGGCACTTCCTCATCTCACTTTAAGCCAGGGGATCCGGGATGGTAGTAGTGTCTCATAGAGGCGACATGTTTAGGAGAAATGGAAATACAAAGAAATATAAGCAGATCCTGGAAGGCTTTTTAGGGTTTTATGATGTGGAGGAATATGAATAGGGGTGGATTGGACGATAGATGGGGAAAACTGGGTGTGTGTGATTTGGGGCTTGTCTATTCGGCTTGTTTACCCCAACCTATATATGCATATTCATGTTTCAGGACACATGATGCAGCCGTCCATTCGCCGTAGCGCCGGGCTTTTAACGCGATAATGCCATATTCGCATTTGCGATTTACCACGACTTTTAGATCACGTTCAAGTTTGCACCGCGTTATGATTAGGTAAATCGCATTTTGACATGTGGGTGGAGCTTGAGGGTAGGACAACGTGATTGGCTGATTTCCCACCTATCGGCTGCCTCGTTCCTTTGTGCCGTTTTTATTTGGAATACTGATGATGATGCCTCATTCCTCCCTCCCCGCTCCCGGTTTGTCTGTTATATGAATCTGTGGAGCTCCACACATATAATTTATAGTTTCCATCGTCTCTACTCCGTAGCATCTAATCTGCGTATATGCGCATGTGCGCTGCACTATAAACAAAATCCAGAAAATAAATTGCAGTTGCTGCTGCAGTGTGAAGCTCATTACCTAGATTCGAATCAATGACATTTTGGGTTTATATATAATGAGGAGCAATCCTGTTGTCATATAGATGGGGGCCAGGTGAGTAGGGGATGGATTCAAGCTGTTCAAAATATTCTTCTATAAAATCTTATGTAATGGTGACTAAACTATATTGTTGTTGTTTTTAATTTTTGACATTTTCAAAAGTTGCTTTAGAAGTTTAGCTTTGAGAAACATTTTAAAAAAACAAAAGAACAAAGAGTTTTGTGGCACCTTAAAGATGAATACATTTATTCTAGCATAAGCTTTTGTGGACCATACCCCCCATTTCATCAGATGCCATCATGCATCTGATGAAGTGGGCTATGTTCCAGAGAAGCTTATGCTATAATCAATTTGTTAGTCTTTAAGGTGTCACAAGGCTCTTTGTTGTTTTTGCAGCACGGCTATCCCTCTGGAAATATTTAAAATACAGCCACCAAGGTTGCAATCGTGTATCACCCAGAGTTTTGGCTATTGGGTGGTATAGAAATACGAGAGATAAATAAATAAAATAAATAAATATACATGGTTACTTGTGAGTAAGTTCCATTGAGACTTGCTTCCAAGTAAACATGCATTTCTTTCGGGTGTCTCTTAAGTCTCACTGATTAATTCTGAGGCAATAGGCTTACATATTACCGTGTTTCCCCGAAAATAAGACAGTGTCTTATATTAATTTTTGCTCCCAAAGATGCGCTAGGTCTTATTTTCAGGGGATGTCTTATTTTTCCATGAAGAAGAATACGGTACACATTTATTGTTGAACAAAAAAAAAGGTCTTATTTTCGGGGGGATGCCTTATATTACAGCGAGAGGCAAAACTGGAAGCAGGTCTTATTTTCGGGGGATGTCCTACTTTCGGGGAAACAGGGTAGTTTCGCAAGTACATACTTTAATCTTCTCGTTTATTTCGAAGTCAACTACATCCTTAATTGGGAATGCTGAAATGGGAGAACATAAATCCCAACTGTTGCAAACAAATTCAAATTAGAAGAATCTGCTTGATACAGATCCTCTCCCCACCCTGTCCTTCAATTCATTTTGGACTTCAGGACAGACCTTGCAACTAATGGTGTAATCCTATGCATGTTTAGACAGACAAAGGTCCTATAACATGGCTGGATGGGGAATGCTGGGTGTTGTAGGGCCATTTTCTGTCTAAACATGCATAGGATTTCACCCTGGTGTGTTTGAAATGATGCCCTTGGCCAAATCCAAGCAATTTACATTTAGGAGAAATGGCAACATAGACAATATACCAAGTTCCTGGTATCTGACAAAACGTACCCCAAAATAGATACTTACCCAGCGAGATCACATTCTCGTAGTTTTCCTGCATGATGTCGATAACAGGGCGCTTCTTTGAAGACTGGGTGCTTTCCTGCCAGTCCCTGAAATGACAAGTGTCCTCCACAATGAACCAGGTGTCAGGACTGAGGAAGCAGAGGCGATAGTGGAGTTCCTCTAAGACAGTGTTCCTCTACTTGGCATCCATTGGTGCCATGGAGATGTGCCATGGTGCCTGCAAGGCTTGTTCCCCCCTCCACCTTCAAAAGAAAAACAATGTACTTTAAAGTCGAAGCCAATGTCAATGTTTGGCATTGAATTTTAGGGAACTCAAGATGGCGGGTGCCCATTGCATATTGGGGCTAAGGAGCAGCTGGGCTTCCTCCCATAAATAACTGGCAACAGCAGCAAGCTGCAGCTCCACTTTTCAAACTGCTATCCATCAAAACTACTCCTTGAAGTTATAGCTTGGGTATTTAAGTGCATTTCCCTCCCCTTAAATAATAGCCAGGAAACAGCATGCACAGCAGACATTTTGTGACTAGCCATGTCCCCTGGAGAAGCCATTTTGTGGCAGCACTCACAATATTCTCTCAACATTCCAAATCTGCGGCAGGACCCAAACATTTGGGGCCCTCTATTCTACTGGAGACTATGTAGGAGAGGGAGACGAGGAGGCAGAGTCATGTCATAATACGAGAAGTACTTCTTCACACAGAGCATAGTTAACCAATGGAATTTGCTACCACAAGATATAGTGATGGCCACCCATTTGGATGGCTTTAAAAGATCAATTCCTGGAGAAGGCCATCAATGGCTACTAGCCCTGATAGCTATATGCTACCCCCAGTAGAAGAGGCAGTAACTCTACATACACCAGCTGCTGGGAAGCGTGGATGGGACGCTGCTGCTGCACTCAGGTCCTGCTTGTGGGTTCGTGGCCAGTGGCTGGTTGGCCACTGTGTGAATAGAATTGCCCTTCTTATGTTCTTATGAGAGCTCAAATCCCAAAGTTTGGCACTTCCTGTAAGCTGCCCAGTGCTGGAAGGAGCCGGTCATATGTGCGCCCTTGTGTGTGCAACTTGATTGCCAGCTATGAGCACTTAAGTCTTTGATAACAGCAGTGAACACAGCACAAGGGCCTTTCCCTAACCAGATTTCACATTGGATAACAAGCTGTGTCTATGACAGACAAGAGTAAAGGACGTTTCAGTATAGCGGCATCTTGAGCACCAGTACGACTGTCTCAGCATACCCAATGAACTACACAGGGCCAATGACCACCACTGGTCCCAGTCAGCCAAATTAGCAGAGTAAAAGCAGGAGGAACATTCACAGTGCACATGGTACCACCACCACCTGCTTTAGTGCAACAGGAATGGACCAGCCCTGAAAGAACCTGGAGGAGTCTTCTGGAGGAGTCCTGATGCACCCAGAAAGTCTTTCTTGATATGCTTCTGGGACCCAGTGCATTAACATCCGTTTTCTGAGGAGCCAGTCAAGTCAGCAAGGTGGGTCTTCGTTTGGCTCAGGACAGGTCACACTTGGGGCACTCAGTAACATTGCAGGCACTAGATTCAGAACAGACAAAATTTAATTCTTCTTCTTCTTCTTCTTCTTCTTTACACACTGCATCAATCACTTGCGGAATTCACTGCCATAAGATGTGGTGACTCAGACAGGAGCTTAAAAGGCTTTCAATAGGCTTTGGGCAAAGAGGAACCCATCCATGACTAATTCTCATGACGGCTGTATAGAACTTCCATAGCTAGGGGCAGCATATTTCTGAATAGCAGTTGCTGGAGATGCAGAACAGGGAAAAGGTTCTTGCCTTGATGACCTGCTGATGCCAAAGGCGTTTGGCTGGCCACTCAGGGATGGAGGACTAGCTAGATCAGTGGTCTGATCCGGCAGGGCGCTTTCCTCATATGCTTAAGCAAGTAACATTGAATTCAGTGGGGCTTACTCCAAAGTAAGTTGGCAGAGGAAGGATTACAGTCCGGGTCATCCCCTCCCTCCTATTGATCCTCCTGCTCCTTTGAGTCTCTCCCCTTCTTCCTCCCGAGAGAGTGGGGTTTTCTGCTCTCTTATTTACCCTTCTCTTTCATTCCCCTGGAGTTTCCAGCTCTTCAGGAGTTAATGGCTAGGGAGTCCGGAGTTGCCTCCTCCTCCTCCCTTGAGGCGGCGTAGTGCCGATGCTTGCAGCCGGATCTAGCCCGCCCCACCCTTGACCAGGGGCAGCTGGGCTAGAGGGGCGTCCCCTTGGGGGAGTTTCCGCTGCTCTATGAGGGGCGGGAAGGAGGGGGGACGCCCAGGTCACTATGGATTCAGCTGCAGCAGCAGCAGCAGCCTCCTGACCCAGGAAGCTCAACCCCGGATATATCCGGCAAAAAGGAGCAAAAAAAGACAGCAGCCCCCTCTGCGGAGAAGCGGCAGCCGGAGCCCTCTGCTGGCTCCCTAGAAATTCCCGGCTTAGCCACATGGTTCTATAAAGCAGCGGTCCCCAGACACTGTGGGATTATCACTCCCATCATTCTCAGCCAGCGTGGCCAAGGGTCAGAGAAGGTGGACGCTGTAGTCCAACAACATCTGGAGAACCACAGTTAGGGACCACTGCTAAACCGTATCCTGCCCCAACCTGGTGCTCGCCAGATGCGGCAGGACCACACACCCCATTATCCCCTGCTTAATGCAGGAATGACAATGCCGGATGTAACTACAGGATCCTTGTCCAGCCTCTGCCCCCAGTAAAGGAGAGCCCACCCATCTGTCACACTGTTGGACAACTCTTACCTTTAGGAAGTTTCTCCTGATCTCGAGCCAAAAATTGCTTCCCTGCTACTCCCACCCATTGGTTGCAGTCCTGCCTCTTGAGCAACATAGGATAAGGTGCTTTCAGATAAAGTGATCCTAGTTCTAACAGCCAGAAGCCGTTGTGTAACTGATCCCTTTTTTCTTCTTCTTCTGCAGGAAGGAAAAAGACAGAAGAAGCAGTGAGGAAATGCAAGAGGGTTATGAGTTAAAGATGACATTGTCTGGATCCCCCAACCCCAAATACTGTGTATGAGGCAGGGCATTTGATGATGTGATAAAAACCTGGCCTAGAAGCACCCCAGTCAAGTCTCCATCTTTGTGACATCCCTTCAGAATATCATGTTTCTCCACAATCTTCTTTTCTCCAGGCTAAACATATCCAGCTGTTTCAGTCATTTCTCGTAGGACTTGGTTGTGTAAAGAAGATAGATTCCCTCTGACCCACCCCACAGATATTTAAATTGCAGGTGCTATGATTGAACTATCATTGCCCCAGTACACATGTGTGTTTTTCTACCCAGCTATGGTAAGGTTACCAACTGACCAAAAACAACATCACATTCCCTTGAACGGCAGTGTGATCTGCACAAATCAGCAAAAGCATTTCACAGCAGATAAAAGCACTGCTACAGGACCAAATGTTGGCAACTCCTGCACTATGGTCCAAAAGGATTTGCAAGGTTCTAAAAGACGAATGAAGCTAGCAGGAAGAGACACCCTTCATCCCAGAGTGCAGGATACGGAATAATGGGTTCAAGTTACAGGAAGCCAGATTCCAGCTGGACATCAGGAAAAACTTCCTGACTGTTGGAGCAGTACGACAATGGAACCAATGACTCAGGGAGGTTGTGGACTCTCCACACAAGAGACGTTTAAGAGGCAGCTGGACAGCCATCTGTCAGGGATGCTTTAAGGTGGATTCCTTCATTGAGCAGGGGGTTGGACTTGATGGCCTTATAGCCCCCTTCTGACTCTACTATGATTCTAATTGTGAATCCCAAGACAGATTTCCCTCTGCCCTGCATTGGCTTTTCTATCTTTTAGAAGGGGTGTTGGTATGGTTGCCTGCTTATTTATTGGCTGTGCTCCTGTGCCTTTAATAGCAGTCTGACATGCCTAAATTGCACAGGTGAAGCTTTTCCAATTATAAAGTGAGGGAGATACTTCACTCTAATAATTTCTGCGTGTCATGCAGCAGCTGTTTAAGGAACAGCAGCTCCACAAGGTGGCAGGACTGGGCATTTTCCAGGATTCCAAGACTAGCAGTAAAATAAATCTCTCTGTGGCTATTATGTGCTGGTGCGACTTAGTGAGCTGGCACATTTTATTTATTTATTATTACATTCATATCCCACTTTTTTTTTCTTTTGCAAGGAATTTAAGGCTGCCCACATGGTCCTCCTCCTCTCGATTTATCCTCACAACATCCCTGCGAGATAAATTAGCCTGAGAGTCAGTGACTTCTGATAATCATGCCTACGTTTGCATTATTAGATATGTTCTGAACTTGAATTTTATCTGGTTCGACTGCTGCTTTTGTTATAACTGCTGTGAATTTTAATTGATTGTTGCTTTATATTTTTATACTGGAAGCTGATTTGGGAACTTTGCATTGACAAAGCAGTCAAAGGGGGTTAATATGTTTTCACTGGACTCAACTGATTCTTTCAAGAAAGGCATCTTCAAATATCTCAATCTATGCGTTCCCATTCTTGATCTGTGGCAGAATATTCTTACTTTGTCATGGTGCACAATGAGACATCTGGTTTATTAGGGCTGAGACAGATGATCTGTCAGTGGCCCTGTTCAGACAATACGCTAAACCATGATATTTAAGTGTTTTGAGCTAAACATTGACCCTGTTCAGATGACACACTAAGCCAAAGTGGTTAAATGTTTGAGCTAAACATTATGGCTTAGCGTGTCGTGTGAACCATGACTTAGCATGTCGTGTGAATTATTCCTAACCATGGTGACTTCATAACTATGGTTTAAACACACTCACTAACCATTTGCTGCAAAAGGGTTAGCGGACTAGCCATGGCTTAGTGTGTTGTCTGAACAAGCCCAGTATAAGCCTCAGCTGCATTTTCCCATTAGAACAATAATCCAAAATATTTGGATTATTTTCTTTGTATTCTCTTTGTATACAGCTATCGTTTGTCCCCCACTCCCAAATCTCTGGTACTCTCAAGCACAGGTGGACAGCACAGCGGTTACTGGTGGAAGTTTTATGACCCCTTTTTCACAGAGATACACAAAGACTTTAATCACCAGGTCATTCATCCTTGCAGAAAGATAGTGGGGAGGAATTACTTCAAGAGTTCTTAATTTACTCACAGAAGGGCTGGGGAACTTGAGGCCCTCCAGATATTGATGAACGACTATTGCCATCTGCCACCATTGGACAGGGGGGCAGGAGCTGATGAGAACTGGAGTCCAGCAACATCTAGAGAGCTACATGTTCTCCTGCCCTGCTTTACTTCTGGGCCACTATTTGAGTTATAGGTAGGGCTGTGCACGCCCTCCCCGAACCACTTCGGATCTGGCCCGAACCACTTCGGGCCGATCCGGACCTCCCCCAATCCGCTCCGGAACCGGGCTTAGGAGGTCCAGATCGGCTCGCTCCGCTTCGGATCCGGGGATCCGTAACGGAGTGGAGCACACCTCTAGTTATAGGGGCAGGCTTCCTTAATATGAGCATAGCTTTGCAGTCAATGCAGTTTGAAGCCAGGGGAGATTAGTAGGCCAAAGGATAGAGTTATACACCTGCCCCCTATTCTGGGGCAGCCCCCCCTCAGGGGAAAGGAGTAGACAGACCCTTCTCTCAGAGGGCTATAGGGGTGCACCATGGCAGGGACGCAGCTTTACTCAGATGGAGCAGGCATGATGTGTCCAACTCAACAGTTCGTTACATTTGCTTAAAAGCTTCGCTGTGTCAAACTAAGGGCTATCCCAACCTTTGGAAAGCCAGGTCTGTTTACTAATCCTGTCATAAAGGAGAGCCCAGAGTCTTAACCCCAAGATCATCCCTCCTTCGTGTTTCCAGAGAAAATGTATGAGAAAAAACCCAGCACTCAACATATAACAAGATTGATTTTTTAATTTTTTATTCCCCTAGTCTATTTTATTCACAACACACATACACACACGCACACACAAATTCCTGCTCACTTCAGACACGGCTGGATCAGAAAGGCAGCCATCTTTTGACCACCACATTCTGGTTAAACCACCACAGGCTTTAACTTCAGGAGTCACTGCTTCTCTGGATGATGGCTGCAGTGTGCAAGCAGTTCTCTACATGTGGGGTGTATCTCTCTTAAGAAAAGCCACTCCAGTTCCTAACCTCTTTTGAAAGGAAGGTCCATCTCCGTCCTGAACATGGTGGGCATCTATCTAAGCTGGGCTCTTGGGTGAGGCTGTAAAACTCGCTACAGGGGACTTCCATTCCCCCCACCCCACCTGCTGCCATCCTAGCTCTGCTCTCATCACCCATTTCACCAGTCATGGGGGTGCAAAGGAACATTTTGAAGAGCGGCTCCTGAACCACTTCTTGGTCAATTTGTAAGTGGTGGAGGAGTATGTCTTGTGGTTGCTAGGAAACAGCAAAGTGCTCCCTCCTTCTTCCCTTCATTTGCCTTAACAGTAACCAAGTAAGAGGAGGTGAATCAAAACACAAAGGCGCTTCCAAGAAGGTGTGGCCCAGGAAGGAGGGAATGGGAAAGAGCAGGGAATGGGCTTGGTTCAGAGCGATCAAGTGTATAGGGTTGACCCTCCTTGGGAATACCAGAGCCTTCCCCAAGCTGGTGACCACCAGATGTTTTGGACTACAACTCCCTATGTGCCACCTCCAGTATCAGAGGCAGGAAGCCTGTATACATCAGTGGCTGGGGAACATGGGTGGGAGGGTGCTGTTGCACCGTGTCCTGCTTAAAGGTCCCTGGCCAACAGCTGGTTGGCCACTGTGGGAACAGAACGCTGGACTAGTTGGACCCTTGGTCTGATCCAGCAGGGCTCTTCTTATGTTCTTAGGTCTAAAAATCTGGACAGCACCAGGTTGGGGAAGGCTGGAATAGCAAGTATGTTTTCTTTTCGTGTGCTGGATTGCTCCTTGGAAACCAGAGATGGACATTGTAAATCGGATTATCTGGGTGGGGTGTTTTTGTTTTTTGTTTTTTTGAAGCAGACCCTCTATTCAGTGGAAGCTGGTGGCTACAATGTTGGTGGGACTGTAGATCCATTCTGGGTTTCAGTCAGAGCCAGCCAGAACTCTAAAGGAGCCATCCAAGGTGCTGAACCTATCTTGGGATTGTGTTTCAGTGCCTTGGATAGTTCTTTCAGAGTTCTGTCTGGTTCTGAGTGAAACCCAGAATGGACCCAAATCCCCACCAAAATCAGAGCCACCACCCTCCGCTGCCTCTACCTGTCCCTCTAACAGCAGTTTGAGGTGCACTGATCAGCAGTAATAATAATTGACTGGCTGCTATGAAATGACTTCCCGTGGCCGATTTCTGATTATTAAACTTCTATTCAAGGGAGAAGAGGAGCAGGACAGGTTAGGTTTCCCCCCTCCCCCTCTAACAATGAGATCTAAGTTAGGCATTTAACACTGGCCTTTGGCTTCCTGATTTGGGCACCCAAAATACACAAGTACTGTACATACAATTTCAACGAGCCTTGGAACATGGACTCCGAGGGCTTGGCTGGGGTGTTTTGAGATCAAAGCGCTTTCAGGAAAATGTGGTCATTCTGGTGCAGGCAGGTAAGCCACATGACAACAAAAGAGGCTGGAAGGGAAACATGAAGTGGCAGAGAAAGGAAAGGGGGGGGGGAATGCGGATATTCCCTAAGAGGGGAAACAGGTTCTGAACAGGCCCCATGTGAAATCAGTGTGCGGATGCAGGAGATGCACAAGCCACCCATTGAAGGCAAGCCAGGGTCGCTTGTGAAAGTGGCCTTTGTTCAGCTCATCCCGTATACCGAAAATTACCCAGATGGCTTTGCAGAGAGACTTTTCCTTTTACACTTGCCAGATCGGAGGCACTGACTGGAACTGCTGAGTACAGCCTTACCCAACCAGGCACACTTCAGGTGTGTGGGACTTCATCTCCCATCATCCTCCATGGGGAAGATGGGAGTTGCAGTTCCACACATCTGGAAAACAGCAAGTTGAGAAAGGCTGTGCTAAGCACTCTCAGTGGGCCTACTTTGTCTTTATGAAGGGGTAAGGTTATAGGGTGACCTTATGGAAAGGAGGACAGGGCTCCTGTATCTTTAACAGTTGTATAGAAAAGGGAATTTCAGCAGGTGTCATTAGTATGCCTGCAGCACCTGGTGAAATTCCCTTTTCTAAGCAACTGTTAAAGATACAGGAGAGCTAGAAAAAGTGCAGAAAAGGGCAACTAAAATGATGAAGGGGCTGGAGCATCTCCCCTACGAGGGAAGGTTACATCAACTGGGATTGTTTAGCTTGGAGGAGACTAAGGGGAGACATGTTAAAGGTGTACAAAATTATGCATGGTATGGAGAATGTGGATAGGGAGACATTTTTCTCCCTCTCTCAAAATACTAGAACCTGGGGTCATCCCATGAAGCTGATTGGTGGGAGATCCAGGACAAATAAAAGGAAGTACTTTTTCACACAGCGCATAGTTAAATTATGGAACTCACTACCACAAGATGTAGTGATGGCCACCAATTTGGATGGCTTTAAAAGGGGGTTGGATAAATTCCTGGAGGCGAAGGCTATCAATGGCAACCAGCCCTGATGGTTGTGTGCTATCTCCAGTATTTGAGGCAATAAGCCTGTGTGCACCAGTTGCTGGGGAACATGGGTGGGAGGGTGCTGTTGCTTTGTTGGTCCCTGGCCGATGGCTGGTTGGCCACTGTGTGAACAGAGTGCTGGACTAGATGGACCCTTAGTCTGATCCAGCATGGCACTTCTTATGTTCTTATGGTCACTGTAGTATAGCTCTTGCAGCTTTAACTGTTGCAATGAAGAGAGCATTTCACCAGGTGCTGCATGCATACAAATGACACCTGCTGAAATTCCCTTTTCAATATGACTATTAAAGATACAGGAGCCCTGTCCCCCTTTCTATTTGGTCACCCTAGTAAGGTAGGAATCTGCTTCCGCTGCTCCGGTGGGATTGTTTGCGTGGGATGTGAGAAAAGATCCTATACCTTCTATCGTAGGAATTGTCCTGCTCCACGTAACATCTGATCCCGTGATACTACACCATTGTGCTCTACTTCTCTGCTATTTAATCTACCCACCTAATCTATTACCTACCTCACAGCCCAATCCAAAGTCCATTTAAAAAGACTCAAAATTGCTTCAAATTATGCCCTCTGGTTGAGGGCTACAGCTCAGTGGCAGACCAAACGTGTCTTCCCAGTTAGAAGGTTCCAGATTCAATCACAAGCTTTTCCTATTCAAAGGATATTAGTAACAGGGCTTAGAAAGACTCCACAGAACTTCTGCCCATCAGAGTAAACAATACCTGGAAAGATGGATCCTTGATCTATCTCAGCTTCACACACCATCTTTGGCTATTTTTATCCCATCTTCCTGACCATCGTCCCACCAGGAAGGCTAATTATACACTGAACCAAATCAAGTGGTGAAGCTGGACTGTGTTATTTTGAGCTGCAGGGGAAGGATCTGCCTATAGAAAACTAGCATGTCAGGGAGGAGTTCCGCCAAGTTCCCCCTCCCCCATGTGCTAATTTTCTATGTGCAGGACCTTTTTATCAATGGAGAAGTATTCAGATATGCAACTTCTTGTTTGTAGCCTGAAGTGGCACAAGCCAGGAAAACATTGACCACTTTCTGCTGATTGTGTAAACTAGCCCTATAAATCTGTGAGAGCAACATCTTTTTACATGCAGATAGGCAGGGCCGTCTTGAAATCAAGCAGGAAGAACGACTAATGCAATGTTTGCAATGGCGGTTTAGAGGTTTGTCTGGAATTGCTATGGCAGCCATCGCCAACTTGGTGACCTCCAAATGTGCTGGACTACAACTCCCAGCATGCTCCATGCACCAAGTTGAAGAAGGCAGCTCTATGGAATGACTCTGAGTCTACACATGCAGCAGAATGCAGTGGCAGAATGGGGCTTTAGAAAATAGGTGGGGGGATACCACTTCTTCTTTTTTTACTGTTCCTCTGGTAAAAATTAGTCCCTGCAAATGGAAAACCAGCAGACCAGGAAGTGAATTGTGCCCCCTTGCATCAGGTCTGCCTGTCTCCCACTCTGTCACCATTGATTGCACCCAAAATTATCTTTGTTGCAAGAGGGCTGTGCAGGAGAACTTTCTGGATGACTACACCTCCACGTTCACTAGTGAAGGGTACAGGTGCCATCTGGATTTTCCATCCCAGGAACCAATATTTCTTGGACTAACCTTTGACAGCTCTGTCAGAAACAAAACATGACGTGGTAGGTTGGTCTAAAGTCTTGTTGGACCAACAGTATTTTGGGGCTATTGTGATCTAACACAGTTTCCCGTGGTCTCTCTCTAAAAGGCCTACTCCGACCCCTTTCTACAAGCAGGCTGAATGCTCCAAAGACTCATATATCATCATCCAAACCAGTTATAACAGTTAAGTGCCATTATGAAGGCTGGGAGTGATTACCGCAATTTTATTCTGACCACAGAATCTGAGTATCCTCAGCGAAGAACGCGCTTTCTCGGCCTGGTGTGCTGATGCACTCCCAGCCAATTCCAAAGCCCTTTGCTCTTCGGCAAGGATGCTTTGCTACTCAGAACGCAAGCCACGTGGACAGGGCCTCCCTCGGTGAGCTCAGCCTTCCCTGGAGAGCCGAAGAGATCAAAGCAGCCATCTTGGAACCAAAGGAGAGGAGCAACAGAAGAAGGGGAAATGATATTTTAGGAATGATATTTGGGGCAAGGCCAGGAAGGTGCTGGTGTGAGAAACCTTTTGTGTTTGACACAATACTTTCTCCCACAGAACGAGCCTGATAAAAAGTTAGGTGAAGCTTTGCCTGCTATTATGGGAACCTAAATTAGTCTGGTGGGTTTGCATTTGACATCCTTTTTACCTCAGAAATCAAACGGGAATATTGGGCCAAAGAGCATATTTGGACAGTAACGGCCCCCAATGGACTTTGGATTGGACTCTTACACCTGGGGAATTCTTCTCAGGAACACTGAAGGCCTGCCAAAGCCAGGGCGCGTCTCTACTACCCCTGCGCACCACCCCCGCCCCATGGAGCCCAGTGCTCTCTAGGATGGACGAGCCGGCCTGGCTCCTTAGCATGGTTCAATCTTCTTGCATTGTGTGGAAGCTGGTATGAGCACAGTCTCCCCTGCCCGGTGGGCGTGGCTGCGGAGGTGCCGGTAAAGGTGGGAGGTGCTGCGGAAGCGGCGCCCACACTGGGGGCAGGGGTACGGCCTCTCGCCCGCCCGCCCACACTGGCGTTTGAGCCGGGCCGAGGCGTCGGCGCAGGGCTTGCCACAGTCTCCACAGGAGTGGGCGGGGAGCTGAGCGCCGTCTGGGTCGAGATGGTGGGTGTGCTGGTGACGCTGGAAATGCAAGGTGCTGTTGAAGCTCTTGCCGCAGTCCGGGCAGACGTGAGGCTGGCCCCCGGCGTGAGTGCGCTGGTGCCGGTAGAGGTGGGAGGTGCGCCCAAAGCGCTTGCCGCAGTCCCCGCAGGAGTAGGGCCTCTCGCCGGTGTGGATGCGCCGGTGCCGCTCCCAGTGTGAGCTCCAGGTGAAGCTCAGCCCACACTCCCCGCAGTGGTAGGGCTTGTCGGCAGAGAGGTGGAGCTGCCGGTGCTGGGCCAGCTGGCTGCGCGTGCCGAAGCTTTCCCCGCACTCCCCGCAGCCGTAGGGCTTGTCGGCGGTGCCGTGGAGCCGGCGGTGGCGGGCCAGCTGCGAGCGCCCCCCGAAGCTTTGCCCGCACTCGGGACACTGGTGGCTCTGGTCGCCCCCCATCAGGTGCAAGCGCTGGTGTTTCACCAGAGCCAGCCCGTCGGCAAAGGCCTTGCCGCAGAGGGTGCACTTGTAGGGCTTGCGGCCCCGGTGGGTGCGCTGGTGCTGGTCGAAGTGCAGCGTCGTGCTGAAGCTGCGCCCGCAGTAGGTGCAGATGTAGGCCCGGGTGACGTTGGCGGCCGCATTGGTGCCGTGGGTGCGCTGGTGCCGGTAGAGGTGGGAGCTGCGGCTGAAGCGCTTGCCGCACTCGTTGCAGGGGTAGGGCTTCTCGCCCGTGTGGATCCGCAGGTGCCGGGCAAAGTGGGAGCTCCACGAGAAGCTCTTGCCGCAATCGCCGCACTGAAAGGGCAGGCGGCCAGTGTGAAGCCGCTGGTGGGTCACCAGCTCGGTGTTGCGGCGGAAGCACCGGCCGCATTCGGCACACTGGTAGGGCAAGCCGCGGGTGGGCATCAGGGCGGGGGCGGGGGCTACGGGGGTGGCGCTGGCACTGGCGTGCGCCCGCTGATGCCTGTAGAGGTTGGAGCTGACATTGAAGCTCTTGCCACAGTCGCCACAGCGGAAGGGGCGCTCGCCGGTGTGCGTGCGTCGGTGCTTGCTGTAGTGCGAGCTGCAGCTGAAGACCTTGCCGCAGTCCTCGCACTCGTAGCCCTTCTGCAGGACCATGATCGGCGGGCCGTCGCCTGCCAGGACCTTGCCACCGCCAACCTGCTGCACCACCCTCCATCGCAGGCTCTTACAAGTGCCGGGGACCATGCTAGCGTCCAGCTCCACCACCTCAGGACTGTCCTGCTGTTGGACATCTTCTTCTTCACTCTCTTCCTCCTCCTCGCTGCCCAATCCCTCACCTGCTGGAAGAGACACAGTTAAGCTAGTAAGGGCAAGATCCTTCAGAGGCTGCTGAGTATCCTTGCCTCCGTGCTCCAGCTGCCTTGCATTTTCCCTAGATGGGCGATTTTAACTATCTAGCTGTAGCACTACCAAGTGGGAGCAAAGGAGGCTGGCAAGCTGCATAACGAAGCTTCCCCAATTTCCTCCCCTGCCCAGGGACCATCCCCTTTTCCCAATCTCTCTGTTCTATTTCCAAGTGCAGAGAGTAGCTGGCATGGAGAGAACTGTACTGGGTACAAGAAGGAGAGGAGAGGGGTGTGGAGCATGGTTTCTGGGCTCTGAGGTCAGAATGGTGGTTCTGATCTCAGATCCCAGAAAATGAACAATCCTATGTCTCTTGCAGATGCTGTCTAGGGGGCACAGGATTGCTCTCTTAAGTTCTAAGAGTCTTCAGCAAAGTTCTGTTTAACATCAATAAATGTTTTAATGTCATTTTATGCAAATTATATTTTGACACAATGCTACAAGTATATTTCTAATAAAAATAAAAAATAGATCAAAATGATTTTTCTTTACTAATTTTCTTTACTAAAGAGAAGAAGGCTATCAATGGTTCCTAGTTCTGATAGCTAAGTGCAACCTCCAGTATCAGAGGCAGTAAGCCTGGACTGCTGGGGAACATGGGTAGGAGGGTGCTGTTGCACTTGTGTCCTGCTTGTGTGTTTCTGGTCAACATCTGGTTAGCCACTGTGTGAACAGAATGCTGGACTTGATGGACTGCTGGTCTGATCCAGCAGGGCTTGTCTTATGTTCTTATGTGATTAATTCTTCTTCTTTTTTATTTATTTATTTATTTATTTATTTATTACATTTATATACCGCCCCATAGCCGAAGCTCTCTGGGCAGTTTACAAAAGTTAAAAAACAGTGGACATTAAAAAGTATACAAAATTTAAAACCATCAAAAAATATAAAAACAACAGTATACACTACTGTTCTTATGTTATTAAACCAATTAAGAATTAAATTCTTGTTAGTACAAACCCAAAACTGAATCCACCTAAAACAATTTCTGGTGTACACTTTGTTTGAAGTGTATTGATTAGTTGAGGGTAGTTAAACTGACAGCCAGAGGGTTCCCAAATACTGGAAGTGTAGGTTGATAACACTCAGCAAAGACCCAAACTTGTAAGAATCCAATGAGCCAAGTAAAATATTACATGAATGGGAAACAGAACAAGAAGGTCAAAAGCCAATATACTGGAGAAGAGCACCTTCCCTACCATAGGGGAAATGTCCAATTAGGTCTTGAGAGTAAAAGAAAAACCCCAAATCAATCTTCATCTTGACAATGCAGTTTTTGGGTCCAATCCAGCAACCCATCCTTTCCAACATCTTACTTCCAGGAGGAGGTACAAACTCTGGTTGCGTGTGTTACTATACACACATGCCCAGGAGTTGAATGTGCACAGGATTGCAATGTGAAACGCTCATGTTTGAATCAGTTGACATTTCTTAAGCTATGTGACAGCCATAATAATCAATGATAAAAGCCTTCATAAGCTTCTACCCATATTTCCAGGCTGTTCTCTCAACAATAACGGGTGAATATTAGGTTTGAAAAATAAAAAAACCTCTCTGTGAAAAGGATGAAAAGGCACGGTTCTCAATTTGACCACTTCTGAGCAACATGTCACACTACATATGCACAGAACATACATATATATATATATATACACACACACACAGAGGGAAGGAGGGAGGGAGGATTGCAATAAACACTGGGTTAGATCCAGACTTAGATGTGTGCAACAGGTCAGGTGGAAGTAGACTTCACTGCCTTTCCTCCCCTGCCCTCCTAAAATGCGACATGGAAGGTTGAGGATCCTGCTGAATGGGGTGAATGGGGTAAGAGTTTCTGCCAGAGTTTGGGGGGTTCCTTCTCAGCCCTCTGCAGCCCAGCCAACCCCATTCCGCAGGATTTCCTGATTCTCCATGGAGCATTTTCAGAAAGCTGCAGGGTCTGCCTCGGAGAGGGGCCGTAGCTCAGTGTGGTAGAGCACCTGCTTTGCATGCAGAAGGTCCCGGGTTCGATCCCCGGCATCTCCAGGGAGGGCTAGGAAGGAATCCTGCCTGAAACCTCAGAAAGCCACTGCTGCCAGTCAGTGTTGACAACCCTGGGCTAGATGGCCCCCTGGTCTGACTCAGCAGAAGGTAGCTTCCTATGCTCCTATGAGAGGGGCCAGGAAGTCCACTTCCACCAGTCCTATTGCACACCCCTCAATCTGAAGCCAACCCACTGACCTGATAAATGTGCATTTGGGGGAAGGGGGCACAAAAGAAGGCAACAAGATTCATGTTCTCTAAGGCCGACAGATGACAAATAAAGAGAATGGGTAGATGTGTTAAAGAAAAAGTTTGGGATCCTCTAGCTGGGTGCCTTCCTCACCTAAATTGGCTCTTCTTTTGTTCTCCCTATTGCCGGGCTCTGGGATGCAAGGGTCCTCCTCCTCCTCCTCCTCCTCCTCCTCCTCTTCCACCAAGAAAATCTCATTGGGTTTGGAACTTGGAGGTCCTGCTTAAAGAAGGAGAAGCAAAGATATAAGCCTTCAGTGTTGCTGGGTGCACTTAACCCCGTGCTTCTCCAAACTATCTTCTTCTTTAGTGGCGGCTTCCAACAGCAAAACAGCAACCCCACAGCATTAGCCATTTGCTGATCTTGTGCAAAGTTGAAACTGCTGTCTGCAAACTGTAACAACAAGAAGGGCCTTCTCTGTGGTGGCCGCCTGACTAGCTGCCCACTCAGGCCTACCTGGAGCAAACACTGCCATCTTTTCGGTGCCAGGTTAAGACTGCCCTCTACTCCCAGGCATTTAATGGCATTCAGCAGCATATGATGGGGCATTAATGCCAGTCATCTAAACAGGCTTAGTTTACCAGGATGATCAGGGGTCTGGAAACAAAGCCCTATGAAGAGAGACTGAAAGAACTGGGCATGTTTAGCCTGGAGAAGAGAAGAGTGAGGGGAGACATGATAGCACTCTTCAAATACTTAAAAGGTTGTCACACAGAGGAGGGCCAGGATCTCTTCTCGATCCTCCCAGAGTGCAGGACACGGAATAACGGGCTCAAGTTAAAGGAAGCCAGATTCCGGCTGGACATCAGGAAAAACTTCCTGACTGTTAGCGCAGTACGACAATGGAACCAGTGACCTAGGGAGGTTGTGGGCTCTCCCACCCTAGAGGCATTCAAGAGGCAGCTGGACAAGCATCTGTCAGGGATGCTTTAGGGTGGATTCCTGCATTGAGCAGGGGGTTGGACTCGATGGCCTTGTACGCCCCTTCCAACTCTGCTATTCTATGATTTTATTGGAACTGTTTTTAGCTGTTTAAATTCCTTTAAATTTTGTATATGTAAATTTTCATCCTGTTTTTTATGCTGTATTTTTATATTGTATTGTATTTTAGGAATTGTTGTAAACTGCCCAGGGAGCTTAGGGTATTGGGCAGAACAGAAATGAAATTAATTAATTAATATTAGCAACAACAGCAATAATACTGCAGGGGTGGGCAAACTTTAGGCCAGAGGTGCACAACCTTTTTGGCCTCGAGGGCCACATTGGGCAGTGTCAGGGAGCTGCGCATGTGTGCACTCGCACATACGCACACAAACACAAGCTTGGGTTTTCTCTTGCTAGCACTAGCAAGGGAATCCCTTCCTTATCTCGATCTCTGATGACACGTCAGAGATAAGGGAAGGGATTTCCCTTGTTAGTGGGCCACACTTTTTACGGCACTGCTTTAGGCTCATGGGATCTGTTTTTCACTAGGAATCTGAGCTCCACTAGTTGCAAAAGCCTGGCTCAGGAAGGCAGACACAGAATTATGAGACAAGGTGCTTCTGAGCACAAGCTCAGCCCGGGAATTTGTTTTCAGTACCAGAACTAGATCTTGCAAACAAATCCTCACGCACACAAATCTACTTTTATTCTCTCTCCCCTCTCCCCCTCCCCAGCTTTCTTGATTTTAGCGATCTAACGCGGGTGAGGGTTCTTGTCACTTTTTGTTAACCATTGGGAGTCAGAAACTCTTTCTGACCTTCTGCAAATCATAAAGCGATCTAGATCCACCTTCTGTCCACCCCGGTCGACAGTATTCATTTCTCTGGATTATGTGCAATCAGTTAAGTTTGGTCTGCCTGAACAAACTGCTTCTGCTGACAGGTTGTCAGGCTGTATGGAACCTTTGGCTCCAGATTTCTGTTTCCTAACAATGAAGCTCCAAAGGGTAAGGGCTGGTTCACACATACATATACATCCATCCCTTAATTACTGCAACTGACATGAGTGAATGGGGCACCACAGGTTTAACACCACAGACATGACTTTCATATCTTGTGTGAACCTCCCTCATGTCATTTCATATCTCTGTGTACCAATCTAAGGTCTGCAAGTGGTACTGACTACACCAAAGCGTCTGCTGGCATGCAAACATCTTCCATTCTGAGCTAGATTGAAATAAAATATTTACTATTGATCCCAAATGTTGGGACATCATTTTCAGTTTCCCTTCAGTTCTGTGTTTCTCCCAACATGCTCAGTAACCTCCAAGTACCTATAGCAGCTATCAGTTCAGACAGTTGCTATTGCAGGCACAATTTGCAAGGATTTAGGCCTGTTCAGACAATACGGTAAGCCATGGTTAGGCCGTTAACCCTTTTGCAGCAAATGGTTACTGAGTGTGTTTAAGCCATAGTTATGCAGCCACCATGGTTGGGAATGGTTCACACAACATGCAAAGTCATAGTTCACCTGACAAGCTAAAACATAATGTTTAGCTCAAAATGCTTAACCATAGTGGCTTAGTGTGTTGTCTGAACAGGGTCTCTGTAGAAAACACCAAAGCAGAGCAAGTGTTGCCTCTGGGATTCATAGCATTGCCTCCTTTGGCCTGGTAGCTTCTGTTGTTAGGGAGAAAAGGGTACTTACGCAGTGCCACCAGACTTTCACAGGTCTCCTGGCGAGTTTCCCTAAAAACAGGCTTCTGATTAGAATCTGCAACTAACCACTCATCCTCCATGGTCCAACCCCGAGACAACTCCTCACAGGTCACTGGCTCCTGAAATGAGAAAGACCACCATGCATACTTAGTACCTACTATTCTGACATTCAGATCAGATCATTTTATTGTAATTGACTAATATTCATTACAAAGAGAACAGCATGATAGACCATGCAATAACAGAATAACATCATGTAATAACAGAAGTCTAATTAGTGAATCAGCTGAACAGATCACTGCAATAGCATTCAGAGTGATTGCATGAATATGTTTGGCGGCTTTAGCAAACAAAGCTGTTTTCTACGTAAGGGTTACGATCTGACAATAACCAGCATATTTTCACATAGGAACTTTCTCCCTGTAAGGATGCCAAAATCTGCCCCAGGAATCTCTCCCTGGGATTTTTCTATAGGTGACAATACAGTAAATAGTGTGAGATATCCTCAACTTCTCCCATACCACAGATACAGAACCGTAAGTTTCTTGGAACATGACTGTATCTACCATCCAAGAATGCTGTGGGCATGGTTTGGAAGCGTAGCTCTGTAAATGTGGTTCTCAAAGAAGCAAAAGTAAGGGTTTGTAGGTATTGAGCTCTTTCATGATCTGCTTTAAACAGGTAATACCATCGAGAAAAGTTGGAAGCATTGATTAGATTTAAATCCTGGCTGTTATCTATTCCATATATGAGGTCTCTCAAATTGTTTTTGGCTCCCAAAGTTGTAAAAATATCTGGTAGAAGGCTTTTGGAAGTTAGTAACTCTTGGGATGATTTAGCCCAGCTACCCTTCTTCAATTGTTCTCTCAAGCAAAGCTTGGGGAGGTGGTCTTCTGGCATATCCAAAACCCTCTTAAAATACACAAGGGCTGCCTTCTGAGCCCTCGCTTCTACAGATACTACACTGTTTCTGCTCTGAGGAAGGGAGCTGGGGTCCCTGGAGGTACTGCCAACAATAATCTCAGAAACTTATTTTGAAAACCTCCAACTCCTTCAAAGTCTTATGCCTTACCTCCCACCCCAAATCTCAATCCCATATTGGATTTGAGCAACCACTTTTTCAAGAAAAAACTTCAGTGCTGGACCTACCGACCTGCCTCCCCTGGAGTAGAAGAATTTCAGGATACCTCAAGTTCTGTGCTGTTATTTTCATGTCCTGGAGCTGAATCCTCCAAAAACTTGTCTCATCAAAGTATACACCCAGGTATTTGAAGGAGGAGAACTGATCTATCTTATTTCCACCTAGCTTCCCATTGTATCTGGGGGAACGTTTACCAAAGACCAACACAGTGGATTTAGCGTAGTTAATTCTGAGCTGTTTCATTTGGCAGAAATCATAAAGTTTGTTCAGACTTCTCTTCAGCCCGATTTTGTTCATGGATAGCACTATCAAGTCATCTGCATAGATTAATATTGGAACTTTACAGTTGCCTACTGTGGGAAGGAAGTGCTCTGGGCAATTTAACTCATTTACAATATTGTTAATGTAAAGATTGAACAGAAGGGGTGCTAGCAAACAGCCTTGTTTGATTCCTTTGGTTGTACAGATTTTTTTCGACAGACACCCTCACCCTCATAGTTGTATTTGTATAAAGTTCCCAAATCAGAAACAGCAGTCTCTTATCAATATTGGTCCATGTGAGCTTGTCCCACAAGCGACTCCTATTAGCTGAATTGAAGACTGAGGAGAAGTCAATGAAAGCAGCAAAGAGCCTTTTGGAAGTACCAGTAGTATATTTATAAATTAAATGGGGCAAAACAAAGATCTGGTCCACCGTACTGTGTTCTTTCCTAAACCCAGCTTGTTCCTGATGTAAAATATTATTTTCATCTTCCCCATCCAACAGCTTTTGGAGGAGGAAACGGCTGTAGATCTTTGAGCTAATATCCAATAAACCGATTGGCCGATAGTTCTGAGGTTTAGATTTGTCTCCTTTCTTCTAAATTGGAAATATTATGCTCATCTTCTATCCTTCAGGAAAGATTCCTGTAGAATTGATATGAGAAAATAATTTTGCTAATAAAGTGCCCACTCTTCAAGATTACTCTTAAAGACCTCCGGTGGGATCATACCCTCCCCAGGTGCTTTGCCCACCGCTAAAGCATGGATAAGTTTGCTCACTTCTTGTTCTGTGACTGGGGACCATTCTGGGTGTGCAGCCATGTTAGGGATGGAAGTTGAACCAATATTGCCAGCACTTGTGTCATTCCCAAAGATGTTACTGAAATAGGAGTGCCAAGTATTAGCTGAGATACATGCCTCTAATATGGGATGTGCTCCCTTATCTGCTACAGTAATCAAATCCCAAAACTTTCGCATTCTTTTCCATGGCTGCAAGACCCAACTCCTTCTATTGAACCGTCATAAACATCTTTTTCTTTCTGAGGAGGAGGTTCTTGTAAGCTAAGTAACAGGAAGCCAATGCTTCCAGATCTGCTTTCAGCTTCAGTTGCCGTACCCTCCTACTTAATTGAGACAGGTTCTTTTTAGCTTGTCTGCATTCAGTGTCATACAATCCACCTTTTTGAGAAATCAATCCAGATTGATGGACTGTTCTTGTTAGGAGTGGCCTTAAGGTATTGGCTATAATCACGCTGCCATAAATAGGATCTGCATGTCCTTCAACAATGCTTTGGCGTATTCCCAAAAGATAAGGGCTGTTCAGATGGTGCTGCTATTCTGATCAATGACAAGGACAGTGTCACAGAAACATTCTGTCAGGAAGTAAGTATACTAATCTAGCTTCGATTTTATTCTGTAAGTTCTTTTACACAGTTATTGTCTGATCATTTGGCCTTTCAGGAGGCAGTATAGGTAGAGTGTTACAATTTATTTGTGAGAGTAAGATATCCCTGGAGCTAAAACACCAGATAAGACTCATGTGAAATGAATCCCAACATTATCCTAGACATACAGTAATCACTAATGTAGAATTAGATTTCTCATGTTATTATTTATTTATTTATTTATACATACTATTATTAATATTTATTAATATTTATTTATAAAGCACCATCAATTTTCATGGCGCTGTACAGAATACATACTACTTTTATACTGCTTAGTATCCTAAAATCTCAATGTGGTTTACAATAAATATAAAATATAAAAACAATATATAAACAATGTAAGAACAATATAATCATAAGTCCTACTGAGAGGAGAGCTGTTGAAATGAATGGGACTTAGTTTAGTCATGACTAACTTAAGTCCAATTCATTTCAAAGGGTCTACTTTAAGTAGGACTTACACTGGATTTTACCCAATAAATAATTAAAAACATTATAACCAAAACAATAATAAAACAGATCACGGTCATAGTCAGGGAAAGCCTGTGTAACAATTACATCTTCAAGAGGCATTTAAAATTCACCAGAGTTTTTGCCTCTCAAACAACGTATGGTCCAGTTCTGGTCACCACACCTAAAAAAAGATATTGTAGAGCTGGAAAAAGTGCAGAAAAGGGCAACTAAAACAATCAAGGGGTTGGAGCATCTCCCCTAAGAGGCAAGGTTACAACAGCTGGGATTGTTCAGCTTAGGAAAAAGGAGGGTGAGTGGAGAAATAATAGAGATGTACAAAATCATGCATGGTGTGAAGAATGTGGATAGGGAGACATTTTTCTCCCTCTCCCATAATAGTAGAACCCAGGGTCATCTCATGAAGCTGACTGGTGGGAGATTCAGGACAGATGAAAGGAAGTGGCCAAGTTTGTCGATGACACCCAATTATTTAAGGCTGTTAAAACACAAAGGGATTGTGAAGTGCTCCAAAGGGATCGCTCCAAGCTGGGAGAGTAGACATCCAAATGGCAGATGCAGTTCAATGTAAGCAAGCGTAAAGTGATGCATGTTGGGGTGGGGGGGGACAACTTCAATTATAGCCTGATGGGATCGGAGGTGGCGGTGACCAAACAAGAAAGAGAACTTGGGGTTGTGGTGGACAGCTCGATGAAAATGTCCACCCAGTGTGCGGCTGCTGTAAAGAAGGCAAACTCCATGTTAGGCATTATAAGAAAAGGAATTGAGAATAAAACGGCCAGTATCATACTGCCTTTATTCAAATCTATGGTGCGACCACACTTAGTATACTGGGTACAGTCCTGGTCACCACACCTTAAAAAAGGATATTATAGAGCTGGAAAAAGTGCAGAAAAGGGCAACTAAAACGATCAAGGGACTGGAGCATCTCCCCTATGAGGGAAGGTTACAAGTGTACAAACGTATGCATAGTGCGGAGAATGTGGAAAAGAAGACATTTTTCTCCCTCAGTCAAAATACTAGAACCCGGGGTTATCCCATAAAGCTAATGGGTGGGAGATTCAGGACAAATAAAAGGAAGTACTTCTTCACACAGTGCATAGTTAAATTATGGAATTCACTACCACAAGATGTAGTGATGGCCACCAATTTGGATAGCTTTAAAAGAGTGTTGGATAAATTCCTGGAGGAGAAGGTTATCAATGGCTACTTGTCCTGAAGTCTATGTGCTACCTCCAATGTCCGAGGTAGTAAGCCTGTGTGTACCAGTTGCTGGGGAACATGGGTGGGAAGGTGCTGTTGCACCATGTCCTGCTTTGTTGGTCCCTGGTCGACAGCTGGTTGGCCACTGTGTGAACAGAGTGCTGGACTAGATGGACCCTCGGGCTGATCCAGCATGGTACTTCTTATGTTCTTAACTTTATCTAAAAATGCATTGCAAGTATATAGAGCACAATCCATCCTTCTTCATCCATCCTAACTATAACTATGATAGAAGGTTTAAAGATTTAATACAAGGTACAAGCTGCCAGGATTTTAAAGGAAATTCACACATGGATGCCCATCATCTGAGGACTGAGGACAGCCATCAACTGATGATTCCTGGAATAAGCCACCAAAGCTAGAACTTCCATCTCACCTCACATGGCCTCAAACACAGTTTCACATTCAGCTGCAAGGCATCATGTATGCAATAATTGAGTATGTACATTCATGTACAATGTACAATGTACATTGATGGTGCTATATAAATAATAATAATAATAATAATAATAATAATAATAACAATAATGAGTGACAAGAAATCAAGGAACGTACACCCATGTGAAGCAACCCTTAAGTCTTCTTACAGCTGGGAGGTTCCCACTGCTCCCCTATCTTTAGATGGGGGAGGATCATGAGCTGAAGAAAGTCATTTGCTTAACAAACAGAAGAGCACATTAAAGAACACCCAAGATATTTAACTACAGAGCAAGGAGCTCATTCTGGCCGAGGCTTGACCCCATAACTTATCGAGCACAATGGTTGATCCAGCCCCATTTCCTGATGTTCTAATTTGACGAGAACCTTGCCAAGAAATGCTGCTGGGGCAAAGTCATGCTGCTTTGCTCCTTTTCACATTTGTAGAAGCAAATCACCTTTCTCGGCAAAGAGTTTTGTCACAAAGGCCCAGGAGGTGATGTACAGGGGTATTATATAAATGTGTATGTATACAAAAACATCAGGGTGACCATATGGAAAGGAGGACAGGGCTCCTGTATCTTTAACAGTTGTATAGAAAAGGGAATTTCAGCAGTTGTCCTTTGTATGTATGCAGCACCTGGTGAAATTCCCTCTTTATCACAACAGCTAAAGCTGCAGGAGCTATACTACAGTAACCAGATGCAAAAGAGAAAAAGAGTCCTGCAACTTTAACTGTTGCAATGAAGAGGGAATTTCACCAGGTGCTGCATGTATACAAAGGACACCCTTTTCTAGACAACTGTTAAAGATACCGGAGCCCTGTCCTCCTTTCCATATGGTCACCCTACCAGGATTTGAACCTGTGACCTTCTGCATGCAAAGTATATACTCTCCCGTCCAGCTGTGGCCACTTCCTCCAAAGGAGTTAGCCTTGAAGAAACCCCTCCATAGTTTTGCACTGCTTAGGTCCTGATGGCATAGTTCATCTGCAGTTAAAGCTACAGGAGCCCTGCCCTCTTGACCAGATACAAACTGCTGAAATTCCCTTTTCTAAACCACTGTTAAAGATATATGAGCCCTGTCCGCTTTTTCATATGGTCACCCTAAAATGCAGTAGAAAGTGGATAACTCACTTTGCTCTAGTCATTGGTACCAGCTCTTGCATCTCCCTCCCTTCTCTTGTGGGTGGGGCAATGTTTTTTCAAAAGTAATCCAAGTACTCTTAGGGGAGAAGGGAGTATTTTTGTCAATGCAGCTACAGATTGAGATGGAGCTATCCCACGTAACCTGTGACCCACCAACACGAACATCATCCACAAACACTTTGTTGTGACTGTCCAGGTAACAGACAACTCCTGTTTTTACAGTTCCAAAGAGGAATTACTCCGTGGTGGCTCACCATATGTCCACACACCATATGTCCACACTCTGTCCTCAAATTGGACTGTGTAAAGAGGCAAAGAGGTAGATGTGTGAGGTTGTGTTACAATCGCTGGCCAATCCCATTTTGACTGTGCCATGCACAACAATCCTGCAAATCCCCAGTCTGTTGTTTGGACAAAATAGAAATTAGCCCACAGATGGCCCTCCTGCTACACACAAAATGCTCTATATCTTTACTGTCTACCTGATCATGGTTGAAAGATTTCCTTTCAGTGGACTGGATCCAGATTTAAGCCATATCAACTGTGCTGGCGGAAGTGGACTTCCACGCCGCTCCTTCTCATAACCACCCCCTCCGGTCCCCTGAAAATGCTATACAGAGAACCTGCAGAATGGGGTGAGCTGGGAAGGGGGTCCCCAAAATTGGGCAGAGGGACATTATTTTATTTATTTATTTATTTATTACATTTATATCCTGCCTTTTTTCCTCCAAGGAACCCAAGGTGGCATACATAATCCTCCTCCTCTCCATTTTATCCTCACAACAACAACCCTGTGAGGTAGGTTGGGCTGAGATTCTGGTGAGGTAGATCACTCTTACTCCCATTTTACAGAAGGGGAAAAAAACTGGGGCTAAGAGGCAGAGATATAGCCAAAGCCACTCAAGACCAGCAGTTGTAAACATTGCTGGGTTGTTCCAAGTATAACATATGGAAACACCTTTTTCTTTCTTTCTTGTAATTTTAAAAGCAGGGATTTGAGGATTAATAAGACCTAATGTCAAAACCGGATCCCTAGGAATTTTATGAGGATCTTCCAGAGCCTTTACCAATCAAGGTATGAAGTGTGTGTGTAGCAACAAGGCTGGAAGCTGACAAAGGAGCTTCAGCAAGGCAAAAAAAAATTAGCCTGGAGGGCATTTTTTAAATTTATTCGGCAAACCTCAAAAGGGATTTGGGAAACTTTTAAAGATGGACCATTGTTCTTCTGTTCGATGACAAGGAAACTGCATCTACCCCTTGTATGAGTTTAACAGGATCATGTGTCTAATAATAATAATAATAATAATAATAATAATAATAATAATAATAATAATAATAATAACAACGCAACTCTGGACCTAATTCCCCGCACCCCCGCACTGCTTCTTCCCCCTCTGGTCTACCGTGCCCCCCTACCCATTATTCAGGGGAGATCCTTGTGGAAGTCGGGGGTCGGGCGGGGAGGGGAAGGTTCGTCTTTTTGTACAGGGTCACATTCCTGCCCATCCACAGTTCTCCTCCTTATATGCATTTACCTGATTTCTCCGGCTCAGGAGCAAAAAAAAGATCTGCAGATCCCGGGAGCGGTAAGTGAAGCTGCTCTCGGATTCCGATCCGAACAATTCAAACAATGAGAAAGTCTCTTGCCTGGCTCGAGATCTTTATTAAAGGCCGTTTTGGCGCAGCCTAAGATCTTCAACCTTTGGGGACTGGGAGGGGGACCCCCCCAGCTGCAAGTCTGCAATGGAGGCAGCTTGAGTCTCTTTGCAGCTGAAACGCAAGGAGGAAGCAGCCCCTTCCCACCACCACTGCCGCCACCACCACCACGATTTCTGATCTTCTCTCTTTTCTTTATGATCCTCCGCCCCCCCTCCCTCAAACCGCCTCCCCGCCTTCCTGCCACCCCCTCCTCTCCTCTCAGCATCAGATCCCAACCACCAGCAGCTTGCTCCAGCCCCTTCCTGTGTCCTTGCAATACCAAGCCGGTCTGCAACCGATTGCAATTTTATGTATTGTGCTCTCTGTGCGACTGGCAGCTAAAATAATAAAATTGACGAGGGAGCCCCCAAATTTTGCGGACAGGCATTTGGTCACTCCTGATCCGGAAGCACCAGATAATCGACGAGCTAAAGAGGGAGAGAAGGAGAGCGAGAGAAAGAAAGAGAACTCGGCCAAAGTGCTAGGGATGGGCAGAAAAGAGAGTGAATCTGGATCGGACTCCGCTTTGTGGCTCCGTTGGTTGACACGCCCGGGCTCGGGTTCTTACTACTAGGAGTGGATCCAGTTGCCTCAGAAACGACCATACACCCGGCTATGCAACTGTAAAGAGACCTGCCAGCCAGGAAAAGTGGGTAAGGAAGACTGATGGCAATGGATGGATTGATGGATGAATGAATGAATGAATGAATGGACAGAAGTGGTCTCATCTGTTCACCCAATAAAGGGATGTAGAAGAAAGGAAAAATAAAAACCCAACGCTTCCTTACCTTTCAAGTGCATATGACCGTTATCACATGTGTAGCCTTCTCATCCTTCCTCTAAGGTCAGGCAGCTTTTTTTTCTTTTGTAATTCTCACAACAGTCCTGCGAGGTAGGCTGGAATGAGATTGTCACTTGCCCAAAGCCCTGCATGAGATTTGAACCTAGCCACAGCACAGCTCACAGGCTTAGCGTGGCTGTGAATTCCCAGACAGAGGGAGTTCGAGCAAGACATCACTACTGCCTTTCCCAATCTGGTGCCCTCCAAATAGGTTGGACTAAAAGGCCTGTAATCCCCAGTCAGCACAGGCAATGGGAATTGTAATCCAACCCACCTGGAAGGCATGCAAGATTTTCCATTGAGCTAGTGCCTGTCTCCTCTACGGCTGGATTAGTGAATTGCCCAGAAGATATTGACTGGGTTCACACAACGTGCTAAGCCATGATGATTTATTTTCTGACGGAACCCAGGGTGGGTTCACATATCATCTGTGGGATGTTTCTGCCACCCACAATGGGTTAATCCATCCACTCTGAGAACTCACGCTTTGCAGAATGGCCACAATGGGATGTTTGCATAATCTACTATGCATAGTGGATAGCAACCTATTGTGAATCCAGACATTATAATTCATGATGTGGAGAAAGTGGGTACAGGTGTCTTTTCTCTCTCTCTCTCTCTCACTCTCTCCATCCACCATAATAGTAGAATTCATGGTGAAAATTTTGGCACTAAATTTGGGACAGACAGAAAGGAAGTACTGCTCCAAGCAGAACCTGGTAAACTCACCGAACCTTCTGCCAGAAGGTGCGGTGATGGCTACTAATTTAGAAGATTAGCAAGGACAAAAAATAAGCATATTTACCCAAGACATTGTGCAGGTTGCAAAAACTATCCTTTCCATCTTGCCGTAGAATTTTCATTGTTTAGTGTGTTTTTCTGTTAACCATGCAAAAGATGTACTGTCCTTTTAATCAATCAAAATTAAATAAGAACTTCTTGGCTTTCAGATTCTTAAAAAGTTGAATTTGGAAGGAGAAACATGAAAGCAATTTATGAAGAAATTGCACAGTGTCATTTCCGGGTGGGCTACTTATGACATTCTGACATGATTGTTAGCAGTCTGATTAGGGGAGAAGGGTAATGGCCGATGAGGCCCCAGCCCTGAATTTATTCCACTGGGCCCCAATCTATTCCCCAGAGCCCTATGTGTCTCACCCCCCTCATCTTAGTTGCCATGCAGGTGGCAATTTTCCAAGGGCATTGCAGCAACACCCAAAAAAACTCCCCACGTGCTGCAACAGCTCCACCCAAAAAAACACCTTCCCATGCATAGCAATTAAGCTGAGGAAAAATAAACTTTTTCCATTCGTTCAGAATGATCTGAGGCAGGGTGCATATTAATTCTAAACGGGCCAGACCCACAGGACACAAATCTTTCTAAACGGGCCAGCCCCATAGGACACAAATCTGTATAAATTCTGCATGAGATAATTTATATCTATACATGTGCATATGTAGATATGAATTATCCTATGTAGATAATTTAGGTCAAGACTTTTCTGTTCTCCCAGGCATTTAGCAATATGTAATGAGCCTGGGTCTGTTTTTTGGCTCATCGTTTGTAAAGTTGTTATAGTGGCTTTAAATGTATGTGCATTTTGCATGTTTGGTGGTTTTTAATTTTTGTATATTGTTTTAAAGTGTTTTTATCTTATGTGAACTGCCCAGAGAGCTTTGGCTATGGGGCGGTATACAAATGTAATAAAATAAAATAATTCTTTTATATAGATTTGTGTCCTATGGAACTGCCCCCCAAATCTTTCAAGTGCCTAGCAACAATCCTGGGCACATGTGTGTGTGGTGGGAAGGGGGGGTTGTTATTGCAAGACTGAATGTGACCTGCAAAGAAGTGGGTGACTGTGGCTTCTTCTCCAGGCGAAGGACTGTGGGTGCTATCCTGGATCCCGGAGGCGACATGCAGGAGAATTATGAGAATGTCATATCTCTGGGTAAGGGTTCCTTCTCTTTCTCAGGTAACTAGATACATTGCTAGGGAATCACTAAGCCCACACAGGTGGACCAAGCCACCTTTGGATAAGCTGTCTGGCCTAATGTCTGCTTCAACTTATGGAATTCACTGCCACCCGATGTGGTGAAGGCCACTAATTTGGAAGGCTTCAAAAGCAGATTTAGAAAAAGGCATGGAGAATAGGTTTATCAGTAGTGGATAGCCAGAGCAGCTAAATAGAACCTCCATTTTCTGGAGTAGTCTACCTTTGAATATCAGCTGCTAGGGAGCATCAGTAGTAGAGAGTTATTTCCTTTGTGCCTTGCTTGTGGGCTTCCCAGAAGCATCTGGCAGCCACTGTTGGAAAAAGACTGATGGACTCTTGGTCTGATCCAACAGGGCTCTTCATATGTTGTTGTAAAGCAAGGGTGCACAACCTTTTTGGCCCTGGAGACCACATCAGATATGTCCCGGAGTAGTAGGAGTCGCACATCTGTATGCATGCACACACATACCACTCACACAGATTTGTGCATGCACAGATAGACATGGAAAGAAAAAACACCCTTCCCAGAACAGATTTTTAAAAATAGCAAAAAGAAAAAGGACATTAAAAATACAGAAAGGATATACAAATTTTTGTATATTTATTTTTAATGTTCATTGTTTTTAACCTTTGTAAACCATCCAGAGAGCTTCGGCTATGGGGAGGTATATAAATGAAATAAATAAATAAATATTAAAATAGACACACACACCCCAAAAAGACAATAATTAGCAAAAAGATTAGGGCAGGATCTACACTACTGCTTTAAAATGGTTTATAACAGTAGTGACAACTCTTGGGGCCCAGGACACACTACATATACAGTTTCAAACCATTTTCAAAGTGCCATATCCTGCTTGGTGTAGATCTGGTCTAGGAAGCAATCATGCCTACCATTTTAGGTCTGCGGGGTAATGACAGCTGGGGTCCCTATGTCCCGTGTTTCTCTTTCTCTCTCTCTCTCTCTCTCTCTCTCTCTCTCTCATACACACACACGGACACAGACTAGGGTGGGGTTTTTTAACACACAAACTCACACACTTGCACAGGGCCAGGCAAAGCTGGTAATAGGCCCAGGCCAAATGGGAAATGTAGGCCCCATTTCAAACTGCTCATTAAGTATTTTTTTAATCAGTTCTAAATACATATGAAGTAGAACAATTTATAAAAAAGGTAATGGCAAGCACTTTTATTCAAGATGTATATAAGACATCACTTCTTCACATTCGGAAATGCTTTACGTGCTTTTCTTTGGGCAAATTCATCATCAACAACAGAAAAATCAAGCAACTTTGCCCAAAGAGCTACTTTGTAACAAATCTTTAACAAAGGGTCCCCCTTTGCCTCTACCCGGGGGTCTTAGAGTAGGCTCCCTCAAAATCGTAGGCCCATGCCAACTGGCCCCTCCTCTGCCCAGCTCTGTACTTGCACTCTCTCTACACTGGTCAACCAAGACCAAATTTGCTTTGCTTGTGGTCTTGAGAGTACCTGTGTTGCTAGTGCTGCTGTTGCTGACTCACAAAATGTGCTCCTCGCTGGAAAAGAAATGGCCATCAATTTCTGGTTCCCCAGAGAATGCTAGAAAGAAATATATAAATACTCCAATTGGCTGAGGTCAATGTTTTTTAAATGTTGTGATTGGCTAGTTTTTTGCACATTTCATGGCAGGGGCAAGGGAGTGAGTAAGGCTACATATGGCACCAAGGCAGATCACCATTGGCAAGAGACCTGCCAGCCTGGTTCTACACAGCCGCACAGAGGACAGTGTGGCGCTGGCCAGAGTGCCTTATCAGTCATAGCTGATATCTAAGAGTTTTCCCGGACCGGCAGCTGCTTTCCTCTGTGCAGGCGCTGGTTGGGGAAAGATCTCAGAGATCAGAAATTACTGATAAGATATTCTGGCAGGCGGAAAGAGTGGAGGGGAACAAGACTTGTCATTTCAATGGAGAGTTTGAGCAGGTGGGGGACACTCGTGAGCAGGACTGAATCACGCAGTGGCACTCGGGTGACCATATTAGAAAGGAGGACAGGGCTCCTGTATCTTTAACAGTTGCATAGAAAAGGGAATTTTAGTAGATGTCATTTGTATGCATGCAGCACCCGGTGAAATTCCCTCTTCGTCACAACAGTTAAAGCTGCAGGAACCCTGCCCTTTTGACCAGATACAAAAGAGGCCAAAGCTCCTGCTACTTTAACTGTTGTGATGAAGAGGGAATTTCACCAGGTGCTGCATGTATTCAAATGACACCTGCTGAAATTCCCTTTTCTATGCAACTGTTAAAGATACAGGAGCCCTGTCCTCCTTTTCATATGGCCACCCAATACCCTTCTTTGGGCCCACCCACCCCTGCCTCACAAGGTCAAGCTATAATCTCCAATCAGCTACCAGGCCAGATGGAGAAGCCCTGTACAGAGGCCTTAGCAGGCCCATGGGCCGGAGGCTCCCCATCCCTGATCTGAAGATTTAGAACAGCCTTCACCCAACCTGTTGCCCTCCAGACATTTTGGACACCCATCAGCATGGCCACTATAGGTTAGTTGCATAGGCTATTTGTAATCAGAACTGAGATGGGTAGATGTGCACATGTAATACAATCAGAGCAAAATGAGGTGGTAGGGTGGATTGTACCACTTCAGACTCAAGGTGGGGCATGCCACTCTTAAATGCTCTCCCATATATATATTTTAAAATCCCTGAAAATAAAGGGCTAGCACATGAGGAAGCAAAGTTCTAAACCAGTTCATTTTTGTTTACATTTAATGTAGCAGAGTACTAAAAACAACTACATTAGAGGAGGTAAAAACGCTTCTGGATCAAACTTAGGTCCATCTAGTCCAGCACTCTGTTCACACAGTGGCCAACCAGCCATCGGCCAGGGATGAACAAGTAGGACATGGTGCAACATCACCCTCCCAGCCATGTTCCCCAGCAACTGGTGCACACAGGCTTACTGCCTCGAATACTGGAGATAGCACACAACCATCAGGGCTAGTAACCTTTGATAGCCTTCCCCTCCAGGAATTTAGCCAACCCCCTTTTAAAGCCATCCAAATGGGTGGCCATCACTACATCTTGTGATGGTGAATTCCACAATTTAACTATGTACTGTGTGAAGAAGTACTTCCTTGTATTTGTCCTGAATCTCCCACCAATCAGCTTCATGGGATGAGCCCAGGTTCTAGTATTTTGAAAGAGGGAGAAAAATGTCTCCCTATTCACATTCTCCATAGCTTGCCTAATTTTGTACACCTCTATCATGTCTCCCCTTAGCCTCCTCTTCTCCAAGCTAAACAATCCCAGCTGTTGTAACCTTCCCTCATAAGGGAGATGCTCCAGCCCCTTAATCATTTTAGTTGCCCTTTTCTGAACTTTTTCTGGCTCTATAATATCCTTTTTTAGGTGTGGTGACCAGAACTGTACACAGTATTCTAAGTAGTCCAGTTCCTGCACGCTGAAGTGTCCCAGTGCATTCTACCACCTTCTTTTGCAGCATGTGTAGACTGGACCTTCCTCTTGAGGATTTGTGCTTAAGATGGACGACAGCGGTGGTGCAGAATGCACAAAGCCCCCAATGTTTGGGAGATCCAGGGGCCCGGTGGGTGGAATTGATTCTGAGGCTTGTCTTAACTGTGGCAGAACGATTTGGGTAGACCAAGACACGGCATCAGATTTCTTTTTAAATTACATCCTTCCCTTCCCCCTCTTCTCCCCCCAACCCCACAGCGGAGGAAATTGCAATCAGCTGGCCCCGGATAACAGCTTTTGCGGAGTCTCACAGGAGAAGAGGATTGGTGCCTGGTAAGTCCGAACGCTGGGGGTGGAGGAGGAACCAGAGGCTACTGAGTTCTCCTCCTCTTTCCTCTTGATCAGCCTTCCTCAATCCGTTGCCTTCCAGATGTTTTATACTACAACTCCCATCAGCCCCAGGCAGCATGGCCAAAGGTCAGGGATGATGGACACTGTAGTCCAAAACATATGGAGGGCAGCAAGTTGGGGAGTGTTGCTCTTGATAAGGCCTGTCTAGGTCCTTGCATGTATAGGGTACAGCAAAGTTTCTAGGCAGGTATTCTGAGGCTGCTTCCGCAAGTCATGAGAAGAGGCAGAAATACACCAGTGACTCGCAGTTCCCAGGAACGGGTGATGGGGAATTTCCACATCTCTGCTACAGGGGTTCACATCCATTTGGCATCTGCAGATCTTCCTGTGAGGGAGGTGCAGTTTCTCCTTCATGCATTACAGGGGATCCTCTCCATTTAGGGGAAAGGTTGTAGATCAGTAGACTGAGCACACACTTTGCAGGCAGAAGGTCCCAGGGTCAACCCTTGGCCATCTACACATAGGGCCAGGAAAGACCTCCATCTGAAACCCTGGAAAGCCACTGCCAGTCAATGTAGAGCCGTCTCCCCCAACCTGGTACCATTATGCTGGCTGTGGATAATGGGAGTTGTAGTCCACCAGATCTGGCGGAAACCAGCTTGGGGGATGCTGGTGCAGGCAGTCCTGAGCTAGGAGGACCAACAGTGTGACTCTGTGTGTGTTCAATTGTCAGTGCTTCCCATAACCTGTGCAGGAACTGTAAAGTAGCAGAAGTTTTCAAACTGAGTTCTGGGTAACCCAGGAGTTACTCAGTGAGAGAATCAATGATGGTAGACAAGATTCTTGCTCACCACTGTCAGTCATAAGAACATCAGAAGTGTCATGCTGGATGAGACCAAGGGTCCAGCTAGTCCAACATTCTGTTCACACAGTGGCCAAGCAGCCATTGGCCAGGGATGAACAAGCAGGACATGGTGCAGCAGCACCCTCCCACCCATGTTCCCCAGTAACTGGTGCACAGTCATCCCCTGAAAGCCAGAGATTCAGGGGTGTGTTAGGGCAGCCTTCTAAATAAGTCCACAAAAGTTACTAGCCTGCAATCTCAAATCATTGCTAGGGCACCTTTCACTTTACTAGCTTGCTAAGAAGCTGTGTTTCCAAACTAGTTGTAGTAGACGAGGAGGAGGAGGAGGAGGAGCCTCCACCCTCTGCAGCCAGCATGGAAACGCAGGCTGCTAGCCTCTTAGCAGGCTAGTAAAAGAGATGGCCTTCTGCTAGGGGAACTGAGTGATCCATCCCTCCACCACCAGCCCACTACATTTCTGTACTGGACACAGAGGAAGGGGCTTCCTTTCTTTCACGGCCAGCACAAAACCCAAGTAGACTGGCAGAGGAGGGGCAGAGAAATCCGTCCCAATTCCACCAGCCTGCTCAAACGCCCTCATGGAATTCTTGATCGCCTATGGCGACCAGGTGAGTTGTTAAATACAAGGCTGTGTTAGGGGCCCAATAAGGCCCACAGTTGATGCGAGTGACAGGCTCAGTAGGACTACTCAGGACGTTGCACGAACTGACTTTGAACCCTAGCAATCCTCTACGATGTGCCCAAGTTCCTCAGTCGCAGCCAAGTCCGCTTGGAAAGGGTATGCTGAAAATAGAAACTGTAAAGGGGAAAATAAGTACAAAAACACTGGTCTAAAAAATCCCCATCCCTGCAGGGACGGGGAACGGGGGACGACCACGACAACAAAACACCTGTGAAAGAGTTGGGTTGAACAGCAAAATACACTCGAGGTTCCCCTGCAGTACCATGAGACCAAAAGGAAAAAAAGGAAAGAAAATTGCACAGGCAGAGGGGAAGCAGGGTGGGGGAAGGTTGGGGGAGAAGGAAATTGGATACAGATTTGATGGTTGCTAGGCAATTACCCTTTCTTCGCAGTTCCTCTTTAATTGCTTGCAGATGAGGAGCCAGATCCGCCAGGTTGCTCTGGGAACGCGGAGGGCACGATCTATCAGGCACCTCTGCTGAGTAGCCTCCATTGATTTCAGAGGCGCACCTATAATAGACACGCACACGCACACACATCCGTATTGTACCGGGGCTCCTGAGTCAGCAGACTGAAATAGATTGGGATCCAGCTCTAAACAACAGTAAGGGTATTCTCCAGCACAGTCGAACCACTACCAAAACCGTTTATACCTACACGATTGTGTTTATTCCTGGTGTTTTAAAATATCAAGACACTCAAGTTAAAGAAAGCCAGATTCCAGCTGGACATCAGGAAAAACTTCCTGACGGTTAGAGCAGTATGACAACGGGGCCAGTTACCTAGGGAGGTTGTGGGCTCTCCCACCCTAGAGACCTTCAAGAGGCAGCTGGACAACCATCTGTCGGGGATGCTTTAGGGTGGATTCCTGCATTGAGCAGGGGGTTGGACTCGATGGCCTTGTAGGCCCCTTCCAACTCTGCTATTCTATGATTCTATAAGAATGCACAGTCACAAGCGTCTATCCTTTCTGTCCTTGGGCTATGAAGGAGGAGCTGAACTATAGATGGCCAGGTTGTAATAAGTACCCACGCGGCTTGGCATGTGGTGGAGGTGCTTTGATGGTTGGAAGAATTCACGTGATCAAAGAATGAGTAGGAAGATTTCCACTTGGCAACAAATCATGCAGAGCTTAACAAAGTGAATTCCCCCGAGGGCTTGAAATCCTATCACACATTGACTTGAAAAAGACTTTGTGTCATCGAAATGGAATTCTGCTGGTACTGCGAAGTGGATATACATGTTTGTAATTGCATATTGGTATTTAGTGTATTGATATGTATGTTTGCCAGTCTGCATTTTGAAACACCTAGAGTAAATGTACATAATAAAGGGGTTTGGTTGTGGTTGTGCTGAAAGAGATTGGTGACCAGACCAGCAACAAAAGAAAAAGGGGGCTCAGGTGTCTGCTATCCATGTGGGAATGGCTTTAAAAAACATACCGTGCGGTGGTTTGAACCATTTCGCAGATGGGGAAACTGAGCCAGTGGCAGGGGAGCTTTGCCAAGAACGCACTTAGCCTTTGGATCTTTCAAAGGAGCAACAAGTGGGGAGGATTGGCTGAGCACAGGAGGGCAGAAGATCACTTGGAGGGGACGTAGTCATGATGGCAACATGGAGTCATCCAGTTCAGAGGTGGTATCCCAGTAAGGGCCTGTTGCTGTGACTAACAGCATAGGAGGGTATTCATGCCCTGCCCAGGATCTTCCCGGAGGCCTCTGCTCACCATCCTGTTTCCTAGAGTGGCCAACAAGTTCAGCTTTCCCGCAGCCTGGTGCTCTTCAGATGTGCCAGACCACAACTCCTATGACTCCCAGCCAGCATGGCAATGCTGGCTGGGAACCATGGGAGTTGTGATCCAACACATCCAGAGGGCACCAGGCTGAGGGGAGGATGAACTAGACGGTCCCCTCTTCTCAAGCAGCAGGGTTCTTCTTAGGAGATGGCAGGCGGTGGGGTGGAGGAGGGTCAATGGGGCAGAGGGTGGTCTTAATAATGAGCAGTGATGTCAGGTCTTATCAACCCATGACAGCTTTTTCAATTCCCTTCTCCCAAGTTTCCTTTCCCAGACCTCAGGAGTTACTGGATTCTCTCGTTGTTCCAGCAGATGATGGGATGATGAGTGACAATGAGAATGGTAACAAAGACGAGGAAGGAGAGGACGAGGACGAGGAGGAGGAGGAGGAGGAGGTGCCACAGCAGGCTGGAGGAGGAGGAAGAGGAGAAGAGGATGGCGGAGGAGATGTCGCAGTGGAGAAGATGGATACTCAGCAGGACCCACCGCCAGAGAAGTCCAGGGAGGCCCTTGAGCCTGAGCAGAAGGCCAGCGATGAAGCCCCAGACCAGCCAGTCTTAGATGAGCAACCAAAGAAGCCCCTGGGGAAGAAGCAAGGCAAGCCAGTCCCTCACCGTGGCTTCAAGAAGTACTCCCCACGTGGCCACCATGGGCTGCTTGGCCATGCCGGCCGGTGCCACGATTGCGGCAAGGGCTTTGGTTTTGGCAAGCGCTCGCGGCTGCACGCCGGCGCCGGCGCGGAGAAGCCCTACAAGTGCGCCGAATGCGGCAAGTGCTTCCGGCTCAACTCCACCCTGGTGACCCACCAGCGGCGCCACACCAGCACCAAGCCCTACCGCTGCGCCGAGTGCGGCAAGAGCTTCAGCGTCGGCTCCGCCTTCATCCAGCACCAGCGCACCCATGTGGGCAAGAAGGGCGGCACCGGCCCGGCCCGGCCCTGCGAGTGCAACGTGTGTGGCAAGACCTTTGGCCTCCCTGCCCATCTCATCAAGCACCAAAAGCAACACCTGGAAGAGAAACCCTACAAGTGCGGCGAGTGCGGCAAGGGCTTCAACTGGAACTCTCACTTGGAGCGCCACCGGCGCATCCACACCGGTGAGAAGCCGTACGTCTGCGAGGACTGCGGCCGGGCTTTTGCCTGGAGCTCTCACCTGGACCGCCACCGGCGCACGCACTTCGGCAGCATCCCGGCGGCCGGCCCTTGCAAGTGCTGCATGGCGGAGGCGGCCGGGCCGGCTAGCAAGGCCAGCACCAAGCCCTACCGGTGCGACGACTGCGGCAAAGGGTTCAACAAGAACGCAGCGCTGTCCAAGCACCGGCGCGCTCATCACGCCGCCGAGAAACCCTACGTTTGCAAAGACTGCGGCAAGGGCTTTGGGCTGAACGGCGCCTTGCTGCAGCACCGGCGCACACGCCATCCGGATGACGCCGCCAAGCCGCACGCCTGCAAGGACTGCGGCAAGAGCTTTGCCTGGAGCTCCCACCTGGACCGGCACCAGCGCATCCACGCCGGGGAGAAGCCCTACCACTGCGCCGACTGTGGCAAGGGCTTCTCTCAGAGCTCCCACCTGGAGCGGCACCAGCGCGTGCATAGGAGCGCCGAGCGTCCGCCCTGCCGCTGCGCCGACTGCGGCTTTGCCGGGACCAGGCGGAAGCGCCGCCGCGGGACCTTGCTGCCCTGTAAATGCAGCGACTGCGGCAAGAGCTTCCTGTGGCGGCGGCCGGCCTGCCGGGAGTGCGGGAGGGGCGGGGGGGAGGGCGTGCGCCACCAAGGCACCCAGACGGGCGAGAAGCCCTACTCCTGCGTGGACTGCGGCAAGTGCTTCGCCCAGAGCTCGGCGCTGGCCAAGCACCGGCGCATGCACACCGGTGAGAAGCCCTACAAGTGCGAGGCCTGCGGCAAGAGTTTCAGCGTGCGCTCCAACCTGCTGAAGCACCAGCGCACCCACCTGGGCGAGAAGCCCTACAAGTGCGGCGACTGCGGCAAGGGCTTCATCCAGAAGTCGGACCTGACCAAGCACCAGCGCATGCACACCGGCGAGAAGCCCTACCGCTGCGAGGCCTGCGGCAAGTGCTTCAGCGTCAGCTCCAACCTCATCAAGCACCAGCGCATCCACCTGGGCGAGAAGCCCTACGCCTGCGGGGAGTGCGGCAAGGCCTTCATCCAGCGCTCGGAGCTCACCATCCACCAGCGCACCCACACCGGCGAGAAGCCGTACAAGTGCGCCGTCTGCGGCAAGTGCTTCAGCCGCAGCTCCCACCTCAACCGCCACCAGCGCACTCACGGCAACGACAAGGCCTCGGCCGGCCCTGGGGCAGCCCCCGCCAAGCCCGCCCCTCCCCTGCCCGCCTCGGCCTTCTCGGCCTCCTTTGCATCGCCTGGCCCCCTCCCTATGCTGCCCTCCTTCCCTTCTTCCTCCTCGCCCCTCCCCATCCCTTCTTTGGACCTGCCCTGGGCCCTCTCTTTCCCATCCCGGGGGTTCCCACACCCATCCTTCCCTTCCCCTGCCCCATCGAGTGCCCAGGCCCCTTCGCTGATAAACTAGCCCACTTCAATCCCTAACCCCTACCCCAAGGGTGCAGAACCTCAGACTCAGGGGCCACAGCCACCCCTCTGGGGTCCCCGGGAGACCACCCCATTCCCCAAACACCACCCGCTTTCCTCCAACCATTGATCGTGTGTACAGTCCCCCCCCCCATTCTGAAAAGTTGAAATGCCTCTCCTAAGGCAGTAAGAGCTTGAAGCTGATGCTGCTGGTGTTTGGGGGCATGTTGGCCCTGCCCCCTTTGCCTTTGGCCCCACCCACCATTGGACTCAAGGGCTTCTCTGAAATGGAATTTCAGCCTCCGGCTGAAAGAGCTTCTGCATCCCTGTTGTCCTTCCTTCTTACTTATAAACTCTCTCCTTCCATAGAGCCCACTTCACAGAGTACAGAGGCCACATGGGTTGCCCTTCCTGCATTCTACTCCAGCTTATTTGGCCATGTAACTCCCTCCCTATTCCTTGCATGCCCTGCTTGTAGACTTCCTGGAGGCCTCTGCTTGGCTACTATAGGAAACCGGATTCTGGACTAGATGGACCTTTGGTCTGGTCCAACAGGGTCTTCTTATGTTCCTTACCATTGTTCCTCCTGGCATCAGGAGTTTGGCTCAGCAGACGTCTTCTGTTATATTCTTTTCACCTCTTACCTCCACAGCCTGCAATTCTTGCTATGCCCCTGGGACTGCATCCACATTTAGGCTTGGTTCGCATGTCAGAACAACCCACAATAGTTTTCAATTATGGCTTGCCATGAATGAGGCAGTGTGCTGATGCTTGCTGTCTGGTCATTCCTGCCACAGGTGGGAACAGCAGCTGACCCCGAGTTGCTTAGCATTGCATCCAGACCCAGATCTCTGGCTTGTCTCTCTTCTGACGAGCCAGAGAAAGAACCCGTGGTTTGTTCTAGGGTTATTTCTCTGGCTTCTCAAGGGAGAAACAAGGCAGAGATCCATGATCGGACACAACACTAAACAACTCAGGGATGGATTTTTTTTTAAAAAAAGCTATGGGTTGTGGTGGCAGGCAAGCCACGTCTTCTCATTAATTTCAGTGAGTCATCTCTAAGTATGACTGAGGCCATGGCTAGACCAGGCCTATATCCCGGGATCGTCCCGGGATCATCCCTGTGCATGCAAATGACACACACGGGATCCCGGGAGCAGGCAGGGACGACCCCTCCATTTGCCTGGGAGAATCCTTAGGTCTAGCGAAGGACTAAGTCTGGATCCAATCCCTGGTTTCTCGTGTTCTTCCTTGGTTAGAGAAATTCTAGTTCCTTTGTTGTTTTTTACAACCTCACAGTTGCTGTATATCTTTTCATTTCCCTTCTTTATTCAGCACACTTGTAGTATTCATCCCTGTGAATTGCCTGTTTTTGTATCTCCTCTTTTGAACTCATTTTTCCCATTCACATGGCAATGCTGAATTAATTTCCTAGGTTTATAACTTCTTTCAATACACACACACACACAGAGAGAGAGAGAGAGAGAGAGAGAGAGAGATTCTCATACCTGACCTTAACCTTGCGTTCCTATGAATCTCTTGTTCTCCAGCAGTCAAGATTCTGCCCATCGTTATTGTGAAAGCTCTGCCTGAAACCATGGAGGCAGCATCTACAATATGCTCTCACATTTATGGGGGGAACGGAGCTTCTGTGCCTGGCTTCATACATGACCATTCTTCATGAGTTCCACTCTTGTTCCTAGAGCTCTCGCTAGCTCTCTGCCTGCCAACTCTTATTCAAGGCTGAGAGAGAGTTGGTGTGCATGTCAACTGAACAAATATGCACCATAAGAAAATATGAAAATAAGAATTTTGAATGCAGAATTAGGGTTTCCTTACTGCAGTTTTTTTTTAAAGTGTGATTAATTTCAACCATAGGCCTAATGAACAGTCCTGTATTATACTTTATTTTTGATCTTTCGATCCTTCACTATCAGCCAAGTAGGCAATCTTGCTTTCCTTCCATCTGCCTTCATACAGAGCCGTCCCAAGAAATTTTGGTGCCTGAAGCAAATATGCCCCCTCCCTTCACTGGCCCAATTCCATGTTCAGAGTCACCTGAACTGGCAATCAGGAATTACTTCCAAACTGGCAACTGGACAGCATCCTCCATTGCACCTGAGGGCAGCAAGCTAGCTTAGGGGGTGTAGGGGAGACCATGAGCCACACACAGCTTTGTCATCCAACCTCTCACCACAACTGCCCACCTCCTCAATCTGTGCCGCCTGAGGCAGCTGCTTCACTCTGCCTAATGGTATTTATGTGTCCTGCCTGTCCTCCAAGGTGGCATACATGATACTCCTCCTCTCCATTTTATCCTCACAACACCCGAGAGGTAGGTTAGGCTAAGTGTCACCTGGTGAGCTTCATGGCTATGTGAGGACTAGAACCTGGCTCTCCCGAGTCCCAGTGCAGCATTCTGTACTATACCACTACAATGCACTCTACATTACACCACTCTACACTGCACCACACTGGCTGGCCCTTTGGATTCATTAATGCACCATGTGCCACATCCTGTGCCCTCCCTTCCTCTATCACTTTTGACAGTTTATCCCAGTACCGGTCCTACATACTCCCCTTTCTTCTACTTTTTCTCCAACTCAATGGCCAAACAGATGCCTCTAGGAAGGCCACAAGCAGGACATGAGGGCAACAACCCTCCTTATTGTCATCCCCACCATCTCGCTGTCTTCACTCAGCAACCAGTGCTCCGTGCCATATTGTCCCTGAGGAATCATAGAATAGTAGAGTTGGAAGGGGCCTATAAGGCCACCGAGTCCAACCCCCTGATCAATGCAATAATCCACCTTAAAGCATCCCTGACAGATGGTTGTCCAGCTGCCTCTTGAATGCCTCTAGTGTGGGAGAGCCCATGACTTCCCTAGGTCATTGGTTCCATTGTCATGCTGCTCTAACCATCAAGAAGTTTCCCCTGATGTCCAGCCAGATTCTGGATGGAGGTTCCATTTAGTCACTGTGGCTCATAGCTGCTGACAAACTTTGGCTCTATGTATTTCTCTAATCTGCTTGTAAAGCCGGTTACACCAGGGACCTTCACAACATCGTGCAACAGTGAATTCCATAATATAGTTATAAGTTTTGTGCTGTTTTCTCTTTACTGAATTTACTACCTATTAATTTCCAGTGATGCGGGAGAAGAAGAAAAATGTGTCTCTATCCACAACATGCAGAATTTTATATACCTCTATCATGTGGCCCCACACAGACATCTTTTTCCTAAATGAAAAAAAAATCCCTCAAATGCTTCAGCGTTGCTCATAGGGGAAATTATTCCAACCTCTTGATTGTTTAATATAGCAATCTGTGCAGATTTACTCAGAGGGAAGACCCATTGAGTTCCATGAAACTTATTCCCAAGTAAGTAGGTATATGATTGCAGCCTAAAGAAATCAAAAGAGCTGTACAATGGGATACTGTCCCAACAAGGGTTTGAAAAATTAGCTCAAAAGAATACTGATTTCTCCTGCACATGTTTATATTCAGAGATGGTGAAAGAGTATATTTTAAGCATGGTCAACCTCTTGCTCTCAAAATAGAGATTTTGTGGAAAATATAAAATTCGCCTCATGCTGGGAAATTTGTGGGATCCTCTTGTATCCACGCAAGTCAGCAAATTGCCAGACAAGTGTTAGCATTAGATGCAAATTGTACATAACTGCAAAAAAAGAGGCACTGTACCAAGGTCATGCAGAATTCTTTCTTTTGGGAGCACTAAGGTAACCAGAATGCAAAAGAGGATAGGAACTCCGCTACTTTAATTATGGCATGTGAAAAGAATTTTTTTTTAACAGGGGCAGCTCTTCCGGGTGTACTGCTGCCCAAACAAATAAATAATTGTAGTAGCGTGTGGTTGTAAACATGAGCTGCCAAATGGAAGTTCAGCCAGGAAATCGTTTTCTGGCCTTACGCATTCTGCTGTCTCATCCTTCCTTTCCTCCCATCTGTGAAAAAATATTCACCTACCTTAGAAGATTGTCATAAAGGTTACTGTGATCATGTCTGCAAGACACTTTAAGCACTTGGAAGAAGCACTTTTATATAACACACTCTACATAGTACATAGGACTATGCAGTATATTATTATACTGGGGTGCGTGGGAGGGGAGCCTTAGGCTAGGGTGACCATATGCCCGGATTTGTCTGGGTTTTTGATGGCAAATCCGGGAGGGGGAGGGGAAATCCGGATTTTTTTTCAAAGAGCAGCTCTAATGGGAATTAACAAAAATGCTTATAACTCCGTCATTTTTTAAGATAAAGACATGAAACTTGGCACAATGGTAGCTCTTAGGAAGGGCTTTAGTCATACCAAATTTGAAACAGATCTGTTCATCCATTGATTTTTTTAAGGAATTTTTTAAAAATTGAGGTTTTAAAATTATTATTTTTTAAATTGTCATTTTTAAGGATAAAGAGATGAAACTTTGTACCATGATAGGATTTAGGTAGAGCTTTAGCCACACCAAATTTGAAACAGATCCGTTCATCCATTGATTTTTTTTAGGAATTTTTTTAAAATTGAGGTTTTAAAATTATTATTTTTAAAATCGTCATTTTTAAAGATAAAGAGCTGAAAGTTGGCACCATGATAGCTTTTAGGTAGAGCTTTAGCCATACCAAATTTGAAATAGATCTGGGGCCAGTAGCAAACCCTGTTAACAACAACAGCAGCTTGCAATGAGTGAAGATACAGTCAGAAAAGATATTTGAGGGGAGAATGTAACACACAGAATATAGCAAAAGCTTCAAAGTACAGAAAAACCTACAAAAGTAGGAATGAGTGAAGTTAATTTCAGATACATTGAATCTCTCACTTGTTCTTTATTTCAGTGATTTTAACATTAAGATGTTACGTAGAACAGATTTGTCTTAAATGTGTGCTGTAAAATCAGACATGTGACCAAGGCTATGTTCGGGTGGACACGCCCCCTTGGGGGCGACCATGTTGTCCTCCTTTTTGGTTTCCAAAATATGGTCACCCTACCTTAGGCCCTGGTGGCCAAGTCAGGCCTTCCTGGGATCCTAATCTGGTCCTCTGGGATTCCCCAGATGGCCACCACCTTCCCCTGGCTCCACCCCCTTTTCACCAACCACCAATGGTTGGGTGATATCCCATCTTCTGTAAAGTTTTTCCCCCTTTCGAAAAAGTTTGAAATGCCACTCCTGAGGCTCAGTTGCGGAGAATAAGAGCTTTTAAACTACAACATGGTGGTATTTTTAGTAGGTACTGGAGTCCTGTCCTTGATAGCAGTCTTTCCTTCCTTCTTTCCACAGAGGCAGCCATATAGACAGCAGGCCCTCTAACAAAAAAAGTAGGTGCTAGGCAGACGAGCCATAATTTTAAGTTTAATACTTCCCACAGCTGGAGCACAGATATGTTTTTTTTCTCTCATGGGCATCAGTAGGACCAAATCCAGCCAATGGATGTATCCAGCCAACCATGGCTCTCTAGCTTCATGGTTCTCAGCAGTGTAAAATTACTGGGGGGAGTAAAAGCTCCTTCTTGCCTCCCCTTTAATGTGTGTGTGTGTGTACTTGCTGGCTGATCTGCCCCTGCCTAGTCACTGACTGTACCCAGCCACTCATTGAATGGATAGTGCTGAAGGCTGATGGGACTACAAGTTACTTGCCATCCTCTTTGTTTCTCTTGGATCTCACCTAGGAAGTCTCATGGGCTGCTCTGGCCCTGACTCTTGCCTTTACTTTTAACCTGCTTCACCCCAGCTTGAATACTGCCAGCTGACCTGTCATTATTTTCCTATAACTCAAAAGATGAATCTCCCCACACTCACATGCACTTTGGGATGTTTTGGTATAAACTGCTTGATAACTGCCAATCTAATTCCAAAACAGCCCTGGAAAACGTTAGGCCTGGATCCATCCTCCTTTGGCATGTTGTTGTGAAGTTGCTGTTCCAGTGGCCTTATGCAGATGTTGTGTTCTCTTGATTCCTTTTTCTCCTGTGCTCTCTTTATTTCTTAACTTGTAAGCTCCTTGAGCCAGGATCAGGTCATCTTTTGGATTAGGTGCTGCATGTGCATTTTATACCTGGGGAAAGACTATAGAGCACATGCGTTACATGTGGAAGAACCCATGCATCTCCACTGAAAAAAGGATTGGGTAGTGGATAATGGGTGGGTGGGGGAACCTCTGAGTTCCCAGAGAATGACTGACAGTCAGAGCAAATAATGCTAGACTAGATGGACAAATAATCTTGTATAAGGCAGCTCCCTAGTTCCTGTGGCTGTTAGATAAACACCCATAAATAACCAAGTTGGTGGTAGTGTGGAAATGCCTCAGTAAGGAGCTATTTCAATGTCAAAGACTCCATGTAGGAAAACTGTACAAAGTGAAGGGATGGGGAGAAATTCTAGTACAACTTTTCCCTGTTTTGTGGAAAAGCCTAGAGCGCCCTCCTAACTAAATCTGGCTGTAGTGATTCTTGTTGATATTCAATTGTGGAGGATACATCATTAACCCATGCTCCTGTGTGGACAGCCCCACTTTCCCTCACTTCTCTTGGGCAGGATCTACACTACTGCTTTAAAGCGCTTTATAACAGTTTTGACAACTGTTGAGGCCCAGGATACAGTTGTCAAAACTGTTATAAAGCGCTTTAAAGCAATAGTGTAGATCTGGCCTTGAACTTTACTTTGTCCATATAGGTTGGCAGATGTGTGTGAGGGTATAAGAGACTCTGTCTGGTCTCTAGCCAAAAGTCCCTCCTTTGACATCAAGGAACCTAAATTCATTTGCCTTTTCTCTGAAATCCTTCAGCTGCTGCTGCAGTTGAACTTACACTTCCATTGCCTAGATGAATCAGGAAAAAAGGACTGTGAGGTGAGCATGAGTGGTGGTTACAAATGGTTTCCCTTTCTAGGCAGCTTTCTATCTTGAGCTTTTGGAGGCATTTGCCATTTCTTTTTTAATATAGCACTTTACAGTGCTTTTAAAAATGCTCAAAAAGCAAAAGTTTGTGTGGGGTGTGTGTGAGGGATGGAGGTCTTCCTTCAACAAAGCACCCCCCAGGACTACAAGAGGCCATTTGCCCCAGAGCATGCTGGGAATAACTGGTTCTCAGATTGTTCTTATTTTAAGACAGCATTCCTTTGGCATGAAGACAGAGGGAGAAAACAGCAAATTCCCACCTCATCCAGCCCATGAATGCAGGCAGATAAATATGGGCTCCACCGTAGTGAAATGTGAAGAAATAGCTTGGGGTGGCAATCAAATAATGTTATGTCAGTATGAGTCTCTGTATCATGGGAATGGCCTTTGTAACTGGGTTGTTGCAAGACATTTGGGAGGGGGGGGGAAGAACCAAACTGTTAAATATGTGAGCAGCTGCATTGTAAATATTGCTTCAAAACATTGTTTCACCCACAAGGAAATTGCCCTGTCCAAAGGAACTGTGGGTTAATATGTCCAATAATACATCAAAATTGGTTAGAACAATTTGCTTGAGGCACAATCCCCCATCATATCTTTGCCCTCTTCCAGGCTGTGCGTGTGAGGTAAGAGGCCTACTTCTTTGTTCATGAGGAAGATGGTGCCCCTAGTAAGACTGAAACATCCTAAAGTACCCTTGAGAGCTGAGCTCATCCACATATCCTATATGGGCACTAAAATGGCAGACAAATATCCACTCACACAATATGCAGAACTAACGACCAGTCCTCATCTGTGAAAGCAACGCTGGAAGGCTGCGGTGTTCATATGTCAATATCAGAAGGCAAAAAACAGTTCTATTACGATTCCTATGTTTTTCTCTTATATGCTTCTTTGCTTTTGTAACTCTCTGGTTGTCTGCTTGATCGACTTGGAAATGTCATTCTATTGCTTTGTTGAACAGTGTGCCTACATGGGCTTGGTATGCAATGGATTGAAACTTTGTGCATTTAATTATTATTTTCCTTTGGATAACCAAGGCATAACATTGGAAGTTCATTATACTATCAGTGCCGATTTAGACTCCTTTTGTGGGGATAATGGAAAGTGAAGGTGGTCTTTCAAGAAACAAGGTGGTTCCCTAAGAGAGAAGTGTGTGTGCACGGCTATTTCAAGAAAGCTCAATGACATTGGGGTGTTGTTCAATTTCTCCCCAAATTGACTCGTGGCACTGTTTTTTTCCTGCTGCTAACACAGCCAACTTCACAGGCGTATCATTATCAACAGCAATCCTGGGCCTGCCAGAGGCTGGCTGTAGCCATCTAGGACAGCCACGTCAACGTGCTAAAAAAGAGGACCAGACACACCAATTTGGTTTTGCAAGCTTATATGAATAGGGGCAGATTTAGCAATAATAATTCAGACAGAAATCTAATATATCTCACTGTAGTAGAGACGAGTGACAAAGTGACCGGTGTGTCTGCTCTGTCTGGTGCCCAGGTGCTCACTTTGGATGGGGAAGTTTAAGGGCCCCTCCCTGTGGTTCTTGCTCTTTAAACCAGATTTGAACTGGACAGCCCTTCAAATAGAGGATGCTTTTAAATAGATGACTGTCCTTTGACAGATCTTAAAGTACACAGTCCTCTGTAAAGTAGGGCACCTGGCCAGCCTACATGCCATTCCCTCCCTACAGAGGGCAGGGACATGGCTGGGTCCCTACCATTAAGGCAAAATGATGTGGTCACCTGAGGTGGTAGATGGCTGGAGGCAGCAGAGAGCTGTGTGCCACTTGGAATGCCCTGTGACTCCCCCCCCCCCCCATGCTAGCCTGCTGCCTTCAGGTGCAGTTCCCTTGCAAGTATTGAAGAAAGACTCGACTGTCAGTCATTTGGCTTTTGGACATGAGATGGGAAGAGCACCATTTTGTTCTTCTCCTCAGACAGCGACATGTCTTGGGCTGGCCCTCCTTGCCCGTTCATGGTCCACTCACTCAACACATATGGAAAATGTAAGGTGAGAGCTAATGAAGAGCCCCCCTCTCCCGGTCAATTGGTCACATGTCCCCCAAACCCACAACCGCACTTTCAGAACCACAGCCGGGGGGGGGGGGGGAACACATTGTTCCTTGATATACTTGGTCAAAAAGAGAGAGAGAGTGAGAGCGACTGAGAAGAAAAGACTCTCCATAGGGCATAAACTTTACTTTAAATAAAATACACAGCAGAAGCCGGTCATACAAACACGCATACACAGAGTCGCTATCAGGCTGCCTCGAACCCGCAACCGGTTCTCATCACAGCCGTTGTCCAGCAAACCTGTTTGAGAGGCAGGAGTTGCCACCATCCACAAAATGCTGGGAGCAGAGAGAAAGAGAGAGACTTCCCAGCCCCAACGTTTGCCACTTACTAGTGCAAATCACATCCCAAGAAGCACAGGTGGCAAACTGGGATGAGCCGAGTGGGCTAGGGAGGAACAAACGGCATACCTCTTGTTATACTGTAGTGTCAAGGCCCCGGGGAGGGGGAAACCAGAGTTCCATTTAAAAAGGCCATATTGTATAGCCTTGGGCAGTGGGGGGGGCAATTCAATGAAAGCGGAGTGGGGGTGTCGGATACAGTGACAGGAGCTGGGGAGCATCTGTACAGGAGCACCTCTGCAGCCCACTTGGTCTTGCCTTTCCCCAACCACCAACACAAAAACAATCATGTAAAAACAGCACATCGCTCCTCCTCGTTCTTGGCCTCCGCTCAGCTGAAGACGGTGGCACCACCAGCGATAATCCAGCAAGCTAGGAGAAATGTGCAAGAGTGCAGAATTACATCCAGCATGCAATGCTCCCGGGAAACAGGTGCATGCTGGGGGGGGGGGGGGAAATGGCAGCCTTACGGACTAAGAACAGTGGGGCTCAAAAGCCAACGTCTACAAGCAACTGGGGCCTGTATGAGCCCACCGTGCTGGTAGCAGGAGAAGCGTCCGGGAGCCGGGGTTGCACCAAAGGCTACACAGGGGGAAGGATCCCTTCAGATGGGCCAGGCCAAAGATGCTACATGACCCGCCCACTCAAAGAGCCGCCTCCCCCTGTGACTCCTCCTTGTGCCTCTGTTCCTGGCTGCCTCCCACTTCTCCAGAAGGACAGGCTTTAAAGGGACTGTGGCAGGAATATGGCAAGGGGGAGTGGGGATGTCAGAGGCTGATGCTGCGGTGGTGCTTGAAGGAGTGGGGCTGGGCGTTGCGCCGCTGCTCCCTCTCCTCCAGCTCGTCGCTGTTGAGGCTGGCGGCGTCGGACAGCCCCAGCAGGTGCTCCACTGAGTCAAACTTCTGCAGGTCGGAGGCGATGGTCTGGAAGCTGAGCACCGAGAGGGTGTCGGCAGAGGCAGCAGGCTCGGGAGGGAGCGCCATCCCTCCGTACATCAGCGCCGGGCTGGCTTCGGCACCCACCGGGGAAGCCCGCCGCCCGACCAGGCGCTGGAGCCGCCGGGCATGGATCTGCTCGCTGATCTGTTCCAGGTTCCGCAAGGCCACGGAATAGCGCATCTTGGCCTGGGCTACCTGCTGCTCCAGGGACGTTACCCTGGCCTTGTGCTCCTACATGCCAGAAAGTCAGAGGTGAGAGACACTGTTAGCATGGTTGACACTGCACCATCAACATGCATGGCGCTTTAAAGCAAGGGGCGGGAGCCGGATAGTTCCAGGAAGCAATCCAGACCTCCTGACATGATCCAGCCCCATCCTTGCTCTTTGCATGCAGAGGGAGGCATGGAGAAAAGCACCCAAGCAATGCCCGGAGGTGCAGAGTGGATTCAGATGGCAGCGCAAGGCCCCAACAGAGTCCTGGGCCAGCTTCCCTCCCTGTCCTCCTTTCTGATCGAGAAGTGAAACTAACTGGGCCCATCTCAGTTGCTCTCCCGCTCACTTCTGAGAGAGTACGGCTTCAATGAGCAGGGAGGGTCTCTGTGGGCAGCTTGATGGGTCAGATTTGGCCCGAGGGCCAGAGGTTCCCCATCCCTGCTTTAGAGAATACAAGAAGACAGAAACCTGCCTTGGGGAGCTTACAAGAAGAGAATTCAGCATTCGGGAAAATATAGAGGGAGGGAGGAAGGGAAGGAGGGACACCCACATGCATGGCTGACTGTGATCCACTGTTCCAAAGTCACTCCCTGCATTCTCTCAACTGCACACCTACACCTGGAATTCTGGACACCCGAGTTCCAAGGCTGGAGTTCCGGTGGATACAAATGGCTACCATGGAGACAAAAACATTTGCTCCCGGCTGGGAATGTTTTACACCGTCTCTCCGAATATGAAAAGGGATGCTTGACATTGGCAGCCACTTTCTAGGCAAATCCACAATAGTTATGATTTTTAAAGTTGGTTTTAAAGGAATTCAATTGACTATTTCATTGATTGTGTTGTTATTTTTATTATTATTAATTATTATTATTATTATTGTAAACCGCTTTGATTGGGTTTTTTTCAGAAAGTCAGTAAAGAAATGTTTTAAATAAATAAAATCATACTCTAACTAGAGTTGGAACTATGAGGCAGGCAAAATTCTCCAACTCCAAACCTGTGGAAAGTTTTCTGACCCCAAGTTCAAATTTTAGGTGTGGGTGTGTCTCACCTCCAGGAAAATCTGTGAAGTTAAGTGTTCCGATGTTCGCATGTGCTTCCTCGATCTCAGGGACAAACGGGAAACAAACACAGAACGATTGTACGAAGGTCAAGCTCTGCTCCCTGCAGATTAGGCCCGCTCCACAATGATCCCCACCTAGGGTGGGTTAGAGGCATGGGAATCAAGTTAGAGGCCTCACCTCGAGGATTTGGTTGAACTGAGCCTTCAGCTCAAAGTAGGGCTTGCTCTTCACAATGACCCGCTTCAAGGACTTCTGCAGGGACTGGACCTTGGCCTCAGCTTGCTGGCAGAGCTGGGTGACGCGCTGGTGCTCTCGCTCGCTGCGCAGCCGCTCCTCCTCAGCCTCGTTCACCTACAGGGAAAAGAAGGGAACAGGTCAGAGCCGAGGTGCCCTCTGTCCCCAGGAGCCCACACTGGGCATGATCTTCTGGTCCTCCTGGCCCGCTCTATGGCCGCTCTGGCTCCACCACCTAGGATGTTCTGAAACATGCACAGAGCTGCGAGTTGACATAACAAAGCCCAAGAGATGCCAGCTCACCCAAGGACACCCAGGAAGGTCTTGGCTGAAGAGGTATTTGAATCCAGCCCTAGTCAGCAGGTAGGCCTCCCTGAACAGTCTTGCAGTGTTTATGTGACTGCAGAATAAGAGGGATTTGGGTTGCAAGCATTGTGTCTAGACTGTTAACTTGTATCCCGGTTGCCCTGTCCTGCCCTCCCATATTCCCCACAACTGGTGGATTCTTCATCCAATCAGCAGAGAGGCGGCGGCACCATGTCCCATGCCAGATGGGACGGCCCAGGTCACCTCCCAGAACAGGGGCTTCACCTTGCACGTTGCGTGGTTGAGCATCTCCTGCCACGTGGGATCCAGCCGGTTCTTGTCCGCCATGACTCCCTGCTCAGCCACGAAAACCATCTCACGGGCCGCGTTGTGCATGCTAACTGCCCGTTCGTACCGCAGCGCGGCCTTCTGGGTCTCCTGCTGCGCCTGCCGGGATGGAGGGGAGGACAAGGTGTCAGTGAAACAGAAGCCCTAACGTTCCCTGCACGCAGCTGAGGAAAAGGACTAGGGGCCTTTGTGCCCTACCACACCCTCCCTTCCCCCAAAGCACCACCTTCTCCCCGACTTTTTCATACACACTCTTTATCCAGAGGGTGCATCTAAGAAATCGTTCTGAGACCTGGAACACATGATTGGGAGAACCAGACAGTGCAGCTCTTGCTGGGCTGAACCATTTCAGACTGCAGGCCAAAGGATGGGATCTTCGATTGCTATCCCACTGAATCAAGCTTCCTGCATATATAAAACTAGCAGGTCAGAGAAAAGTCTGGATAGGAACCCATCCTTTCCAACAGGCTAGTTGTGTATATTGAGGTTTCATTTTGGACAGGGGAGCAGTCAATCCTGTGACACCCCCCAACCTCGCCATCTCTGCTACAGTCCATGAACAGACACATTGACTGGGCTTGGATGACATGGCACAGCTTGTCGTGGGTTATTTACCCCCGCTCATGTCATGTGAACCCAGGGAGCATGGGTTATATGAGGGTTAAACAACCCTCACATAACCCATGGTTTGTTTAACCCTCACATAACCCACACTTGCTGGGTTTGCATGACATGACAACCCCCAAGCAGGAATTGCATAGTCAAAATGGCAGCCACATGCACCTTGCAGCCTCACCATGGGTTAAATAGCCCATGGCGGGCTAATACGTCATGCAAACAGCCCCATTCTGTGGGGCTCCTGGTGGTGAGTTTTCGTCTCAGCCTTTCTCCACACTATGAACAGGATACGTCTGGCCCTTTAAACCTGGAGCTGGATCAAATGATGCTGTTGCTAGGCAACCACTGAGCTTTTTAGGTTGCTCAACAGGTAAAGGAAGGGTGTGGCTATGGCATGGCAGCCCTAGTCCCCCTGCCAAAAGCAGCTCAAAACCCAAGTTCCTGCCAAAAAGGAGTCCCAAACCAACCTGCCTCCTCAAAATGTTTCACAAAACAGCTTAAGGACTGCTTATCCTGTGATGAGTTCAATGGAAAGAGAATCTAAACCCCCTGGGAAGGTCAGTGGCCCTCTTCCATCCCAGCATTAGTGGATCCAGCTGAATCCCTTTTAAAAATTGTACCGACTGGCAAATCTTATATTTTCAGGGTGTAGGGGTAAAATTAAATAGATAGTTTTTATTTTATAAACCACCTTAGGGGTCGCTGGAGCAGTAGTTCCCAACCTTGGGTGTCTGGATGTTGTTGAATCAGAACTCTCATCAGCCCCAGCCAACATGGTCAGTGGTCAAGGATGATGGGAATTGTAGTCAACACTCTCCGGGGATCCACTGCCCTGAAGGACCACGATATAAATTGAAGAACAACACCACACAAAGCAGCGCAGTTATTATTTTTGTTCTTACAGGGTGGAGGTAGGAAACGATTCATAAATGACCCAAAATAGGGCCAACGAGGGATGTGTGGGGCTGAAATACCCAGAATTCCTTGCTCATACAAAGAGAGGCTATTACATCAGGACAGTCCCTTCTGAGCCTTGATAACCACTTGGGGGCCTACTGCACGGAACGAGTCCAGGGGAATCCTGAACCCAAGCTCTAATCCTTTAAAACACCTTGCTCTAAGACGGCTGGGCCTAGCGACAGACTCAGCAGAGCAGTAGCGCAAAGGCAATGGCACGTATACCTCCTTGGCCAAGCGCCTGGCCTCGTAATAAGGGCGTGCTTTCTCAATGCAGTTGCCCAGCTGGGAGCCCTGAGCATTAAGCTTCCTGGCAGATTCCGACAAGATCCTTCGGTATGTGGTACGGGCCTCCTGTTGAAACCAACAGCACAAGCTAGGTCAGCGTGGAGAGAACAGCCCTCGTTTTAAAAATCCCGATTCTTGGTCGATTTGTACACTTTATGACGTCAGCAACCCCAAACGTCCTAGCTGGAGGGAGAGCAGAGAATTTCCCCACAGTGGAGCAGTGCTTACAAGCGCATTGCAGCAGTAGGGACAACCCTTTCCTCCCCCACCCCCTGCTCACTCTCGCCAGAGGGCAGCAAGTGATACGGCGTACAAAGCAGCGCTGCCATTTCCATTCCACAGATGTTGGCTTTGCGCAAAGCCTCACACAAACACATCCTAATCCAGCCTTCCCCGGCTTGGTGCCCTCACCAATGGGTCATACTGGCCGGGGATGATGGGAGTTGCAACCCCACAAATCTGGAGGGCACCAGGTTGGGAATGGCTGCACGAATCCACTAAGCAGATTGCTGGCATTGGGGAGGGAGGGAACGGAAGGCAGGGCGCGTTCGGAAGGAGACGGGAAAGCCCCAAGGGCGCGGGGAAGCGCGGCCTTACTCACATCCAGCTGCAGTTCCACGCGGTTGATTTCCTCGTTGGCCTGATTGAGGTGCTCCAGCTCCTCCTGCAGTCAGAAAGGCAGAGACCAGGGCTCATACAATCATCAAATAGTAGAGTTGGAAGGGTCCTATAAGGCCATCAAGTCTAACCCCCTGCTCAATGCAGGAATCCATCTTAAAGCATCCCTGACAGATGGTTGTGCAGCTGCCTCTTGAAGGCCTCTAGTGTGGGAGAGCCCACGACCTCCCTAGGTAACTGGTTCCATTGCCATATTGCTCTAACAGTCAAGAGACAGGCACCAGCAGAAGGGCCCATTTGGCTCTCATGAGCCCCACAGCCCTTTCTCAGCCAACTCCTCAACAGGGAGGGGCTGCACGTACTTCCGTATGCAGGGAGAGAACATCCTCTATTTCTCACCCTGAATAAGTGGTGGAAAATTGCATACAGCTGTTTGCCAGACATCTTCCATTCTGGTTAACAGATGCTAGCTTCCAAAATGATTTCAGAAGAATGGATGGAAAGGACGGAAGGGAAAGAGAGATGGCCAAGCTCACAATTTCAAACACACACACCCATCAAATATAGATTGTAGAAAGTCACAAAGTCTCTATACTTTTGGCTGGCCATATGTAAAGGAGGACAGGGCTCCTGTATGTTTAACAAGTATATTGAAAAGGGAATTTCAGCAGGTGCCGTTTGTATGCATGCAGCACCTGGTGAAAGTCCCTCTTCATCACAACAGTTAAAGCTGCAGGAGCCCTGCCCTCTGGTCACTAGTATAGCTCCTGCAGCTTTAACTGTTGTGATGAAGAGGGAATTTCACCAGGTGCTGCATGCATACGAACGACACCTGCTGAAATTCCCTTTCCTATTCAAGTGTTAGATACAGGAGCCCTGTCCTCCTTATCACATGGTCACCCTACTACCCTTATTTTATTTAAAACATGTGTAACCCCTCTTTTCTCTGAGGAAATTCATAACAAATAGTTAAAACAATGACATATGAGATCCTTTCTTGTTTTTTTTTCCAAGTTTGTAAAAAAGGATTTCCCAACCTTCCCCCCCCCCTTACAAAACCACAAGGATCAGAAACTTGCTGGCTGGGGAACGCTGGGAATTGTAGTACATTTTTTTCTGACTGAACCCGCATAGCCATTGCACCCTAAATGTGCTCCATTTTTTTATTCCATCTTTCTTCCTTGGGCAGTGTGAATGGGGTGAGCTCCTATTCACATAGACAGTAGTGCAAACAGAGCCGATTTGTTTCTACAGGGTTGCTATATTATGGCCTTTGGAGGAAGACGGTGCAGTCCAGGTGACTACACTATTTTGGGTTGGCCACCTAGTTCGGCCCAAATGCGTGGATGACAGAGTCAAACTACCGCTGCTGACCTTTGCTCAAAGAAATGTATTTCCTGTGGCAACTAGCCCGAGACCAAGCTAGCCCCCCAGCCCCCAACCTGCTGGGAGATTCTATGTCTGGCTAGTTGGTTAGCAATGACATGGCTTTTTATAGCAACAGGGCAAGGGGAGAGCCATGACAGTTCAACCAGTTCATGTTTGCCTTTTGTATACGGCAGGGGTGCACAACCTCAGGCCCGCGGGCCAAATCTGCCCTCTAGAATTCCTTGGAAGGCTCCGACCCATTTCCCCCAACAATGGGTTCCATGCATTCTTGACTTGTGTGTGTTTCCCAGTTGAAATGCATGTCCCAGGGCTTAGAAAAGAGCTCAAAATATGCTGGTAGTTTTTGGCCTCACCCTCTTTAGGCTTAGGCCCCACCCACCCCTGGAAAGGCGTCATCGAAAGTGTCTCTGAAATGGAATTTGGCTCTCGGGCTGAGAGAGATTCTGCACCCCTGGTATATGCCCTTAGAGTGAACCAGACTAGAAGCTCACATGTGGCAGTCATGGGAAAGATGCCTAGGCGTGCCCTCCAGGCCTACGCCATAAGGAAGAAAAATCTAGCTTTGTCTCACCTGGATGCGAGGGTCCAGCTCTTCCTCCTCCTCCTCTTCTTTCCGCTGGGGGATCTTGGCATCCCCACCACCATCACAAATCGCTTCAGGCACAGGTGTTCTCTGCTCCTCCCCTTCTTCAGTGGGTGTCCGCAGCTCCCCGGGAGGCGTCTGCCGCCCATCGCCCATGTTCATGCCCAGCACCAACCGCTGGTCAGAGCTCTCCATGCCAGGGCCTCCACCACCCCTCTGCAGCCTCCCTTTCTGGGTGGGTCAGCCTCGTCACAGAGATTCAGGCACCATTTTAATGCCAGGCCCATCGGCAGAGAGCTGGCACTGGGCTTGTCGGTTCACAAAGTTGCATTTGGCACATGCGGCAAAGGAAGGAGGCAGAAATTACAGCGACGGCCTGGAGAGCAATGGGGGCCCTCCAGGGAGGTCAGATTGGCTCGAAGTCTTTGGGCAACTTAAGTGCACTGGTCTGAAAGATTCCCTAGCTGAGGGAGGCACACGCAGCAGAGGTTCACTCACGGAGGGGGTGGAGAAAATTCCCCCCCAGGCATATCCTCCACCCCCCCATCCACTGCACACCCTTAAGGCACCTCTTCCAAGGCCGCGTCCAACAGCAAAGCCTGGAGAACAGAAGCAGCCAAGCATAGATGGGGCTGGATGGGAAACAAAAACAGGAGAGAAGTTTTAAAAAAATACTTTGGAAGAGGCAACAGAAAACAGACGTCTCATGTAGAGGTTTAACAACATTGGGAACACAATCAAACCCTGTGGGACCCCACAGGCCATGGATGGGCAATTTGTGGCTCTCCAGATGTTTGTGGACTTTAACTCCCATCAGCTCTCATTATTGCCTATGCTGGCTAGGGCTGGTGGCACTTGCAGTCCAACTACATCTGGATGGTCACAAGTTGGCCACCCCTGCCATAGGCCAAAGGGTGGAGCACAAGTCCCTCAGCACATCTTTCTGAAACCTACCTACAAGGAAAGGCCTGAGCCACCATGAAATGGTGCCATCCCCCTGTCTCCCAAGCCTCAGCCCTGCAAGATGGCCTAGAAGGATACCACGGCTGAAGGTATCAAAAGCGGCTGATAGGTCCAGCAGAACCAAGACATGCTTCCGTTTGCAATGTTACACCCTGGGGGTTGGCAAAGATCCAAGGGTCCAGTTGTCCCATAATTTGGTAGTGACATCTAGGAATTTTATTCAGCACTTTATTGATCTGGCACAGGAAAACATCTTTCTGACTCCTAAAAAAGGGATGCAAATTGCCACACTGTTGACTTGTTACAAATGGATTTTTTTCAGTGAATGGTTTTAGCTGGCTGACTCACTGGCTCCAGCAGTAAGAGATTGGTTCATAAAGCGTTGTCATAGTTTTTTTCTCCCTTTCTTCGGGTCATCAAGTGCTGTTACAATAGAAACAGGCTGCTGGAGGGGACAGGATAAACGTACAGCCTATCACAGGTTTTTTCTAGGGAGACTGTATGGCTGTACGTCGTGATCAATGTCTAGTAGCTGACTCAAACATTACAGCCCAAATATGTAGGCTGCAGAAACACACTCCCGCATGGAGATGGTTCCAAACAGGGACCATAGCTGTGTACGCGTGTGAGATATATATGCATGCGATGTGTGCGTGTTCTGGAAATTACCATTTCTAATCATGCTTAAACAATAAACAATTTGTCCCTGCCCATTACCAATTCTCTCCCACCCCAGATGCTTCAGTATCTGAAATGGAAAATCCACATTTTTCAGGTTCCTAGATGCCAGCACCCCATTTCCATGTGACTTAGACTCCCTGCTCAGTCCTGTTTCTACCACTTTTTATCAACAGCACACACTGTGTTCAGCTGTTCATTTATAGAGGGGCACATACATACAGCCTGCTACCTGGAACTATCAAGATATAAGCCAAATTAATTTCCAGGAACCATCACCATGCCTGTAACACAAGTTGCTTATTTCTTTGTGTTAGAGCTATGAAATAAAAACTGCATAAACTTCTCTTTATATGCCTAACGAAGAAGAGAATGGGCAAGCTGTACATTGCCTTCTGTGTCTAGAATTGATCCCCTGATTCCCTTTCCTCCCTGGGTTTCTTTAAATCCCTCTTCAAAGCCCACCTTTTACATGAACCCTTGGGTATAATCCCCCAGTCCTCATCCAAAACTGAAGGGAAGCCTAAACACGTACAATTGAACTGAGGTCATATCCACCTCCCATTTACCATCACTTCCATCTTCTTTGCATCCCTTCTTCTGTTATCTCCGCATACATCCTGATAAAATTTTAAATTGTAAGCTCCTCAAGACAGAGATCTATCCTTTTTTCTTATTACTCTGTAAAGCATGGGGAGATAACGGGGAACCTCTGGCTCTCCAGAAGTTGCTTGACTACAGCTCCCAGCATCCCTGACTACTGCCCGTCGTGCCTGGGGCTAATGGGAGTTGGAGTCCAACAAACATTTCCCCACCGCTGCTGAAGCACTCTATACGTTAATGGCACCAAATAATGATGATGATAGAATCGCATTTCATGTATCTGATGAAAGCTTATACCATAATACATTTGTCTTTTAAGGGGCCAACGGGATCTTTGTTGTTTCCGCTGCATCACGGGCTTGGAGACGAGGAGCGGAGGCTACAAGCCCAGCCCGTTGAGCTTTCGGGCTCGACCGTGGTTTTGAACCCGACCAGCCCCAGCCTAAAGCCCAGCGCCCTCTCCCCACCGCTGGGCCGCCCTGGCTCAAGGGTCCCGGCTACCTTTTGCACCGATGCCAACGGAATTCTCGTTTCTGCATTATTTTCCCGTTTCCCTGAGACGCTCCCAGCTAAATGCTTACAGAGAAGGAAGGAGGGGGGGGGAATTGTTCTATTTACCTTCAGCTCCAGTTGCAACCCTCTCCAACCCCAGCCCAAGCGGAAACGGAAATCTTGCGCCAACGAGAAGCCACCCTTCCCTTTACCTGTCCCTTGTCCGTACAACATGGCGGCTTCCTGCCATCCATCCATCCATCCAGCTTTCCCGTTTTGCGCATCACGCCGGGGAAGAGGGGAGTATAAAAGGGGTCTTCAGGGCTGCAAGAGATTTGCCAGGTTGCTCGTCGCTGAGATTTGTAACCACGAGTGAAAATGGGAAAATATTAGTCTTCTCCACGACGACTTGATGCCTCCCACTGGGAAGCGCCATACTGAGTTACGGACATGTAACAACCTGAGATTGAAATTGCTTTCGCGTATAAACCCGGCCAACTCCGCAAGATGGCCTCGTCTACGGAGTGGAAATTCCTATAATTATAAAACACAAACTGTAGGGAATATTTTCGATCTCTAACGCTGCAATCCTTAAACGCCCTGAGTTTGGTGGAATATACTTCCGAGTAGGCATGGTTTACGATTGCACTGTCAATGTTATAAGGATGCAATCCTATGCATGTTTAGTCAGAGAAAAATCCTACAACTCCCAGTATTCCCCAACCAGCCGTGCTAGCTGGGGAATGCTGGGAGTTGTAGGATTTTTCCTGTCTAAACAAGCATAGGATTACATAATCCTATGCATGTTTAGACAGAAAAAAGCCTGTCAGCATGTTTGGCTAGAGGAATGCTGAGAGTTATAGGAATTTTTTTCCTGTCTAAACATACATAGGATGGCACCCTAACTGAAGTTAAATTAGCCTGGATGACCAATTGCCAACGGATGCTTATCAATCATTTGTTAATCTCTAACCAATTTAAAAATATAAATAAATGTAATAAAATAAATACCATATTGTTTTTATGCTTTTAATTGTTTTACATTTTTGTATATCTGTTTTTAATGCTCATTGTTTTAAACTTTTGTAAACCACCCAGAGAGCTTCAGCTATGGGGCGGTATATAAATGTAATAAAATAAAAAAATATATAGTTGAGAAGGGAAAGAAACTTTCACATTGTAAAATTATTAAGTTTTTATGTAATTTTATTAAACTTTTATGTATATTTAGATGGTAGAAATGCAGGGTACAAATCAAATAAATAATATTTAAAATCACTGTTCATAGTTATATTTGCTTATAATCCTGTTTTCTAAATAAAAATGCACCCAAAGTGGAGTACAAGAAGAATATTATTACAAATACTAAAAAACAGTTATGAGAATGCTCCCCCCTCCACCCAACAATTTGCTGGTACCAGGTTAAAGCCTTTCTTTTTCTCATCAGACATTAATGTAGTATTTGATTAGGGTGACCATATGAAAAGGAGGCCAAGGCTCCTGTATCTTTAACAGTTGTATAGAAAAGGGAATTTCAGCAGGCGTCATTTGTATACATGCAGCACCTGGTGAAATTCCCTCCGCATCACAACAGTTAAAGCTGCAAGAGCCCTGCCTAGTGTGACCAGATGCAAAAGAGGGCAGGGCTCCTGCTGTTTTTGCTGTTGTGATGAAGAGGGAATTTCACCAGTTACTGCATGCTTAACAACGACACCTACTGAAATTCCCTTTTCAATACAACTGTTAAAGATACAGGAGCCCTGTTCTCCTTTCCATATGGTCACTCTACATTTGAGTTTTTCACTTTGATGAATGGATGGTGACATTTTGTTGGCTGTCTGGTGATATTGTATTAATAGTGTTTTAATAGTGTTTTGTAAGATCCCTTTGAGATGGGATAAAAATACTTCATATAATACCACCTGTCTGTCATGTGCCCTTGCCCTGGCTTCCCCACCTGACTTCCTGTGAAACTACCCAGATGTGAAGCCCTATATATACCTTCACTGCAATAAATGGATCTCTATGAGTGCCAGTCTCAAGTTATCAGAGAGGCTCCTCTGCACATACGCACATACACACACACACACACACACACACACACACACACCAAATATGGAAAAAGCTTTGGTCAGACCTCCATACTTTTAATTCATCACAGAATTCACATGAGAGAGAGAGAAGCCCTATGGTGAGAATTCTTTCATCTACAATCAATCCTAGACTCTACAGCCTATGATGCCTTAACAGCTGCAGACTTCCAAACTGCAGAAAAGACCCAGAAAAAGCTACACCACTTGGAAGTAGTCTTGTAGCCAGAAAAGTTGTGGTTGAAGACAGCTAGGAGTTCACCATGGCCAAGGGGAGTGAATCCAGAATAGGTAGAATGTAAATCCAGGTAGCCAATTTGTTTATAAATTATTAGAATGAATTAAAGATGAATAACACTTCTTCAAAATTAAAAATTACAAATGTAAATGAGAACACTTAGTGGTTACCTATTTTCTCAGTGCCTTTGCACAATCGACAGAACATGGGAAGTAGGCTTATTTCTTAGTGAGCAATTGAGTGTAATATTGCCTCCATACCTTACATTATTTTATGATTCAGTGACTTTCTTTCAAGGGGTCTAGGAGGTGAGCTATTTGTCTGCTGGGATTTGTGTCTTCCCGCCCAATACCACCTATGGATTTTTTCCCTTAGGAAATTGTAGATAGGTCAGTGCAGTATATAATGACAAACATCTTCCATTTCAATGATACTGTGTCAGGGACAGGGAACATGTCCAGCTCTTGTGAAAAAGTTCCTTACAAGAGTCCTTGGAGAATCTGGAGCAGTTGGAGGTGAGCAGGTCGTGATCTGGAGAATTTGAAATAGCTGTTTCCCAGAATGCTCTCCCAGGAAACTCCAGAGGGGAACATAAAGAGAGCCCTGCGGGATCAGACCAAGGATCCATTTGTCCAGCATTCCATTCACATAGTGGCCAACCAGCTGTCAACCAGGAACTCACAAACCAGACAGGAGCGCAGCAGCTGGTGTACATAAGCATTCTGCCTCCAATAACAGAGATAGCACATAACCATCAGGACTAGTAGCCATTGATAGCCTTCTCCTCCAGGAATTTTTCTAACTCCCTTTTAAAGCCATCCAAACAGGTGGCCATCACTGACAAAATGGGGGATTTCTACAAGTAATGGTACACCGCCATCTAGTGGCTTTATAATGAAACATATAGAACTTTCTGACAAAGAAAAAAAGAACCACGTGGAAAGGCATCTGGAAGCAGAAGCCTTGGAAAATCCCAGGATTTTAGCCTGGTGTAGAAAAGCTCTTTATAAAATTATTATTATTATTATTATTATTATTATTATTATTATTATTATTATTAATAATAATAATAATAATAATAATAACAATAATATTTTCAAAGCCATCAACACCTACGCAATACCCATCCTCACATTCTCATTCGGAATCATAGACTGGTCACACACTGAACTCAAAATAAACAGACTCTGTTGCACTGAACTCATGAAACACCACATGCTCCATCCCAATTCATGCAGTGAGAGAATAACAATCAGCAGGAAAGAAGGAGGAAGAGGTTTGCTGGACATTAACACAATTCATACCAAGCAGATAAAATCTCTCGGAGAATTCTTTCACACCAAAAACACCCCAATTCATAAAGCCATAGTAAAAGCAGATAAAAATTACACCCCACTCAACCTAGCACTACAAAATGAAGACCAAATACGACCACTCACACTAACAGAGAAAAAAGAAAAATTGGCACAAAAAGCACTACATGGGAAACATTACAGCATAATACAGAACCCACAGATAAACAAAGAACAATTGTATGAATGGCTTCGGAAGGGCAAACTATTTCTTGAAACAGAAGGATTCATACTAGTCATACAGAATCAAGTTATAGCAACCAAAGACTACCAAAAAGTATCATAAAAGATAAGAGTGTAACAGGAAGCCAGATTCCAGCTGGACATCAGGAAAACTTCCTGACTGTTAGAGCAATACGACAATGGAATCAGTTACCTAGGGAGGTTGTGGGCTCTCCCACACTAGAGGCCTTCAAGAGGCAGCTGGACAACCATCTGTCAGGGATGATTTAGGGTGGATTCCTGCATTGAGCAGGGGGTTGGACTCGTAGGCCCCTTTCCTACTCTACTATTCTGTGATTCTAACAGATTTGTACACCATTGGCTATGGAAGTTAAAGAACTATGGCAACAGGAAAAAGTTACAATTATTTCGTTAGTCAAATCATCACATCAAAAAATTTACAGAACACTTTCAGAAACTGGGCCTATGAAAATACATCCACACCAACATCCAGAAAGCAGCCATACTTAAAACATGTTCAATAGTCAGGACATTTCTGAATCAGTAAAAGACAGCATGACTTGGCAAAGCCCGTCATGTTCATCTGGAACAAAACGACACGAGCAAGCAAAAGGAGATAATGATTTTATTGGTTTTCCAAAACAAAATCAATCAAAAGAATGAAAAATAAAGTAAATAAATAAAAAGAAATATGTTGAATTTAAATAATCTTATTGACAGAGGGGGGTACATTTAATCTCTTTTTGTATTTTTCGCTTTGCTTTACAGACCAAATTATATGTAGAGTCAATGGGCTGCTTAGAAGTTATCTTTATCATTCTTCTTTATATCAAAGTTATATTTAGTTTCTTTTCCATAATCTGAGGAAAGGCTTTGACATATATTCCTGTGCTTGTCCCTGATCAGTATATGGAATAAAATCCTTACATGGTTGATAGAAGTTAGAAGTTTTGACTTTGTCTTTATCTAATTTTAGTTGGTATGTCAATTTTTCTGTCCTGTCTATTTGCCATAATTCCATATACCAAGATTTTAATGTTAGCAATTCTGCAGTTTTCCAACTTTTGGCTATGAGACTTTGGGAAGCCATCAGCATGAACTCAATTAAGTACGCAGATGTCACTTTTGCATTTGGTTCTTTCCCAATAGTTAATAAAGTCAATGCTGGTGTGACATCTATGGTTTGATGTGTAATATTTGCCATTTCTGAAAATAAAATGTTTCAGACTGTGACACAATTGAACATGCCCACCAGATATGAATATAAAACTCTTGCTGATAGCAGTTTTTTCAACATTTTGAGTTGTTTGTGTTGGCTATTCTTGCCAATTGTAGTGGTGTGATATACCATCTGTGTCACCATTTCAACATGCTCTCCCTGAGAGTTATTGATACAGTTTTCCTTAGTTGTGTCACCCCTAGAGCTCCGGCTATTGGACAGTATAGAAATGTAATAAATAAATAAATACTTTATCCCATAACTTTTGCTCTATTGATATCCCAATACCATCTTCCCATATTATTTTCAGCCCATCTGTGCTGAATGGCAGCATAAAAATGCTTAAATAATAAATATTTCAATAATTTGTGAATATTTTTTCGAAACCAATCCTTTTGTATTAACCATATTTCAATAATATACTTTCAAATTTTGTCAAGTTTTTGTTTGCACTTTGTTTTACTAAAGGATTTGTAATAAAATGATGTATTTGATGAAGGAGCATGCAATTCACTTGCATTCTCTGGAGCCTTTCTTCTAATTTTGTGACAGTAAGGGGGATTTTTTTTTCATAGAAATCGCTCATTCCACAAAGTCCTTTTTGTTTCCATTTTGTAATTGCTCTTGTTAATCTATAGAGATGAAATTTGGATGCAATAAATATGGAAGCTCTTTGGCTCACTTTGACTAGCCAGGCCCTCACGGCAGCCATTACGTGACTAGCCACATCCTCCATGGGAGCCATTTTGTAGCGGTGCCCATAGTAGTTTCTCAAATTCCCAAATGTGCCCTTGGGTCCAGAAAGGTTGGGGATCCCTAGTCTAATCTGTCATCAAGGTCCTAGATGGGCCAGGAAACAGACAGAATACAATTCAAGATGAAGTTCCATGGAGAATAACAGTCAGAGCCAGGCATTTCAGGACCATGGACAGATCAGTGGACTTTGTCTCACTGCCATCTGAGTCCTTGTATCCCTCCTGGACCAGATTATCCCTCTTGGGTTCCACCCCTTGGTTGAAGAGGGAAGATTTTTAAAGGGGCAACCCTCAAAGGTAGATCCAAACACTCCCATTGCCTTTCTGCCAATTCCCATCTGGCGTGATGCCTGCATCTGTGAGCAGGCACTGGTGCAGAGGGGTCTGGTCCCTCAAGTGGATCTGGCTCAGGAGGCACTGTCTCTGGGGGGGTGGGGGTGGTCCTGGCTCAGAGATCTGAAGCTTCAGGGGGTTGTTGTAGCTGGCAGTTCATTGGTAGGAACCACCAATCTGGAATTCATCTCCCCTGCCCACCACCACTCCAGATTCCCAATCTAGGCCCTCTGGTGTTCCCTTGACCACTGATCATTTCGTTGTTTCCCAGCTTTTGTTCGGTTTCCGCCCATTCTTAAAGGCTGAAATGCCTCTCCTAAGGCTTAGTTACTGGGAAGAGCTTTAAGCTACAACATGCTGAATTTTTGGCCCATTCCTTTTGCCTCTGGCTCCACCACCATTGGAATGCAGCTCCCAGGAGTATCTCTGATTGGTACTTGGCTCTCGGGCTAAAAGAGGTTGAACACTGCTGATCTAAGAGAACGTGCATATCAAAGACTACACATGGGAGACGGATGGCTACTTCATCTCTCACTTTATCATGAATTGGAAGGTACAGCACAAACCTCCTGCTCTGGCAGTCCTTTGCAAATTTCATCTACAGCCAGGGAACTGTTGGGTATTTCTCTCCCTGCCCCCCATTTAATCAGGTGATCATGAAAATCAAGCCAGGCTGTGAAATGCTGTGTTTGTTAACACTTCAAATACTGCAAGGCTCGTAATTGCTTGCATGGATTTTCTAGTCTTGTAATTTTTCTTACAACTTTTAAGGCACGCCTACAAGTGAAGTCCAACATGTGAAATCCAACATGACACGAGTGGAAGCCCACTCACATGCCTCTTCAGCTCCCCACTCCCAAAAATCTACTTGGGAAGGTCCACCAAACCCCTGGAGCTGATTTTGGGGCTGCAAGGTAGAGGGAGAATTGCCCCTTCCCTGTTCCATTGACGGGAGCAATTGGTGGAAGGTCTTGACTGAATTCCACTCATTATCTCCTTGCAAATGAAGGAAGCATAAAAACTGGGAAAGAACCCCAAACAGATAAAATTCCAAAGTGGTGTGAACAAGAACCTTAGTATCATAAAACCTGCATATGTATATATTTTGTTCAGCTTGAAAATGGATCTTTATTAATTGATCCCATTTCTTCTCAAATAAAATGTGCAAAATCTGTGCTGCAGACACTTTAATCAGTGCTTTGCAGGAATCGAAACAAGAAATGTTTTCATACTATTACTAACTAGGATTGCTGGTTGGCGGGTGTTGTTTTTCCTTTAGCACTGGCATGGCAGGTAGAAGTCCAACACTGCATTTTTCAGCACACAGAAATTTCACATGCTGAAAGTTTGTCTGTGATGCAGTTGTTGTTATCATTGCTATTATTAATTTGAAAAGCACTGCAAAAAAGTATTAAGAATATTACCAAAAACTTTCTGTTAGTTTTCATCTTTAACTGTTTAGGATGCAATCCTATGCATGTTTAGACAGACAAAAAAATCTCCTGCAATTTCTAGCATCCTTGCTGGTTGGGGAATGCTGTAAGTTATAGGATTATTATTATTATTTGTCTAAACAGGCATAAGATTGCACCCTCACTGGAGTATAAAGCATATTAATTCCCACCAAATATTTACGACATCCTCCAAATACCAACTCTTCCTACTGTCATCCCTCAGCTGAGGGGCATTACAATTGGGTTTGCTTCCGTGAGGTCACTGGAACGTGCTTCTTTGTAAGTGTGCTTTGCGTCAGGATGCTGTCTTACTCAGGACGACATGAATAATTAATGGGGAATACTTCCACATAGGGTTGCCAACTTTCTAATCAGCCGTCGCAGCTATGCCTTTAAAAGCAGCTGGATTTGCAGGTGTTAGCAGGTGACATTTTGCTCCATGCTGTGGAAAGCTCCCCAAGCTGATTTCTGCATACTGTACATCTATTAAAAAAAAAATAAAAGAGCAGGATGTTCTATTGTCCTGGTCAGTTGGCAACCCCACTGAGACACAGAAATCGAGCATCCAGAGGGGACTGTTACATCAAAAACAGAGGGTCTTGTGGCACCTTAAAACCACCAGATTTATTATGGTATCAGCTTCCGTGGACGTGAGTCCACTCCACCAGAGGCATGAAATGTAGATGGTAACGCTTAAGTGGTAGGAAAAGCTTCCCCTTGTTTAGATGCTCTGAGTCACGCTGTTAAAAGGCACAATAGCCGGGCTGCAAGCTAAAGGGAAATGCATTCAAACCACTCCAGAAAAACAGAGAGTATAACATTCTCGACTCGGCTGCAGTTGCTTTGGGTTTGCCTATTTTATTTTATTTTTGCTAAACAACAACAAACAAGGGGGATCCTTTCCCCCTGAGACAATCAATGGCAGTTGGCAAAGATACATCCCCATCCCACTCAGAGCCAACCTTCTCTTCACATTGCAATTATATCAGCGCTGGCGTCACTGGTGGGTATGGTTGGGTACCTGGCATGGGCCCAGACCCCAGCCAGGACCCTACTGACAAAAGGCCCCAGGAGTTGCTCCTTCTTTTCACTGTTGCAACCTCCTTGTTCACCTGCCTCTCGCTCTGGCCCACACCATAGTAGTGGTAGTAAGAAGGAGCCAAAGATGCCCCTTCCTACTTGCTCATTGGCTCTCTCCCTATCAAGTAAGCCAATGGTAGCAACGAGGAGCAGCAAGAGCAGTTGATGACAATGCAGCTGAGAAGGTAGATTTACTAAAGGAGGGGGGGGGGGCATTGAGGATGTCTTGCCTAAAAGTCCTCAAAAACCTGGAGCCAGTACTGCAAACAGTGGAGGCGGGTGGCTCCAAGGTCAGAGGGGTGGTGAATCCACTCCGGGTTTCAGTCACAACCTTAAAACACCTTGGATAGATCCTTTCGCGTTCTGCCTGAAACGGATTCACCACCCCACTGACCCTGGAGCGACCAGCTTCCACTGCCTGCCAAGTACACTCACTTGGATTTATAAGCACTTCGGGGAGGGGGTGGGGCTTAAGAAGCTCCAAATGATCTGCAAACCGTGTAAACCTGTCTCTGGTTCTTCCCAAGGGCCAAGCCATTGGTGTGATATGTGGATGTATATATCTTTCAGAGGCCTGTAGCTGCTAGTCTCCAGGTCCTCATCGAAGGCCTGGGCGGGGCCTCTGTTTCAGCCACTTGGTGTGGGCCTTGCTACAGGGTTTTGGAGTATCACTGTTCAAGGAGGTTTTAGTAATAAAGGAATCCAGCAAGGAAAAGACTCTGAAGTTATTGCCTGGTAGTCTAGGGGCAAGTGGCAGGCTGAGCAGGTAAGCTCACCCGTATGGTCCCTATGCCTGAGGGATACTACAATTGGCACATTCCCGTTTGTGGGAAGGGGAGGGGCGCTTTCCCACACCACATGACAGCAGTCAAAGCTCAAATTGCACAGCAATTGGAACATCTGAAGGCAAGTCTGCAGATTGTTAACAGGATTAGGTATTATTTCAAACCGGGCGCACCGACAGATAATTTGAACATGCAAAACTGCTGTTGAGAACCAGCACTTTATAGCATATTATATCACATCCACAGTTGTCTAACAACAACACTACGCATGTTTACTTGGAAGTAAGAACTGCTGAAACCAATAGGATTTACTGCCTAGCACAGCCTTCCCCAATTGAGTGCCCATCTGGAGGGCATCAGGATGGGAAAAGCTGCCCCCCCCTAGTGAGTTCAAGATTACAGCCCAAAGGTGAGGTTGGAGGTCACGAACAGCTATTCTCTGCTCCAGTATATCACAAGTTAGTCTTTGACTGAGAAGGCCTGTCTTCTTCGGTGTCTGTCTTTGCTGTAGACTTGTCGTGTAGATTTGGGCAAATCTGTGTTTCTCAAATCTTATTAAAGTTGAGAAACAGGGATTTCCCAACTAGTAACAGGGGCAGGGGTTTTTTTATAAGTAAGGGACTGTTCAGGCTGTGCCACATATTGTTTCTGCACAGTAGAATCGGCTCAGAGAAAGGACTAAGTTTTTATCACGAAGGCATCCGTCTTCAATTCCACCTCCTGGAAAAAGCAGCCATTTCCTGGGGATGCCCCTTAAAGAGCATTAAAGCAGGGTGACCATACGGAAAGGAGGACAGGGCTCCTGCATCTTTAACAGTTGCATAGAAAAGGGAATTTCAGCAGGTGTCCTTTGTATGCATGCAGCACCCGGTGAAATCCCCTCTTCATCACAACAGTTATAGATACAGGAGCCCTATCCTGTATCTTTTCATATGGTCACCCTAATTAAGGGTATCTCACACCTCACAGTCTAAGGTGGGGATAGGCAACATGGTGCCCATGGACACCAGTGCACCCCCAGTCACCAACAAAATGCCCTACCAACGGTGGTTGGTGGCTTTGATGTCAGTGGGGCGGTGAATCTGCTTCGGGTTTCAGTCAGAACTCTGAGGGAGCGATCCAAACTGCTTCAAACCTTGGCATACATAGCTCCTTTGGCAGTCTGACTTGTTCTGACTGAAACCCGGAATGGAGTCACCACCCCACTGACATTGGAGCCACCAGCCTCCACTGTACCCTACCCCTCCCACCTCTGTCTTGAACTCAGCCTTTTGGGCAGCTCTTATGTGTCCTTTGTGGCAGCCATTTTGTGGCGGCGTCCAGGACATTTTCTCAAACTGCCAAATGTGAGCATGGGACCAAAAAGGTTGCCTACCCACACTGGTCTAAAGGGGAAATTGACACGATGGGTATTTTAAACCTGATAGAAACACTGTGCTTGAGTTCCATGATGGACATTGGCAGCACAGTTACAAAAGCCATTGTTCAGAAAGCAGGAAATCTAGAAAGATGAACCATGTCCATACCACAAGGTGGCAATATAGGAGCACGTCACATCCCTGATCAGTTTTTGCTTCCTTTGGAGACAGTAAGTGGTGCAAGATGGTGAAGCAAAGGCTAGAAGGACAGATGGGAGACCTCCTCCTCACTGATAACAATGATAAAAATAAACCTAACTTTCAGTCTCTGACAGCGAACTGTTTGAGCACCTGCCTGGCATTTCTTTCTGCTGTGTGGATTTTCTGGTGTCTAGTAAGATGTGAATTCCTACTGAAGCTTTTCCCACATTCATGGCACTCATATGGCCTCTCTCCAGTGTGTATTCTCTGATGTTTGGTAAGACATGAACTTTGGCGGAAGCTTTTCCCGCACTCCAGGCAGGTATATGGCTTCTCGCCTGTGTGAATTCTTTGATGCAGAATAAAGTCGGAGACCCCACGATAGTTCTTCCCGCACACGGCACACAAATAAGGTTTCTCTCCGGTGTGAATTCTCTTGTGGACGACCAGGTGAGAGCTCTGGGTGAAGCACTCACCACACTCCCGGCACATATACGGCTTTTCCGCCGTATGGATTCTCTGGTGCCTGATAAGGTGGGAGCTGACAAGAAAGCTTTTCTCACAGACCGAACACTCGTAAGGTTTTTCTCCTGTGTGGATTCTCTGATGAGCCACGAGGTTTGAGCTGACGCTGAAACCTTTACCACAGACAGGGCATTTATAGGGCTTCTCTCCAGTGTGGATTCTCTGGTGAGCAATAAGGGTTGAGCTCTGAGAGAAGCTTTTCCCACATTCAGGGCAGGTGTAAGGTTTCTCCCCTGCATGGATCCTCCGGTGCTTCACAAGAGCAGAGCCATCGCTGAAGCATTTCAAACACACACGGCAGACGTAGGGCTTTTCCCCCGTGTGGGTTCTCCGGTGTCGTATAAGGGGCGAGCACCGCTTGAAACATTTCCCACAGTCGGGACACTTGTAGGTTTTTCTCACTTTGGGAACATTCTTCTGCGCTGCTGTCTTACTGAGGTCAATGGCGGTTTCTTCAAGATGGGAGGATTTACATTGCCTCTTCCGTGGCTGGTACGTATGCTGCATTTCTGGCTCGCACTGGCTCTGACGGCATTCTTCCTGATCCAGACTTTGAGAAATATCCATGTCAGATCTTTCCGGTAACACTTCGTGCAGCACCTCCTGTTTGGGACTTTCCTGGAAAGAAGTTTCCTCCTCACTTTCACTCAGCATCTTTCACCTGCTGGAAAAGAACAAATCCACACCTGAGGCATATTATATAGACTAGCCGTCTATATACAGTTGCAGATTCACATCCAGGACTCAACTTTAACCCCAACTTGTAACATGAGACTGGGTTTAACATTTTTCAATGTGTAAGTCCCTCTTTCTGTGGTGGTGGACAGCTCAATGAAAATATCCACCCAGTGTGCGGCCGCTGTAAAGAAGGCAAACTCCATGTTAGGCATTATAAGAAAAGGAATTGAGAATAAAATGGCCAGTATCATACTGCCCTTATACAAATCTATGCTATGACCACAGTTAGAATACTGTGTACAGTTCTGGTCACCACACCTAAAAACGGATATGACAGAGCAGGAAAAAGTTCAGAAAATGGCAACTAAAATGATAGGGGAGCATGAGGGAAGGTTACATCAACTGGGATTGTTAAGCTTGGAAAAAAGGAGGCTAAGGGGAGACATGATAGAGGTGTACAAAATTATGGTATGGAGAATGTGGATAGGGAGACATTTTTCTCCCTCTCTCAAAATACTAGAACCTGGGGTCATCCCATGAAGCTGATTGGTGGGAGATCCAGTACAAATAAAAGGAAGTACTTCTTCATACAATGCGTAGTTAAATTATGGAACTCACTACCACAAGATGTAGTGATGGCCACCCATTTGGATGGCTTTAAAAAGGGGTTGGATAAATTCCTGGAGGCAAGGGCTATCAATGGCTACTAACCCTGATGGTTGTGTGCTATCTCCAGTATTCGAGGCAGTAAGCCTGTGTGCGCCAGTTGCTGGGGAACATGGGCGGGAGGGTGCTGTTGCACCATGTCCTGCTTGTTCATCCCTGGCCGATGGCTGGTTGGCCACTGTGTGAACAGAGTGCTGGACTAGATGGACCCTTGGTCTGATCCAGCAGGGCTCTTCTGATGTTCTTATTTCTCTGTGTCACTTCTCAGGGCTACACTGCAGAAATGCTGGCTATTCCTTCTCCAGAGAGCAGTGGTTCTCTGTTTTGTGTGTGAACTGCTTGAAAATTGCTGGGGCTCACGGCAGACCATGTGATAAACTTTGGTTTGTTCTACAAATCAACGCACATACATAAATCATATTTTAATAACCATAGTTTTGCCTTTCTAACACAATGGATGCACCTGACTTCAGGACGGCTTTATCAACGTTATCTTAACTGGTAAATTTTTCAGGAAAAAGTAGTATTTTACTAATTTATTTATCTATTATATTTTTCATCCACGCAGTAGAGCCAGTGTGTTGGCGAAGGCGTTGGACTGGGAGTTGGGAGATCCGGGTTCTAGTCCCCACTTGGCCATGGAAACCCACTGGGTGACTTCGGGCCAGTCACAGACTCTCAGCCCATCCTATCTCACAGGGTTGTTGTTGTGAGGATAACATGGAGAGGAGGATTATGTATGCCACTTTGGGTTCCTTGGAGGAAAAAAGGCAGGATATAAATGCAATAATATATAATATATTCTCTGGGTTGATTACAAACAATTAAAAGAATAAAAACAACAACAATAGTTAAAATAAAATGCATCACAAAACAACAAACAGCACAGGGATAAATATAAAAATGTATATGAACAGCCACAAAAATCTAAAAATGAAGTCTTGAAAATGCTTGGGAGAGAAGGAAGGGCTTTGGGGAAAGGTAACAACGTAGGCAGCAGGCAAGCCTCCTTGGAGAGGTTTTTTAAAAAATGGGGCACCACCAATGAGAAGGTCCTCTCTCTTGTAGCCTCTCTCCAGCTTCCTGCAACAAGGGTACCTGGAGGAGGGCCTCTGAAGATGATCAAAGCGTCTGAACAAGTACATAGTAGACTTCACCCATTCTGTATTATGAAAATCACAGGGCCTTTGTTCTTCTGTGTGATAATCTTGCCCCTCAGTCAAAACAATGGACTTGATCTCCAACATCGGAAAAAATAAGTCAAGCGCAGGACTGAGTACAGATATTTCTTGGGTGATTTGAGGTAGATCATCAAGGGTAGCCTTCTCCAACCTGGTGCCCTTCAGTTATGTTGGGCTACAACTCCTAGGGAAGCGTTTCTGGCTCCCAATTTTTTTTAACAATAGCAACAATGTAAAAGCCTTTAACCTCTAAATTACCTTGCAGGTAATTTATTGTTAATTTATGAATATTGGGGCAGGGGTAGTGGAACCAGGAATGAATTATTGTGTGGAAGGATTTGTGAGCTTGGCTCAGGCATTGATCCTAAATTCCAGGGCTGAGCATGTAATGGTCAGAGGCACCCTGTTCCTTAACTCTCTTAGCATCTGCCCACTCGCTTGAGCCTGTAATTTGCAGCATGGGCTTTTTTTAGTAAAAAAACAAAGAAGAACCCTACAATAACTCCAGCAATTATTGATCTGTGAGCACCTGAAGCTGTAGAATTCTTGACACTAAGCAGAGTGTGGATATGATCAACTTTTCACGGGAGACCATTACAAGCCCTATACTTAAAAAAAAAAAAATCTACCTCAACCACACCCCCAGAGACACAGATGGAGCCTGCTCTGGATTTCTCACATTCCTGCCGCTGAGCTCCTCCTCCAGCAGTCCCATTGACCCAGCTGCTCCTCCTCCTCCGAGAATACACAAAGCCCTTTCCTTGCTGGGGCAGGATCGTAAACTATAAGGGGGACCAGGGCTCAAGCCACCCCGGGATTTTTTTTGGGGGGGGGGAATGCCCAACCAAGTAAAATCAGTAAGCTCACAGCCTGTCTGGCAGATTCCTCAGTCAGTCTGAATTGTTATGTGTTTGGGGATCAGTCTAAATTACCTCCAAGCAAACCTTGCTTCCTCTTCAGCTGCCCAGCAGATGTCTTTGCAAGACAAAAGCCACTCTCCTTTTGTGTCCCCTTCAGCCGTCCCCAGATTCTAGGACAAAAGGCTGCCCTTTTAGGAATTACAGTGTGTGTGTGTGTGGTGGCTTTTAAATATGTCTGAACAAACAATATATATAATTGTTTTACTATGTGCAGCACCACGTGCATTGATGATATAATAATAATAAATAAAATAATAATAATAATCACATCATGGCACAACCCAGCTACTATTAAACGCTTTTAGCTACCTAAACTTATGCATGTTTACTTAGAAGTAATTTCCAGAGAGCTCACTGGGACTTAATTATAAAGAATCTCCTTAAAACATTACGTCTTGACTAATGAGCCAAAAGCATATTACATGTCAGACATTTTCAGACTAAGCACAGGAAGAGAGTCTTGAGAATATGTGATATTATTACACTGGGTCATGGGGGAAAAGTTTGAAGAACACTGGTATGTTATATAGGATTACAGATGGTGGGGTCGTGTGTAAACTATCACAATATATTTAAAATGTAATATTTTTGTGGAGTACTTCTTATTTTAATATGTGGCTTAAACATTCTCGGATTCATTGTTGAAATATGGTTTCCAGAAATTGAAATATATACATAAATGTAAACAAATACGCCAAGCCCTTCTTTTCCAAATTAAGCCCCATGCCCCCACCCCCTCCTGGCTCCCGGGCCTCGAGTCTCCCTTTTCTCCAATCTCATTTACCTGGGATCCGGACGGGTCCAGTTGCTCAGGGGTTCAGAGCTGTAGAGTGCTAGTTTGGGTCCCCGTAACTCGATCGGACTCCGGAAAAGCCGGATTGGGGTGGCGAGGAATCAAGGTTGGGTAGTTTGGGGGAGGGGCGGGGGAGTCCGCTCCCCAAAAACCCGCGCCGAATCAACAACTGCTCAATCCAATCTGCTTCTCTGTCCCGTCAGCGCCTCGAACAGTTCAACTCCAAAACGCAGCCCAAGAAGAATCGATCGTCTTTTTGACCCACTAATCTGTTTATTCTCCCCACCACCACCACCACCTCGCCGCCACGCTCGCTCCTGCCCCAATCGTCAGCTCCCGCAGCAACTCCGCCCACTCCGGGTTGCTCCAGCCTCTTCCTGCGTGTCCATTTCCGATTCCACACGCGGCATCTGCAAAGCTCCCTCCGACAAGATCGCCTTTCGCTTGGCTGTGGAAGGATCCAGGCGTCTCTCACCTCCAAGCCCCACCGCTCTCATAAGAACATAAAACGAGCCGCGCTGGATCGGCCAGAGGGTCCATCTAGTCAAGCACTCTGTTCACACAGTGGCAAACAACCAGCTGTTGATCAGGAACCCACAAGCAAAACATGGGTGCAATAGCACCCTCCCACCCATGTTCCCCAGCCACTAGTGTACATAGGTTTACTGCCTCTAATACTGGAGGTAGCACCTAACAATAAAGGCTAGTAGCCGCTAAGAGGAATTTATCCAATCCCCTTTTAAAGCCATCCAAATCGCTGGCAATCACTACATTTTATGGAAGTGAATTCCATAGTTTTAACTATGTGCTGTGTGGAGAAGGACTTACTCTGTTCTGAATCTTCCACCAATCAGCTTCATGGGATGACCTGGGTTCTTGTATTATGAGAGAGGGAGAAAAATATCTTCCTTTACACTTTTTCCATACCGTGCATAATTTTGTATATCTGTATCGTGTCTCCACTTACTTTGTTTCCAAGCTGAACAATCCCAGCAGTTGTAACCTTCCCTCATAGAAGTGTTGTTCCAGAGCCTTGATAATTCTAGTTGCCCTTCTCTGCAACTCACCACTAGGCCACCATGCCTCCCCTCGCCATGCCTGACTTTGTATGACCTGTGAATTGTCCTAATAAATTGATTTCAGGTTTTTTCAGAGCTACTTGAGGATCGCCTGCTTTGTGTTCCCCTGGGCTTTTAACGTTGCCTGCATCTGAAAAATAGAAGCTCTTTCTAATAAGTGACAGGCGCTACAGTGGAGTTGACGAATCTTCCAGATGTTGTCAGACTCCCAACTCCCATCAACCCCAGCTAGCATGATTAATAGTCATGGATGATGGGGTTGTAGTCCAACTGGAGGGTTTCCCTGCCACTGCATATAGGAAAATCTCCTAGGCTAACTTGCTCTTGTGGCTCAGGCTGCAAATAGAAAAAGAGGCACAGGAGGAGGGCAATTTAAAAAAGAAAGAAAAGTAAACTATGAGTTTATGAGCACTTTTGGTTATTTAGTCAAGCTAACCAGAGTTTTTTTTTTAAACAAAACAAAAACACTCCTCTGGAGATTTAAAGACATAAATTGAGGCTGTGCTCCCATTGTTGGTGATGCTGTAGGTGTGGGGTTGGATTCCATGGCCTCCAAAGTCCCCTCCAATTCTATGATTTGTTATTATTATTATTATTATTATTATTATTATTATTATTATTATTATTATTATTTATATAGCACCATCAATGTACATGGTGCTGTACAGAGTAAAACAGTAAATAGCAAGACTCTGCCGCATAGGCTTACAATCTAATAAAATCATAGTAAAACAATAAGGAGGGGAAGAGAATGCAAACAGGTACAGGGTAGGGTAAGCAGGCACAGGGTAGGGAAAAACTAACAGTAGAAAGTAACAGTAGAAGTCTGCACAACATCAAGTTTTAAAAGCTTTAGGAAAAAGAAAAGTTTTTAGTTGAGCTTTAAAAGCTGTGGTTGAACTTGTAGTTCTCAAATGTTCTGGATTTGTGTGGTCTTTCCCTAAGGCAGCGGTGGGCCACTTTAGTTGGTTGTATGTGCATTGGCCTCCCCAGGACCCACTGCGGACTGGCATCCCTCCGCTTCCAACAGTGGCCTCATAGTTGGATTTGCACCTTTCCCCCAACAGAATCATTATTTCTGTAGAGAAACAGTTCATTAACACAATTCTGCTGGGAGACAAGGTATTCGATCCCCATGCACTTTGTTTCCCAACAGAATCACTGGGAATCTGGTAGCAGTGGCAGCAGCCATTGTGGTGGTAGGGGACCCAGCGGAGGCTACAAAAATATTAGGGACGGCGTGCATGTTGCCCATCGCATCCCTAGGGCAAGAGTTTCCCAATCTTAGAATAAAAACATGAAAATCTAAACAACCCTGTACTAAAATTATAAGGGCTCCTCCCTGACTCCCCTCAATTTTAGCAAAATCATGGCCACCTGTAGCCTTCTAAAACAGTAGCTGAAGGGGCCATTACAACAGGTTTGAGGTCAGACCCTTTTGCCCCCCCCACCCCACCCCCCCGTTGCTCAGAATATAAAGATGAGTACACCCAAGATGGATAACCATGGGGAGATCATCTTAGGCAACTCAAGGAGTGATCAATACATAGTAAGATAATGGAGATATTTCCCACGGCCTTCAGTACATGCATGTGGTGAAGTAAGGATTCTAATCCAGATTAGAGCCAGTTCACTTCACACAATATCTGGGGGAAATTTATTTATTTCATTTATATACCGCCCCATATAGCCGAATCCCATACCAGTGGTAAGGCAGTGGGGTCATATGTGTTTACTCCACTCCCATCTTGCATTCAGTGTCACATGACACCTAATCCAATTCCCTTAAAAAGATAAAGTAGCTCTTTGTTTTGCGGCACTTTGAAATAGGGATTGAAATACAGAAAGCACAGACTGTGAAAATTACCTTATTTACTGTGGCCATGAGAGATAACACAGCCATCCCTGAATTGTGAACTAATTAACACAGGTATTTTAAAAGCAACAATAGCACCTTTGTCCCTAGTCAAGCCACAGGCGATAGAGTTAACCTTCTTAATGAATGGTAGCTCAGCTGTTCTGAGTTGAAACAGCTACCTTAAAATCAGAGTGTCCTGGGAGGTTGAAGTGTCTTTGGATCTTGCCATTTCTGATATCATTTTGCATCTTTTAAAATCTATTTTAAAGTGTTTTATTCTGTTTTTATTTTGTTTTATCTTGTACACCGCTCTGAAATTTTCAATGGGGAGTGGTATATAAATATTATAAATAAATAAAAATCAGACTTATGTCCATTTATTCTTTTTTGTAGAGATTGTCCTGTTTGTTCTATATAGAATGCACTAGGGCGTGGCTGGCAAATGTCTTTGGGACACTCCTTTGGATTTTGCTACAACAGACTAATAAAGCTTCCCCTCCAGAAATTGTTTAAAAGGGAACTTCCCTTCTCCACCTATTTCCCTGTATTATTAGATAAGTGTCATTTGTTTAAATTAGGGATTCATTTATTTTAGGACACTTTTAATATTGGCTTTACTCCTGTACTTTTAACAACAGCCATGCATGCATATGGCAGGTGAAGCTTTTCCAGGCATAAAGTGATGGAGGGCTTTACTTTCTTAAATTCTACAGTTTATAAATATTTCAAGACATAAGAGCAGGGCCATTAAAAAGTGGCAACTCAACCTAGGGGATGACTGAATATTCCTATACCATTAAATAGATATCTCTTGCTCACTAAAGTCTTTTATACACTCCACAGCTTTCAATTTGTTAATCTTTTCTATTTTGCTTTCTTCGTGCTCCTACCCTTCAATTTTTTTATTTCTTTAAGTTTATTTGCAAAAGCAAATGGTGAAATGTGTGCTCACATCTGAATCTTGCATTTTTATTTATCACATGGACATCCGTGCTCCTTTTTACAGACAGACACACATCCACATCTTCTAGTGAACCCCTGTGAAGTAAATTAATGTACATTAACTACTGTTAATTCGTGTAATTTTTTTTAAAAAAATTATTGCATTTATATCCTGCTTTTTTTCGTTCAAGGAAGCCAAGGTGGCATGCTTAAGCCTCCTCTCCATTTTATTCTCACAACAACAACCCTGCGAGGGAGGTTGGGCTGAGTGTCTGTGACTGGCCCAAAGTCACCCAGTGGGTTTCCATGGCCAAGTGGGACTAAAACCCAGATCTCCCGATTCCCAGTCCAATGCTTTAGCCACTTTACCACAATTTCCCATCAAGAGCTTGTAACCAACCTTTAGTAATGAGCCTATGTTTTATCTTCCTTTTATCTGCTTTTCTCATAGGGGAAAAATCCATTTATCTGGAGGAAAAACAGATCCGAAAAGTAATTCTCTAAAGGTGTGGGTGTTTCCTCGCACTTTGCTCTGCATAGGTGTTGGGTGTGGGTGGGTGTCCTTGACATCTGCAATGAAGCTCTTCATGGATTCCCCCAAATCCAAGCCATAACATGGCATAGTAGGTATTTACATCCCACCTCCCCAGTTTTAAGAATCTACCCATTACACCACACTGTTTTTGTTTTTTATTTCTGTAACTTTAAGAAGCTCCCACTTAATATTGCCAATAGACAAGGCTCTTCAAGATAACCTCCCCACCCCACCCCGCTACCATAACCCCACCCAGGGGAAGAGGTTTATATAACTGACTCCATGCTGGTTGTGGCTCTCTTTTTGAAGAGCCCGAGGTAGAAGCTGTAGGCAGAAACAAGGAGTGGCTAAAACAGAAGAGGTGAGTGAAGCATTACATATTGTTGATATGTGATGCTTTAAATTAAGAATTTTTTTCAAAACCCTTTGACTTTCTTTTGTTGTTTATTTAGTATTTATAATACGGATTGATCATTCTTTCTACATATATTCTTTGGGAACTGTATGGCAATAATTGCTTTTATCTCACTTTCTTCCTTTTGTCCTCTTTGCCAATTTGTTTGTTGTTGAGGAATAATGGGTCATGGTCTCTTGTCTGACTCTGTGTTCTTGTTTCTCTCCATAAGGCCCCTCTCCCCCTGCACCTCCACACCTTAACACCTAGTGGAAATGGCAGTGTGGTGTAGTGGCTAAAGTCTTGGACTGGGAGCCGGGCGATCTGGGTTCTAGTCCCCACTCGGCCATGGAAACCCACTGGGTGACTTTGGGCCAATCACAGACTCTCAGCCCAACCTACCTCACAGGGTTATTGTTGTGAGGATAACATGGAGGGGAGGATTATGTATGCTGCCTTGGATTCCTTGGAGGAAAAAAGGCATGATATAAATGCAATAATAAATAGGTGCTTCTTTCTTTATTGCAACATCTCTCTGCAGGGGAAACGCCTATCTTCAGAGGTTGTACCTACTATGCAGCTGCTAGAGCAGGGGTAGTTAACTTATGGCCCTAGCGTTAGTTTGGCCTACAACTCCCATCATTGCTCTCCATAAACCCTATACTGCCTAGGGCTGATGGGAATTGTAGGTCAAACAGTGGTATAGCTAGAGCTGGACCTTGGACCAGGGCTCTGCAGCTCACTCACTCACTCACATACACACACACACACACACACACACCTTGCTGTATGGCCGCTGTTAAAGTATCAGGAGTAAAGCCAGTTCTAAAAGTTCCCTAAAACAAATGAATTCCTAAATCAAGCAAACCACAGTTATCTGATAATGCAGGGAAATAGATGGAGAAAGAAGTTCCCAGAGAACATGAGAAGAGCCATGGCGGATCAGACCAAGGGTCCATCTAGCCTGGCATTCTGTTCACACAGTGGCCAACCAGCTACCGGTGGGAAAGCCACAAACGGGACAGGAGTGCAACAGCAGCAGGTGATGAGGGCATTAGGGGGTAGCAGAAGCAAACTCCATTTTATTCCTGTAGACATGATGGCACTATTATTTAAGTGAGTTTAAATTGCAAAACTGTGCAGGCTCAGAGTTTTTCTTTTTTTAAATCGGGGGTTTGCAAACATTTAAAGAATGTGCAGGCAGAATGTCAAGGACAAAGGCAGGGCTGGTGCTACCATTAGGCCAACTAGGTAGCTGCCTAAGGCACAGAGCTCAGAGGGGTGCAGTACTGACCTTTAAGGGCCACAGTTTTATACAAATTAGCTGTTTTAAGAAAAAAAACATAATAAAAGGAAAATATAATAGTTCAGAAACTCTTCTTGAACAGCTGAATCAAAGTTGGCAATTTTTTTCGGTGTGTGTGTATGTAAGTAGCTCGCCTTCCCTAGGGCTCAAAATAGTCTGGTACCAGCCCTGGACAAAGGTATCGTCTAGAATTCCAGTTTGTGAATTCCAGGCGAAAGCCCCTCCTATCAGCAAGCACATGTGAATATATGAAAGTAGTACTTCACAACACATCCACACAGTCAGACTACAAAACAACAGAACCTTGACTCAGGGACAACCACAAGTCAGCATATCACAGGTACAAATCCTAAAAAGTTACCATGATGTCTTTGAAGGACTTGGAAGTTTCCCAGGCACCTTGCGTTTCAAACTGGATGAAATTGTGCAGCTGTGCAGCATATGCCATATCGACAGAATCGCAGGTTCATTAATCTAATGAGGCTTCAAGGACTCAAAGATACCTCAAATATGGCAGTTGATGATATACAGCCATATCAAACCACCTAAGCGATACACAGTTTTTATATTAAATGACTGATTATCTCAATTAACAGTCATTCAGGACTAGTGCTACTTTCATGTTAAGTGTTCTACATGTTTAGTTTGGGAAGCTATCCTTATGTTATTTATATATTCTTTCAACAAATATGACATTGGGGGTGTTAGAATAGATAGCAGTTCCATCCTATCAGAGGACTGCAAAGAGACTGGAAGCTGAACTCCAGTACAGAGATCATGAGGGAGGAGCCTGGGCAAACTCAGCCGATCTTGTCTCATTCTCAATAAAGCTTTAATCACAGCATGTAAGCCTCTGTTTTCTGTGGGCTAAGAAAGTTCTACTAAAGCATTGGTGAAGTTCTCCTCAGGTGTTCAGGTAGACACAAACTCAGAACATTTTATAAGTCATGACAATTTGCAAAGACTGATAATGTTAGAAAGCAATTTAACATTCCTGAATGACTGAATAATCAACAGCCTTCAGTTTGTGGGATAATGGTGAGATTGTCCCTCTGTTTTTCCAGCTCACTGTTCCCAGTGTGTAAATACTCCTATGACCGTCCACAGACACAGCAGTCATAAATCCAGGGCCTAAGATTACCCAGCTGCACTATTAAAACGAAACATCTGGAGGGCCACAACTCGCCCACCCCTGTGCTAAAGCCACGGGAGCCCGCGACATAAGCCATCTACAGCTGTTCTGTGGGAATATCGTTTTAGTTGTTTCTGCTTTTAAATTCTATACTGGTTTTAGCTTGATTAATGGCTTAATTTGTTTTTAGCTGTGTATATTTATTGTTTTATACGGCTTGTATGATTTTGTCTGTGTGCCGCCCTGAAATCCCAGAGATGTAGGGTAGGATGCAAATGTTTTAATAAATAAATAAATAATATCCTGGAGTGGGAGACAAGAACACAGCTCAGTAAGTCCCTCAAGGCCTGTGCAATCTCGCAAATATGGAGAGTCCCTGTTTCCCTGAAGGTTTGTTTGTTGCTATCTGCTTTTAGATTGTAAGCCTATGCGGCAGGGTCTTGCTATTTACTGTTTTACTCTGTACAGCACCATGTACACTGATGGTGCTATATAAATAAATAAATAAATAAATAATAATAATAATAATAATAATAATAATAATAATGCTGCATGTAAGGCATTGGGATGGGTTCTTTCTCCAAATATTTATTTGCTGAAGGGAATGCATTGTGTACATGTTGGAGGCACTCTGTTTCAGAAAGTAACCCTTGACAACTCAGCCTTTCAACTCCTGGGCCTTTACCAGTTATTTAATGGGTAGAAGCCTAGCAGGCAAAGCTTTCCAATTACCGTATTTCTTCGATTGTAAGACGCTGTCGATTGTAAGACGCACACTAATTTCAGTACCACCCACAGAAAAAAGCTTTGATTCTAAGAAATAATAAATGCACCTGCGATTCTAAGACGCACCCCGTTTTTAGAGATGTTTATATGAGGAAAAAAATTGCGTCTTAGAATCGAAGAAATATGGTACTTGATCAGTGTTGGGAAATGCTTCACCAGCTGGATTTCTGCCTACCTGGCAGTTCTTAAAGATACAGAAGCCCCACTAGGGGAAAATATATTACCATATCTTGTACTTTGTTTACTGGTTTCTTCTTTCTTTCATTCTTTCTTTCGTTCTTTCTTCCTTCCTCTTGACATAAGGGTCCTCTCCTCCTATATTTCAGATGACAATGGTGGACAGTAGCAATGAAGCAAGAACCCAAGGAAGTGATAAAGTCAAGGCTGAACCTGGTGTTCTTGCCATAGTCCAGCCAGTCCAGAAGAGCTATCAGTGCCTAGAATGTGGGAAAAGCTTCCGAGGAGGCCCAAGCCTGTTAATTCACCAGAGAATCCACACAGGCGAGAGGCCGTACCAGTGCCCAAAGTGTGGGAAGAGCTTTACCCAGCAGTCAAGCCTCACCATTCACCTGAGAATCCACACAGGGGAGACCCCCTACACCTGCCCTCAGTGTGGCAGATGTTTCCGGCAGAGTTCCAACCTCCTCAAGCATAAGCAGCTCCACGCGGGGGTGAGGCCTCACCTGTGTGCTGAATGCGGGAAGTGTTTTGCGCAGCGCTCAAACCTCCTCATCCATCAGCGCATTCATACGGGAGAGATGCCCTACCTGTGTGCTGAATGTGGGCAGACTTTCCGCCAGCACCGGAGCCTGCTGGTCCACCAGCGATTCCACAAGGGGAATGGATCTGGCGGCCATGATTGCCCCGAGTGCTGGAAAAGCTTCACGCAGAGCTCGGACCTTGTGAAGCACCTGAGGGTCCACACCGGGGAGATGCCCTACAACTGCCTGCACTGCGGAAGAAGCTTCCGGTACATCTCGAACCTCAATCGGCACAAGAGGACACACACCGGGGAGAAGCCCCACGCTTGCCGGCAGTGTGGCGAATGCTTCAGCCACCTGTCTAGCCGGAATACGCACGAGAGGATTCACACGGGTGAGAGGCCTTTTGGCTGCGCCGAATGTGGGAAGATGTTCATTTCCAGCTCAAAGCTTGCAAGGCACCTGAGAACCCACGCGAAGCAGGACGCCTACAATAAGTGTGGGCAAAGCTTCTGTCACCACCCAAACCTCGTTAAACACCAGCGACTCCACAGAGCCCTGAGCTCCCATTCGAAAAGGGAAGGGAAGTGGAAGAGCAAGGCGGTTTTGCTTGATTGAGCTCTTTGGCCCTACCTGCTCCACCAGGTAACTTAGTGAGTGATTGCCCCACTGGTTTCATCTGGTTCTGGTGGTTCTCTCTGCCCTGGGACTTCCAGTTCAGAGAGCAGAAGCAGGGATATTTCAGTCAGAATTCTCAACACCTGCCCCCATCTACAGACCCCTAGATTAGCCTTCCCCAATGTGGTGCCCGCCAAATGTGTCAAACTACACCTCCCAGCATCTCCAGCCAGCATGGCCAATGGCCGTATTGGCTGGAGGACATTGGGCATTGTAGTTCAATGGCCATACTGGCTAGAGGATGCTGGGTGTTGTATTCCAATGGCCATATGGCTGGAGGTTGCTGGAAATTGTAGTCCCACATCTGGAGGGCAGGAATTTGGGGAAGGCCACACTAGATTCTTTGGAGGGAGCCACAACTGTTAAAACCATTGTGAAACCAATATACAGTCGTGTGAAAAAGAAAGTACACCCTCTTGGAATTGTATGATTTTACATATCAGGACATAATAATAATCATCTGTTCCTTAGCAGGTTTAAAAATTAGGTAAATACAACCTCAGATGAACAACAACACATGACATATTACACCGTGTCATGATTTATTTAACAGAAATCAAGCCAAAATGGAGAAGCCATGTGTGAAAAAGTAAGTACACCTTATGATTCAATAGCTTGTAGAACCACCTTTAGCAGCAATAACTTCAAGTAATCATTTTCTGTATGACTTTATCAGTCTCTCACATCGTTGTGGAGGAATTTTGGCCCACTCTTCTTTACAACGTTGCTTCAGTTCATTGAGGTTTGAGGGCATTTGTTTATGCACAGCTCTCTTAAGGTCCCATCACAGCATTTCAATCGGGTTGAGGTCTGGACTTTGACTGGGCCATTGCAACACCTTGATTCTTTTCTTTTTCAGCCATTCTGTTGTAGATTTGCTGGTGTGCTTGGGATCATTGTCCTGTTGCATGACCCAATTTCGTCCAAGCTTTAGCTGTTGGACAGATGGCTCATATTTGACTCTAGAATACTTTGGTATACAGAGGAGTTCATGATGACTGCAAGGTTCCCAGGTCCTGTGGCTGCAAAACAAGCCCAAATCATCATCCCTCCACCACCGTGCTTGACAGTTGGTATGAGGTGTTTGTGCTGATATGCTGTGTTTGGTTTTCGCCAAACGTGGTGCTGTGCATTATGGCCAGACATCTCCACTTTAAGTCTCGTCTGTCCCAAGGACATTGTTCCAGAAGTCTTGTGGTTTGTTCAGATGCAACTTTGCAAACCTAAGCCGTGCTGCCACATTCTTTTTATAGAGAAGAGGCTTTCTCCTGGCAACCCTTCCAAACAAACCATACTTGTTCAGTCTTTTTCTAATTGTACTGTCATGAACTTTAACATTTAACATGCTCACTGAGGCCTGTAGAGTCTGAGATGTAACGCTTGGGTTTTTTGCAATTTCTCTGAGCATTGCAGGGTCTGACCTTGGGGTGATTTTGCTGGGACGTCCTCTCCTGGGAAGATTGGCAACAGTCTTGAATGTTTTCCACTTTTGAATCATCTTTCTCACTGTAGAATGATGGACTTTAAATTGTTTGGAAATGGCCTTATAACCCTTCCCAGATTGATGGGCAGCAGCAATTGCTTCTCTAAGATCATTGCTGATGTCTTTCCTCCTTGGCATTGTGTTAACACACACCTGGATGCTCCAGACCAGCAAACTGAAAAAACGTTGGCTTTTATAGAGGTGGTCATACTTGCTGATGATCAGTTAATCATGCGCATTTGATTAGCAGCACCTGTCTGCTACTTAGCATCTTAATTCCTATGGAAGCAGTAAAGGTGTACTTACTTTTTCACACATGGCTTCTCCATTTTGGCTTGATTTCTGTTAAATAAATCATGACACGGTGTAATATGGCATGTGTTGTTGTTCATCTGAGGTTGTATTTATCTAATTTTTAGACCTGCTAAGGAACAGATGATTGTTATTATGTCCTGATATGTAAAATCATACAATTCCAAGAGGGTGTTCTTCCTTTTTCACACGACTGTACGTATGTAATGTAGACATAACTGGTCATGGTGACTGGGTGCTGGGGATGGTAAAACGGTGCAGTGCAGGACAGGCTGTCTGCAGTCCGCCTCTACTACAGGCCCATCTCTAACACTGGACATGTGCCAGTGGTTTAACAGTGAAATAGAATTATTTGCCCCCCTCTCCCTCTCTCTCTCTCTATATATATATGAGAGCCAGTGCGGTATAGTGGCTAAGGTGTTGGACTGGGAGTCGGGAGATCTGGGTTCTAGTTCCCACTTGGCCATGGAAAACCACTGAGTGACTTTGGGACAGTCACAAACACTCAGCCCAACCTACCTCACAGGATTGTTGTTGTGAGGATAAAATGGGGAGGAGGAGACGGATATTGGGTTCATTGGAGGGAAAAAAGGCGGGATATAAATGCAATAATAAATAAATATGAAGAGCCCTCCTGGATCAGACCCAAGGCCTACCTAGAGCAGCATTCTATTTCTACTGTGGCCAACTAGATTCCCACCAGCAGGGCATAAATGCAACAGCACCCCACGCTCCACTGGTCTTCCCCAGCAACTTGTGCTGTAGCAGTGGACTTCCAGTACTGGCAGGGGGTTGGACTAAATGGCCTTGGAGATCCCTTCCAGTTCGTAGGGCTCTATGTTTTAAGATGGAATGCCTGCCCGTAGATCAGTGGGTTGACCCGGAGACTGGTGGCTTCGATGTCAGTGAGGTTGTGAATCTGGTCCAGGTTTCTGTCAAAACCAGTCAGAACTCAAAATCGTGGGTGGTTCCTTTAGAGTTCTGACAGGTTCCAACTGAAATCCAGAGCAGATTCACTATCCCACTGACATTTGAGCCACCAGCCTCCACTTCCGGTGGACCAAGTCTGGTCTGCATGGGGTTCCCCAGATGGCCACCTTCCTTAGCCACATCACTTTCCCCCATCTGCCCATCATTTGATGGTTTCCCGGATTTCCCATGACTTTCACTCCATTCTAAAAGCTTGAAATGTGTCTCATAACTTTTAGCTACTGGAAGAAAGAGCTTCAAGGTAAAATATGCTTGGATTTTTGTTCTTTGGCCCTGGCCACCACTGGAATGTGGCTCCAAGACCTCCTCCAAAATTTAATTTTGTCCTCAGGCTGAAAGAGATTCGACATTCCTGCTATAGATAGATCCAGCAATGTAATTCTTATGCTCTTCTCTCTCAACAGATGCTCTGAAGAAGAATCCTAGGAAGACGTTTTGGATTTTGCAGGCCTTGGAGTCCCCCTGCCCCATCCCATAGCACTTATGATAAACTTGTTTGTAAAATGGATACCTGCCTCCAGGCAGGAATTTAGTGAAGAGAGAACATTTCTTACGCTACTGAGAACTAAATCTGAACTAGAACTATTCTTTCTGTCCTTATTCTATTTTTCATCCTAGTTCTGCATCTACTGTTGCCGAGGATGATTTCGGCTCAGGAAGAGTCTCTGCCTTATTTAAAAGCTGGCTGGCTGCCGGTTATTTTCTCTGTATGTGTTTGTTTTCCCACTGCAATAAATATCGAGCTAGTCAAACGGCATTTGTTTTCTTATTGGAGCGATCGAAACTAGAGAAACATCATACATGTTCTTGTGGCGGTGTGTGTGTGTGCATGCGTGTAGCAGCCGCCGCCAGAGGTAGGGAGGGACAGTTTCCATCTTTTGGGCTAAATTGGCCTGCTTCTAGAACAGGGGTGTTGAACCTCTTTCAGCCCGGGGCCCGAATTCCATTCGGAGAAGCACTTGGGGACTGCATTCCAATGGTGGGTGGAGCCAAAGGCAAAAGGGGAGGGGCCAAAAATACCAGCATGCTTTAGCTTAATGCTCTTATTGCCAATAACTAAGCCTGTGTTCAACCTTTTAGAATGGTGGAAAGAACGCACAAAAGCCAGGAAGTTACCAGTAGTTGGGGGGAAGGGGGCATAGCCATTTGGGGAACTGTGGGTGGGGGGACTGGATTGGGACACCAAGTGGGCCAGAGGTTCTGCACCCCAGCTCTAGAATGTCTCCTGGAAGAAGAAACAGGAGGGACCCCTAATGTCAACTGAGCTACTAGTATGAAATAGAATTTGGGGTTGCTCCCCCTTTTCTTCATTCCGGCCCAAAATATATACTGCAGACTGGGGTGAGTGGGTGGGGATCCAGGTTCTGCCTTCTGTTGACAGAAGGGCTCTGTTCATGAAAGGTGCCTCTGTCAAATTTTTAGGGATCCCCTCCCTGTACACCACTGTTCATCTCACTCAGCAGAGTCCCCTTGCCCTCTAGGTAGCATTTTCAGGGGGCTACCACAAGACCACCACCCATACCTGAATGGCTATTTTCAGGGATTTGGAGGAACTGAGGCAAAGAGCAGTGACAAGAGATGTAGCACCATACTTCTTTCCATAGAAGTATGATTGGAGTAGAGATTACAAACCTTTCAGCACCAGGTTCAAATCTCTTTATTTGCCCAGGCATTTTAATTTATTTATTTATTTATTACATTTCTATACCGCCCAATAGCCGAAGCTCTCTGGGCGGTTCACAAAAAGTGCTGGTCTGTCAGTCTTCCCTATCATTAACAGCCTCCAAATCTGTTTTGATTGCTGTTCTTATCACGTTGTTGCATTTTATTTTGGCATGGTTTGTTTTATACCACCCTGGTATCCGTTGGAATGAATATTTAAATAATTTTAAAATTAAAATATTTTAAATAAATAACTACAAAGGTTTTCTAAGAGATTGCATTAAGACTGCAAACCTCTACCCACTTACCTAAGAGTTAAGTCCCATTGAATTTAATTGAACTGAGTAGGCATATATAGGATTGCCATGTTAAACAGAAGTGATTTAAAAACCAAAGATGGCTTTGGATAAAATATGAATTTTGATCAATAACTTATGCATTTCAGCTACTGAATTTGGTAAGAGTAAGGAAATCAATTCTGCTCTCCAACCTAGTGGCCTCCAAATGTTTTGAACTACAACTCCTAGCATTCTTGAGCACTGGCAATGCTGACGGGGGCTGATGGGAGCTGAAGTCCAAAACATTTGGAAGGCACGAGGTTTTTTTTTTTGGTTGTGCTAAATGGTTCAAGTTTTTGTTGATACTTTGAGGATTTTGGCTGAAAAATAGAGTATAACCAACTCCCTGGCTTATACCATAGAAACAAATAACAGTATAGCAAAGAATTGCTTCTTAGGGCACAACCCTTGCATTTTTAGACAAAAAAAAAAAACCTCCTGCATTTCCCAGGCAGCATGGCTGGCTGGGGAATGCTGGGAGTTGTAGGACTTTTTTCTTTCTAATCATACATATGATTGCACCCTTAAAGAATGCAAGTGTAAACTAGTGGAATACATAAAGTTCAACTTTCTTTCCTTTTAAGTTTGGACAGATGTTCTCAGGTAACAGACAAACACCAGAAATACATTTTAAACAAACTTTATTGACTATCATAAGAAACTGGAGTACAATAAATTCAAATTGAAAGCTCCAAGTCTACAGGGATGATAGATTAAGAAATAATAGGAATACAGGTAGAAGAACAGTAGACAAGAGATATAACAAAACTGACCGATAAACAAATTAAAATGAAAGCTTAAGGTAAATCTAATCCAGATGGAAATTAAGAATTTCTCCACCCCCACACATAATACTACCTTCTTTCAATTCAGCTGGCCAAGCTAAAGAGAAAGTACAATTCTGATCAAACTAACATTTTTGGATCCGTCTATACAGAAGGAAAAGCATTACTTTTGTTGAAGTTCACAGGCAACTCAGTCATGGCTAGCTATGGGCTCATCTATTATTGCCAGATCAATAAGTGTGTGTCCAGGTAAACTACAAGAGAACTTCAGATAACCACAGATAACCTAGCAAGATTCCCACATTAACAGGTGTTTGTCCATCTGGGTAGGGGCCATAGCTCTATGTGATAGACCATGTGTTGCATGCAAAAGGTCTCAGGTTCAATCCCCAGTTTCTCCAGATTGGGCAAGGAAAGTATCTTGCCTGAAACCCTGGAGAGCTGCTGCCAGTCAGTGTTGACAATACAGAGCTAGACGGACCAATGGTCTGACTCAATAGAAGGCAGCTTGCTATGGTTCAACCTTTTCTTAAACCTGTACACCATCTTGGATTTTGCACTTTGCATTCAGCTTTGGCCAACTGAGCTTAACCTCTATTATCTATAAAGAAAGACACAGGATTACATAGTGCAATAGCAGGTTTACAATAAGAAGGTGGTTGGCTGCTGCCAACAATTCTACCTTTGATGGCAGTGTGGCATAGTTTAAAAAAAATGGCAGATTACTTGTAAAAAGTTAAAAGCATAAAATTTTCTGATTCAGATTCTGTTCCAGTTCAGGTTCAACTGTGACTGAAATTGTCCTGATGGAGGCCAATAGAGATTTGGTTTTGCACCCCTGAACCAGTTCAGTTCCAGTTCACACGGGAGAATTTAAATATTCACATTATAAATGCTGATTTGTATAAGCAGTGGAGTGATTACTATCACTATAGTATTGTACCCTAGCATTAATACTAGATGGTTCAACATACATACTAGCTAGAAAAACTGACACCATCCACATGGAATTGGAACATAACGAAGAGGGAAATATGAAATTAACTTAGAGGAAGTGATACATCAATATTGGATTCTTACATGAGGCTGAAGAAATATAACATGATGGGAAAACACACACTTCTTAAAAAGATGCATCCAGTCTCTTACATACCTTCCAAACCCCAAGCTACTCTTCGTATTATCTCCCTCAGCACTTGGACACTGGGAAATAATTGCCTTGTGAAATTCCTTGCACCTTATAGGCCTATTACCACAGATAAAGCCTGTGAAGGAACTAACTTTCTAATAACCAGTGCTACACATGTATCTTTAAGGCTTAACCTGTGCTTAAAGTTTAAGCAGATTAGCAAGGATTTTTTTTAATAGTAACTTTAGCAGTTACAGAGATTGACGGAGCACTAGAGCATCAGGATGTAGTACACAGAAACACTGTTAGCTCCCCCTTCCTCCATCCAGCTGTTTATCTTCAGTCTGTGGCTTAAAGGCGGCATGTTTTTAGTGGAGGAAGGTTTGAAAATAGCCTCCAACCTGCTTCCCTCTCTCTAACAAAGAGCAAAGCAATCAGTGAAAAAGTCACCACAGACTAGAGATGTGAAAGCCTGGTTGGGGGGGGGGGGAGACCTGGAAAAATTCAGGGGAAAAAATACCAATTTCCCCCCACAAGGGGCATTTTTTATTTATTTCTGGTGAAAAATTGAACAGCTTTGAATTATGAAATATTTTCTTTTAGAATTTAACACAAGGCATTTGTATATTGCTACCAAGCCTTTACTCCCCTACAAATGATTTCTAAAAACTATGTAATAAGTATACTTTTATAGAAAGACTAGAGATGTAAACTGTCTGTAAACAATGAAGCCATGGGGGGAAATGTTATTTAATCCCCTCTTGAAGATTCTCAGCATAGTTATTTCTTCCATTTCTTATTCAAATTATTGATCCAGTGTATATTTTACTGATAAAACACTGAGATGTTAAGAACATAAGAGAAGAGCCCTGCTGGATCAGACTGAAGGTCCATCTAGTCCAGCACTCTGTTTACACAGTGGCCAACCAGCTGTCGACCGGGGAACAACAAAGCAGGACATGTCATGCCCAGTTTCCCAACTTGTGAATATCATTACTATGGAAGAAAATGTACATTTTTGACAATTTGGGTTTTTGTTCTACAAAGCCTTGTTTCTGGACATGTTTTCTTCTGCCTCTAGTTCTTCCTGCTTCTTCTGGCTTCTAGGATGCTTCAGATGCTTCATAGAATCATAGAATAGTAGAGTTGGAAGGGGCCTATAAGGCCATCGAGTCCAACCCCCTGCTCAATGCAGGAATCCACCCTAAAGCATCCCTGACAGATGGTTGTCCAGCTGCCTCTTGAAGGCCTCTAGTGTGGGAGAGCCCACAACCTCCCTAGGTAACTGATTCCATTGTCGTACTGCTCTAACAGTCAGGAAGTTTTTTCTTGATGTCCAGCTGGAATCTGGCTTCCTTTAACTTGAGCCCATTATTCCGTGTCCTGCACTCTGGGAGGATCAAGAAGAGATCCTGGCCCTCCTCTGTGTGACAACCTTTTAAGTATTTGAAGAGTGCTATCATGTCTCCCCTCAATCTTCTCTTCTCCAGGCTAAACATGCCCAGTTCTTTCAGTCTCTCTTCATAGGGCTTTGTTTCCAGACCCCTGATCATCCTGGTTGCCCTCCTCTGAACACGGACTGCCTGCTGAAGTTCACTCTGGTCAGTCATAAACTAGGAACCTAAAGTACATTATGTATAACTTGGTTTGGTATTTTAAACTTTTAAACTACAGTTTCTTCAGACAATAACAACAAATTTACTGAGTTCACTTTTTAAGGTTTTCAAATATAATGATAATTTCATGAGCCAACCAAGTTAGACATAACATGACGTTAGGAACATAAAAGCTGCTTTACATTCCTAAAGTGGCCTACCTCAACCTGGTGCCCTAGAGATGTTTTGGACCACAATGCCCAGCATTCCTGACTACCAGCCATCCTACCTGAGGCTGATAGGAGCTGAAGTCCAAAATATCTGGAGGGCACCAGGTTTAGGAAGGCGGTCCTAAAGCAACAGTGACTTTCAATCTATAAAGAGCTTATTTTTCAATTTCAATTCCCCCCCCCCAAAAAAAACAGGGAAAGAATCAGCCTTTTCCCATGGCTTCAACATATCAAGAAATTTTACATCTCCACCCCAGACTGAGCATTCCAAATTCATTCTGATAAATGTACCACATCATTTTTGTCAAATCCTTATTCTGAACCGTTAATTTGATTTACTCATTTTTAAAATTGTTCTGTTCCAGTTTGGGATCAAATAGGGTTTTTCAAATTGTGTTCTAAGTTTGGTTCCAGTCTTGGGGGTTTCTGGTTCCATTTCCTGGTTATTCACATTATAGTAGATATAGCAGGATATAGATTGATTTGCATGTCATGATAACCCACCATTTAAAAAAATTTTGCCTGTAGGCCCCAGATAACGAGTCAATGTGCTAGTTTGTTTACCGTTAAGTGAAAACAAAGAACATTGCCAAAAAGCCAGATTCATAACCTATAGATTGCTGTTGCCCCAGCACTCTGGCTCATTATCAATATCCCACATTTAAAAGAAATATCAATCATGATGTGGAAGACGGGCCATTTTCATCTAAACCTGAGTGCTTTTTAACAGTGACAGAAGTGGGGCCCAGCAAGAGACAGGTGCTTTTTCGTGTGTGTGTGGCCAAAATGCAACTGAGAGTATCACCCCATTCCACTACCCATACCCCTGGAGACTGCTTTTTTATGGTTTTGTACTAACCTCCTGGGGCTCATGATTTGCTATATGTGGATAAGCATGTTACTGATAGCATAGCACTATTTGCAGCAGCAGAAAACGTTAATAGGCTTCTTGTGCAGACCATAGGAAAACACTGTAGTGAAGACCATCAAATATAGATGGTCATAAAGACATCATGTAAAATCTTTGTTTATTACCAGTTTTGCTCAGCATTTGTTTCAGCATGTTTTTCTCCCCTCCCACCCCTCCATTGGCAACCCCTTTTTTTGCTTGTCTTGTAACTATACATTTGTAATGACCTGTGACAACCTTGTAAATAAGACCACAAAAGTTACTAGCCTGAAAGAAGAGAACAAGACTGGCCTACCATGAGCTGGCAAAGAGGGGTCACGGAGCTCCTCTAGCCGTCCACCTTGTTCCTATGCAGGTACACAGAGAAGGCACTCCGCCCCTTCTCCACCAGACTCCATGCTATTCCTTGTCGTTGGAAGCTACCAGACAAACACTTCAAATACAAAGCTGACCAATGATTTGAAATTCCACGGATGGGCAACTTGCAGCCCCTCCAGATGTTGTGGCCCACAACTCCCATGATGTCTCATGATTGGCTCTGCTGCCCAGAGCTTCATGGGAGTTGTAGGCCCAAACATCTGGAGGGCCACAAACTGCCCACCCCTGGCTTAAACAAAGACATTGGCCGACAGATGTCATGATCAACCTGCGAGCTGCTTCCAAACTGACAGTGCAATCCTATATACGTCTACTCAGAAGCAAGCCCCATTGTGTTCAAGGAAACTTACTCCTACTTCACCTTACCCCCCAAAGGTGGAACAGTTAGCAAACATCTGAGACATCAGGACAAGAGAAAAAGATTATAGGAACAATACAGATCAGCAAGGGGAAGGGATCAGTGGAGGACTACAAGGGAAGAGAGTCAATGTTTATGTCGTATTCAAAGAACCATATTAAATTTCCTATGCCATACTAGGGTTTTTTCTATATTTGGATTGAAATTCATTGGAAATTAATATTCCTAAAATGCACCTTGACATAAAAACAAATGGACATGATTCTTCTCTGCATGGGTGCAGAGAGGAAGAGCCAGAGCCTAACAAAGCCCAGCTGTTCTCCTTCTCCCTGTTCAGCATGCGCACATGCGCACCTTGCACGGCTACAGTACTGAGCCATCAGAGAGAATAGGTGGCCTTTGCGCTCCCGTCTTCTCCATCCAGCCCTCCATTCTCTATCCTGTCAAAAACATGAACACTCACGCTTGTATTCCTGGATGCAAAATTACAGGAAAGTAGATCTGCAGATGTTTTTGACTTCAATGCTCAGCATTCCTGACCCATTGATCCTGTTGGCAGGAGTTTCTGGGAGTCAAAGCCCCAAACACCTGGAGATCTACCTTCTGCCCAACCCTGGAGTAGAGGGGTCAGCTTAGCTGGGAGACAGAAGGCACACACAGGTCTTCCTTTCTCCATAACAGACAATAATGGTGCTGCCACATGTGTCCCTCTGCTCATGCTGAGAAAATACAGGGAGAAACTGAGGCCCTGTTATGTCCTATAGGGATTCCTATAGGGAAATGTCTTGCCTTATAAATTAAATTAAATAATTTTATTAATGACTTAAAGCTCCACACTATCCAACTAAAATACTTTATTACATTGATCGCAATAACAAAAAAGTCACACAAACTCAGGATAACCTGATAGAAGATGGCAAAAAGCAGATAATCTGTGCTTGCAAGGAGAGTCTGTGTCCATGCCTAAAGTAAACTGTTTTAAGAGCCCTGGCTTCCCCATCAGGAACAGAACTAAGGGCCTGGCTGTTTTATATTGTGAGCAACACAGCCGGGGGGGGGGGGGGGGGAGAGACATAACGTGAAATAATTATTTTGAAAAGTCCATTACAATAAGCAATTATTATGAGCCAACATTTTTTTCTTGCTTACTTTGTCATTCTCAGCCAATCCATACAGACCATCACTCCCCCATTTTTGTTTGCTTTATGTTGCATTTTTTCCTTAAAGGTGTACACCCACCACTACCCCATTTTTAAAAAATACTTCCCAACTGCCCAAAAGAAGGAAAACAAATCTAGGAATTTCTCATCAAGAATTTTCAACACCCCCACCAAACTAATATTTCCTGGGATTCCCTTTGGGGAAGCATGAGGACTAGACAGTTATTTAAAAAATGGCTTTTAATTTCGATATGACTGGTGGTACTGTGCCATGGCCCAGGAGGCCTTGCTGTTCCTTCTGGTGGCGCACACTTGCTCAGATACGCACAATGCAGAAGGCAGCTCAGAGACTCCATAATTTAGTTCGTACGAAGCTTATCCGAGCCTCCTCTTTAAAACTGCCCAAGTGCGCCTAATTAAAGTGAAAGGAGGATCCCCTGGTACTGTTTACCACTCCGTTACTGGAAAGGTGTTTCGCATCCAGCCCAACTGCTTCTCAGCTCTGCGTACCGAGAATCAAGATGGGCACTCCATTTTTATCTCCCCCAAATGGGTAACTTGAGAACCATCACTGAGGACAAACTGACCAGCACTGGCAAGGCCAGCCAGAGGCGTAGGGCTGCTGCTCTGCTTAGGAGCTGGGGCTTCCTTCTCCTCCTTCCCCCAGAGGCGTTCGGGTGCTAAGGACCAGGTCATTGTTACAGGCGATGTGTCGGTTTCCGAAAAGGACGTCCCAAGACTCCCGTCCTTAACGTGGACTCTCTGGTGGGACACGAGCCGCGAGCTGCGCGCAAAGCACTTCCCGCAGTCAGCACACGTGTAAGGCTTCTCTCCTGTGTGGATCCTCTGGTGAGTGACCAGGTCGGCGTTAATCCGGAAGCTCTTCCCACAGATGTGGCACTCGTAAGGCTTCTCGCCAGTGTGGATCCGCTGGTGCTTGATGAGGTCCGAGCTGTAGCTGAAGCTTTTCCCACAGATGCCACAGGGGTAGGGCCTTTCCCCCGTGTGGACCCTCTGGTGGCAGATCAGGTGCGAGCTCCGCTTGAAGCCCTTCCCGCAATCAGGGCATTCATAAGGCTTTTCCCCAGTGTGGTTCCTCTGATGGGTCACGAGGTCGTAGTTGACCCGGAAGCTCTTGCCACAAATGGAGCACTCATAAGGTTTCTCACCGGTGTGGACCCTCTGATGCCTAATAAGATGTGAACAGTCCCGGAATCGCTTCCCACAGATCCCACAGGGATAGGGCCTTTCCCCAGTGTGAACTCTCTGGTGGGATATCAGGTGTGAGCTGCGGGTAAAGCTTTTCCCACAGTCAGAGCATATGTATGGTTTCTCTCCAGTGTGGCTCCTCTGGTGGTTGACCAGGTCATAGTTGGACCGGAAGCTCTTCTCACAGATGATGCACTCGTAGGGCTTTTCCCCCGTGTGGACTCTCCGATGAGACATGAGCTGGGAGCTCTGGGAGAAGCCTTTGCCACACTCCAGGCAGATATAGGGCTTCTCTCCCGTGTGGACTTTCTGATGGGCAACCAGATCAGAGCTGAAAAGGAAGTTCCTCCCGCACTCCAGGCAGGAAAAGGGCTTCTCGTCCGTGTGGGTCTGCATGTGGCCTACCAAATCCACTTCCTGGCTGAAGCCTTTTCCGCAAACTGGACACGTGTGGGGTTTCTCTTCTTTGTGGACTTTCTGATGCTCAACAAGGCAGGAGCTTCCATTAAAGCATTCTCCACAAACGGGACAGATGTACTGCGTCTGTGACAGGTAAGTGCCCACAGTTTCGCTCCCTGGGGTACTTCCATTGATGGCAAGGGATTCATTCTCCGGTTCTGGGACAGCGCTTGTAGGCTCCGTCTCCGAGCTGGTCTCGCTGATTTCGCCTCCCTCTGGTTCAAGGTCTGGGGAGGTTTGCCCCTGGCAACTTTCCAAGGGCATCTTGTGTAGTTCTGCTGGCTTAGGGTCTCCCTGCTGAGAAGTACCCTCCTCTTCCTCATTCACCATCTTTTCCCTTACTGGACAGAAAAAGAATCCACATTGTCATTAGCAGTATTAATAAGCATTCTCATTGTGCTTTCAAGTTTTTACTTCATATTTAGACACAGTAATCCTAATAATCCTACAAGGTAGGTGAGTATTAATATCCCTGTTTTGCAGATGGAGTGGGAGAGGGCTGGGAGGATGGTGGCTTGCCAAAAGCCACTGAGGGAGTTTACAGCAGAGATGACATTTAAGTCAGGGACTTCCCAATTTATAGCTCAGCCACTATGCTATACCAGCAATTAGCTTTGTACTGGGAGAAGAAAGTGGCCACTTGCAAAACAGGACGAATGCTTGTTACATGCTGCACTAACGGACAAGCCCTATTAGTCTATTGCAGCAAATATAATGAAGAAACTTGTGGCACTTTAAAGACTGACAGATTTGTTCTCCTCAGTTGGCATATATACACATACAGAGAGAGAGAGAGAGAGAGAGAGCAGCAGCAAATGGCAATGAAATGCAAGTAGCACCATCTGCAACAATTATATGTAAACTTAAGATAAGCAAATTTACCATTCACAACAGCAGTAACACTGTTGGCCCAGTTTTGCTATGTTGCTTAACAGTTGTTGTGGGACAGAAAACCATTCTCTCTATTCAAGCCTAAAATGAATATCATCAAATTTCTTGATTAATTCTAATTTCACAATTTCATGCTGGAGTTGCCCTTTGAAATACAGTTTGATTCTATTCATTTCAGCTGGAATAGAGACAATGGTTTCTCGGCCAACTATTTATTTATTTATTTATTTATTTAGAATATTTATATACCGCTCCCCACTGAAAAATTTTGGAGCGGTGTACAAGGTAAAATGAAAATAAAAACAGAATAAAACAGTTAAAACAAAATTTAAAAAGAAGCAAAAATCAGAAATCCAAGGCTGCATGTTAAAGAAAGGCTTCTTGGAATAAAGATGTTTTCAGGAGGCACCGAAAGGAGTACAAGGTTGGAGCCTGCCTGACCTCCAGAGGCAGGGTATTCCACAGGAGGGGCGCCACCACGCTGAAGGCTCTTCCCCTGGTGGACTCCAATCGGAGGGTGGATCTAGGTGGAACCACCAGGAGCAGGCCCTCGGATGACGTCAGTGACCAGGCAGGTTGGTAAGGGAGAAGGCGCTCTCTCAGGTATCCTGGTCCCAAGTTGTTTAGGGCTTTGTACACAAGTACAAGAACCTTAAACCTGGCCCGGTAGCGAATAGGCAGCCAATGAAGTTCCCTCAGCAGAGAAGTTACATGCTGGAAAGGGGCAGCTCCAGACAACAGCCGAGCTGCAGCATTCTGCACTAGCTCCAGCTTCTGGAGCAGCTTCAAAGGCAGCCCCACATAGAGCGTGTTGCAGTAATCCAATCTTGAGGTTACCAATGCCTGCACCACCATGGTCAAGCTATCCCTGTCCAGGAGAGGCCGTAGTTGGCGAACCAACCGAAGATGGTAAAAGGCACTCCGAGCCGTGGTGGCTACTTGAGCCTCCAACGACAGAAATGGGTCTAAGAGCACCCCCAAACTACAAACCTGTTCTTTCAGAGGCAGAGCAACCCCATCCAGAACAGGCAATGAGCCTGTCTCCCAGACTCGGGAACCTCTCACCCACAGGGCTTCCGTCTTGTCAGGATTCAGTCTCAGTTTATTGGCCCTCATCCAGCCCATTACTGAGTCTAGGCACTGGTCCAGGACCTGCACAGCCTCACCTGATTCAGTTGTCACAGGGAGATAGAGCTGCATGTCATCAGCGTATTGATGGCATTTAGCTCCAAATCCCCTAATGACCGCTCCCAACGGCTTCATATAGATGTTAAATAACATTGGGGACAAGATGGTGCCCTGCGGCACTCCATAGCTCAATTGCCAAAAGGCCGAGGACTGGTCACCCAATGCTACTCTCTGAAAACAACCCCGTAGGTAGGACCGGAACCACTGTAACGCAGTGCCTCCGATGCCCATTCCACAGAGTCGATCCTTGTGTCTTAGAGTACAATCCTAGAGATTGCACTCCCCTTCGAAGGAAGCCTCCGATCCTGGAGGCTTCTGTGTATCCAATACCCTTCCATGCTGCTGACAGCTGGGTGGGAGAAGCAATGGAAGTGATTTTTGCCACTTTCGTCTTTTTATATTTTCTCCCTTTAGACAGGCTTTTGACCCAGTCTAGACACACTGGAGAGAGCTGGAGAGGTCGTAGGATTTCTCATATCCTGGCTTCTCTCTTCCCACCCCACCCACTGAAACGCCCCTTCCTGAGGCTGCCAACACCACATTTGCAACCAACACAGTTCCTTCCGTCGCAGCTGCAAGGGAAGTGGGGGATCAGAATTCAGAATCCCCCTTCTGACACTGTAGCAGTGTCTAAGACCTTGGGAGAGGAACTCTGAATTACGTTCCCTAGGACATTCCCCCAGGGACCACAGGATGGCTGTCTCCATTAACATAGCAAAACTGGGATAATATGGTTATCACCAGTTCCTGTTTTTAGAACTGGGAGGATGGGGGAAAATGCTCCCCCGCTGCTCCAACTTGCCCCTGGCGTTCTCCAACTCACGCCCGGCATTCTCTTTTTGAGGGTGGGAAAAGTGCCCCTTTGCAAGAGGCAGGCAGCAGCAGCAGCATTAGTGACATTGGAGGTGGAGGAGGAGGAGGAATATCCCCAACTCCTTCATTATTGCTTGAAACCACTAGCCCGCTGATGGACCTGTCTCCAGACCTCATAGACGAGGTCCTCAGCACAGTGGAGGGGCAGGAGGAGGTCCTCCAGGATGTGGGTGATGAGGAGCAGCAGCAGGCTGAGGCTCTCTCCCCAGTCTCATCCAACCCCTCTTCCGCTTGGCACTTCCAAGGTGACTGGTTCCAGGGGAAAGCAGAAGGCTGCTGCTGCTGCTGCCACTCTAAGCTCTCCATCTCCCATCCCTACGAGGGTTAGGCAGGCAACCCTCGAGGACATGGGGTGGGGGAAGTATGGAGCCACAAGATGGTGTTTTCCAACGCCCACCCAGATCACCACGTGCATCAGTGAGATGGTGGCGTTGGACGACCAGCCATTCAGCCTCATCGACAACGAAGGCTTCAAGAGGCTGATGGCGTTTGTGGTTCCATACTACAAGCTGCTGTGTCACACCACCCTTAGCAGGCGGGTGGTGCCTTCCCTGTACCGTTCCTGCAGGGAGTTAGTGCTGGGTCATCTGTGCCAGGCAGAGGCACGGATGGTGCACTTCACCTCAGACATTTGGTCCACCGAGGGCGGAGTGCACGCTTACCTGTCCCTGACGGCTCACTGGTGGGCAGCCGTGGGGCAGGAAGTATCCAGCACTAAAGGGACTGGCAAGGAGGGCTACTGCTGGGCCCTCCTCCATACGCACGGGGGAGCCAACATGGTGAATGCGGTGTGCGATGGCGGATTTGAGGGCGTCTGCTGCATCGCGCACGTCTTGAACCTAGTGGTGAGGGATGGCCTTGGAACAGGCAGCAAGGCCAACCTCAGTCCCCTGGCAATCCGTAACCTCCTGGAGAGCTGTAGAAAGGTGGCAGGGCATTTCCACCACAGCGTCAACAGCAGCCGATTGCTGCGGGAGAAGTAGGAGGAGTTGAATCTCCCACAGCACAGGCTAGTGCAAGACGTGGTGACATGCTGGAACTCCACCTACCTCATGCTGGAGCAACAGCGTGCCATCCACGAGATGTTCAGGGTCAGGGACATTGGCGTCCATCCAGCACTGGGCAAGCAGCAGTGGGACGCCATGTCCCAGCTGGTGGTGGTCCTCAAGCCGTTCCTTGAGGCCACCGAGTCCCTGAGCACTAGCTCTGCCCTCCTCAGCCAGGTGATCCCTGTATGCAGGCATCTCCAGAAACAGATGGGCGAGTTTCTGGAGTACAGGGATCCCGTCACCAGCAAGCGCTTCGAGCCCGAAATATGCAAAGCGGTGACTAGGCTGAGGGATGGCTTGACACGGAGGC